>NW_026267152.1:750988-809252 GCF_000697945.3 Frankliniella occidentalis
GGGGGTTATAAATGTGTTTGTGTAAGAGCAACAGTGTAGTGGGGCTTGGGGCTGGCCTACGCCCTTGAGCCCCATGGACGATGGTGCCTTGCAGGCGGAGAGAGTAGGCAAGCCCGCTATACTGTTGCGCGTGCAAAGTAAAACGCTGTAAATTCACATCTTTGTATTTTTTACATTTTATTATCATGACATACATCTATGTTTTTGTTTTTCAGGGCCTGGTGTGGATGTCCCTGCACCAGACATGGGAACCGGGGAGAGAGAAATGTCCTGGATTGCGGACACCTATGCAAAAACTATTGGTAAATTGTGTTCCCAGTTATATTATCTGACAAGCATACATTTAAATTTTGTTTCCTTATAACAATTCTTCATATATAACCAGGCCACTTGGACATCAATGCCCATGCCTGTGTTACTGGTAAGCCAATTAATCAGGGAGGCATTCATGGCCGTATCTCAGCAACTGGTCGTGGAGTATTTCACGGACTAGAAAACTTTATCATGGAGGCAAACTACATGAGTATGATTGGTACTACTCCTGGATGGGGTGGTAAGACTTTCATTGTCCAGGTAAGGATACAAGTGTTTTTCTTTTTCTTTTTTGCTTTGGTTTTTATGTTAGTTAATTTTATTACAAGCAGCTTGCTTCTTAAAGTAATATGAAAACTTTACAGGGTTTCGGTAATGTGGGCTTGCACACAATGAGGTACCTTCACCGCGCTGGGGCAACTTGTATAGGTGTTATTGAACGTGATGGAACTATTTACAATCCAGAGGGCATTGATCCTAAGGTTGGTTAATAGCCTCGCAATCTTTGAGAAATCATAACTTGTCATTTCAATGCACTTCTGGAATTAATTGTGCTTTCACTTCTTCCACCAGCAACTTGAAGAGTACCGTATTGACACAGGATCCATTGTAGGCTTCCCTGGTGCTCAACCTTACGAAGGAGAAAATTTGATGTATGAGCCATGTGATATTTTTGTACCAGCAGCTTTGGAAAAAGTGATTACTAGCAAAAATGCCCACAAAATTCAGGCTAAGGTGAGTTGATCCTCCATGTTTTTCTGTATTTTACCACGGGATTATTTCTTCCACTAACATTTTCTTTCTTAAATTTCCAAGATAATTGCCGAAGCTGCTAATGGTCCAACAACACCTGCTGCTGATAAAATTCTCCTCGATAGAAATATCTTGGTTATCCCAGACTTGTACATCAATGCTGGTGGTGTCACAGTTTCATTCTTTGAGTGGCTCAAAAATTTGAACCATGTGTCTTATGGCCGTCTTACATTTAAGTATGAAAGAGAATCTAACTATCATTTGTTGGGTAAGTTACTTAAAGTGCCTTTCACAGTTTTCTGTTCTGAACTACGGCACAAAGTCTTTCATTTTGTTGTTCTACTTCTACAGAGTCAGTCCAAGAGTCTCTTGAAAGGCGTTTTGGGCGTGTTGGTGGACGTATTCCAGTCACTCCATCAGAATCATTCCAAAAGAGAATCTCCGGAGCATCTGAGAAAGACATTGTGCACTCTGGTCTGGACTACACCATGGAGCGATCAGCTAGGGTATGTAGCGTACAGCGTACCTACATCTCTCCAGTTCTAAATGTTAGGACAGATCTCTTTAAAGAAATTCTTTGTCTGTTTACAGGCTATCATGAAGACTGCCATGAAGTACAACTTGGGTTTGGACCTCAGAACAGCAGCATATGTGAATTCAATTGAGAAAATCTACACTACATACAAGGAAGCAGGATTGGCGTTCTGAGCAATCCAAGTTTAACTAAGGAAGCTCTGCATTGGATTTACATGTGAAAAAGATATCAGTAAAAACTGTGTACTTAAATGAATTATGTGTGGAGTGAATGAAAGCCTTATCAGTATCATTCTGCTGTATGTTGGGAAATTTTTATACTAAGTTTTAACTACTGGTTTTTGTATTGATTTTGTAGAGTGCTAAAAGGTTAAGTTCACTCCCTGATATCTTGGCTACTGTGTTTCTGTTGTTTAGAATTTGTGGCTAATCACTGTTTGTAGCAGTATACTGTATCCTTGTAGATTTCTAGATGCAATGCTGCTTAAGAAATTGACCTGAAATCTCTCATTTTAAATCAATTTTAATTCTGTGTCAGTTTGTGTCTTTGAAACACATTTGAACGACTTTTTTTTTAATCTATCTTTTTTTGACGCTGGATTTTGGACATTTTTTTGTGTTGGGAGTACTTGGAATCTTGCATTGTTGTATGAATGAAGGGAAGATAAACTTTTTGTTATGGCATCAAAGCGCTTATCTTTTATGAATTGTGATTTTTATTGTAATATGACATACTATGTGAATCTACCCGGTTTTGTCTTTAGAAATCTCTTCTGGTTATTGCATTTAATCTTCATGCACACTACCTTGATTTTTGTTCAAGCTTTTCTGTGTAAAGGAGAACATGAATTTTGCACACTGAGCCTTTCCATTGTATATTTTTCACGTTCTCCCGCTTTAAACATAATTTACCTGAAAATGTAAATCAAAGTTGTGATCACCTCAGCAATAAAGATTATGTCCTGAAATTAATGAATCCCCTATTGTCAATTAATAAAATACAATTATTATTTTGAAACAAATTTATATTTTTATAACTGTATAGATAGATACACTTAAAATTATACAACAATTGTGACAAATGTTAAAACATATTCCTTTACTGTATATTACAAAACTTCATTTATAAACTTCATTCCATGAAGGAAGCGCACATGTTCCATTCATAGGATGGACTAAGTCTTTGTAGAGCAATCTGCAATCAATTTATGAACAAAACGGAAAAAGGACACTTCAATCATGAGAATGAGCCGCTCTTCCTCAAGCCTCAACTCTAATTCTTACATGATTTTTCAACTTCAGATAGGTTTCATTCTAGTTGAAAACACTAAAATAATTATAATGCAACCCTGAATGAGGCAAACAAGTCTATTCCTAAAATCCAATCACAGTAACAATAATAAATTACAAAAATAAATTTCAGAAAGAAAAAAAAAAACAAAAGATTTTTATTTGACAACACAATTGATAATGAAGTTTAATACCCTGAGCGTCAAATGCAAAGAAATTGGGAATCAAAGCTAGCTGGGAGTCATAGAATTACATAAACACCACAAAACGGTGAATAAATTCGTAATAAAAGCTATGTACCATACCGGTATAGCAGTTAGTTTTAGAACTTTCTTAATCTGCTGCCTTTGACTCATTCAGCAACAGAGTCAGTTCCTTGAACCTGAACATTGATTGCAGATTTTTTAAGAGTGTACATAGAGAGGTATTTAATAAGTTTATGAACTACCAAAAACTAGTACATTAAAATACACGGACACAAACATTTGGCTTCAGCTTAAAAATTAGTCAAACATGTAGAAAGTAAAAATACAGAAATTAACTCTCTTTCTGATCTTCAATACTTGGCTGCTCAGTAGATACAAAAGAGGATAATATTGGAAGGGTTGGTATGTTTGCTCCTTCTAGAAGAATTCCTTTATTTCCCATTACTGTGAAGACAAAATAGAAGGGGTATAAGCTAATAAACTAAACATGGGCACTTTGAAAAGAAAAAAGAAAAAAAGCTATTTAATTAGATGTCATCACCAAAGTTTTTAAAATGTAAGTAAGCTCTCATCTTACCTGTTGTAGCAGTGGCTGGATTTAAAACTTGTGCTTGAAAAGCCTGTAAGCAAAATACATGCAAGTATTGTAATACAAAAACCAAATCATTTCTTCATACTATTTCAAAAATGAGCTGTCATGTATGTACAACATACCCCAGGTGGTGCAAATGATAAAGGAGACTGATCCTGGTAGAAGTAACGAGATGCAGAAATGATACCTCCTTCATTTGGATTGGGAATAGAAGGAGGATTGCTGACAAAGGAGCTACCAGATAACACAGAACCACTACGTGTTGGTGTAAATGCTTCTAGAACAGCTTCAGGGGTAATTCCAAGAGAAGACTGGTTAGTTAAAAATGGCTGAGTATTTCCTGGTGGTTCGAATTGACTTTGATTTGGATCTGGACTGGTTGATGTAGTAATTGGTGGCCCAGTAATCGGTGTCGACACAAGCTGTTAAAATTATAAAAACAGGTTACCTTAGACTTTTAACAAATCTCATATAATGTATCATTAATTAAATATGGATAAATTATCTCACTTGTCCCATGTGAGGAAACATAGTAGTATGCAAAGGGAATCCTGAAACTGCTGGTAATGAAAGGGGGGGCTGGAGGATAGCGTTATTGGAGACACTGAAATAAACAAACAAACAAAATTGTACAGTACCAAATACATATTATCGATGTTGGTCACATAAACGTTGATTAAGACACTTACCCTTGTATGGGTGGTGGAGCTACTATGGGTGTTGGCCCAAGAAGAGGAATTGGCTGATGTGGTAGAATATTTGAGTCAATGTTTGAAGTAGGAGCAGCTGCTTGAATTGGAGTAAAGCCCACTGCATGTTGATTATAATCTTGTTCCCCCTGAATGAAAGACTGCTGAGAAGGATGACCGTGCTCCTGATGTTCTGATTGTTGATGGAGATCCTGTTCTGTTTGTGGGCACTGTTCAGGCTGCTGATGCTGTTGCAACTGCTGCTGTTCTGACTGTAGAGTTTGAGGCACTTGCTGTGATAGATGTTGCTGATAATTTTGTTGCTGTTGCCGTTGAAGAAGCCATGCTTCTTGCTCATTTGGAACAACTTCATAATCTGGACTATGAGGCAACTCTTCAGAGACAGATTTGGCTTTTTCTGAAGAAATATATTTAAAATTATGTTACTCAATAGTTGTAAAAAGAAAAACAAAAAAAAGAAACAGAAAACAAAACACTACAGGAGCAAAACAAGTACTATTTAACACTTTGTGGCTACTACCTGATGGATGTGCCTTGATAAACTCCTGTTTCAGTGATGGCAAGAAACTGTCTATCCTTTCCCATGTTACAGTCCACAAAGGGGAGTAACCATCAGGGGAAGAGAACACTCTTGCAGAGTCCATCACCAAAAGCATATTTTTTAATGTTTCAGGAATTGCTTCCAGCTGTAGACAATAATATTGAAATAAGTAGAATAAAGGCAAAATTTTACTGTAAGAAAGAAATATGTTCACATTTAGGCAACTCACCAGTAAATCACTGTTGTCTGAATGCATGTACTTGTCAAGGAAGTCCAAAATTGTCAACCACAAAGGAGTAAAATTAGGCAGTGAAAGAAGGGGTGTCAAGTGATGGAGGAAAACCTGAAAGTAATTACAATAATTTTCCATAATTAAAACTGACAAGAATGATAAACATTTATAAATTTTTATTTTTATTTTATAAATAATGATGTTACCTTGCTGAGCAGTGTGGCTCCACGCATGCGGGTTTCTTCTTCTCGAGTTCTGCAAGATGGGTCTCCAGGGCAGACTGGTTCTAACAGTCGAGCCAAGAGAGGGAATAACACCTTACTGAAACATGACTCCCATTCTTGTGCACTCAATGTTTGCAGGTCGTGCATCAACAAAGCACTTTGAAGGTATGTGATAGCACTCATTCGCACCTAAACATAAACCCAATTATTTTCAGTTATATTTTTGTTGTTGTAGAGAAACTCATGCAGATCAGAGACCTCCCACAATTACTCACATCTTTACGACTATCACAGCACAGGCGAGCAATGCCTTGCAATAGAGGACACCAACCAACTGTCCAGAGAGATGGTTGTTGAACGTCTCCACTTTCTTCTGCCCACCAACGGTATATCTGAGCTGTGCGAGTATGTAGAGTATGCATCAGATCCAACAACTGAAAAAAACAAAATTTTGATTCTTAGTTGAACTAGTTCATAGTTGATGGCTAGGGATGAGAGAGAAGATATTTTCACAAACCTGGATTGGGTATTCCGAGGAGAGTTCTTCAGAATCACTCTCATCAGCATCATACGGATTGTTTTGAGGACTACGTGCCCTACGCTGCGCAATTCCTGAGTTTGGATCTTCTCTTCTTCTCAAACTGGGTAGTTTCTTACGAGGTTTGGCATTAATATCTTTAGCATGGCTTCCAGGTTTCCGAGAAAGCTTTTTGTCAGCTGTCATGTCAAAGAGAGGATTTGAAAACGATTAGAAAGAATTCTTACAATGACAGAATGCAGCTTCCCAGATTAGAGTCCTTTTGTAGAAAAACATTTACTCAAAATACAATGGAATACGTACTTGAATGCAAACTCGCCTCTACAAATGTCCTAATGCAGTGTACACAATATTCAAAGTTGTATGGAGTAATGTGAGCAACATCCCTCACGAGGAAGGTGAGACTTTCACAACATTTTATTAGAGCATAGGGGTCATGAGCATGTAACTCTCGGTCCCAAGAAGGACTATTCACAGGTGACCTTAATGACCTCATAGGTAAAGGTTGTATCTCACCCTCTCTACCAACCTATTTGATAAGCAAGAACACAATTTTTAATAATTTCCTTAAAATCCACTAGAAAGCTTGGCTTTAGCAATTTTCAATTGCAATCAAATAAAATTGTATGGTCAACTCACCAGGATCCATCCACCATTGTTTGTGTTGCTTGGAGAAAGTTCTGGACTGATAGTTGGACTAAGAGGCTGAGTAAGATTTTGAGTGGGAAAACTACTGGTGCTGCGGCTGAGCTCTGAGTCAGAGGTGTAGCCTCGTTCAGTACCTATCCCACTGTCTTCTTGAGATCCTAATTGTAGCTCGCCATCAGATTTTGCTCCTAAATTTTCAGTAATTTAGCATGAGCAAGCAATACACAACACATTAATTTTGTTCTCAATGAAACATACCTTGATCATTAGATTGAAGCTCTTGAGCACTGGATTCACCTATGACACGAGGTGCAGGTGCTCCAGCACCCACCACCTCTAATAATGTGAAAATGACAGACCAGTCAGCATCGGAGTGAATATTTGCCGCACTTGTTTTTAAAAGCTCATGAATGCCATATGCAACGTTGCGGGATACGCGTGAGAGCGGAACCCACTTTAGAAGTAGCAGCATACGAAGAGATTGAAGTATCTGGAATGGTCATTTACATTGATGATTTATGATTTTTTAACCAACCATGAAGAATTTTATCAGTATGCAAAATGTTTAAAAAAAATCTTACAACAGGACTCATTTCCTCACGGCGCATTAATCTTATGGCCAGCCTCAGAAGACCAACAACACATCTTTCCATTAAGAATGGATGCTCACAGGCTGCAGCACCCATCAACAAACTGTAGATGTAATCGCGGACATTACACCATACTGATGCAACTCTGTCTCTGCAACACAAAGGTACACAGCCAGCTGTGAGCAAGACCAAAAGGAAAGGCTGTCTCAGATTAGGTTCAGAGAGGGAGAGAGCAAGGATCAAAGAAATTACCTGTTCTGAATAATAACTTTTATCAACAGCTCCAAGAAAAATATAGCTGTGCTTTCATTCTGTGATGTTCCCAGTAATGGATGGCCATCTGGCCCATGAGAAGCAAGAATAATGGCCTGTGTAAAAAATAATAGTAATTAAATCTACAGACATGCTTGGAACATAAATAATTGAAAAACAAAATCACATCATCATGTACAATACTGCAATACACCAAAAACACCAAAAATAAAAAAACAATTTTTTTAGAAGGATGAAATACATACCCTCACCATCTCTTGCAACGAATCAACCCTGAGAAATTTTGATTCAGTGATCAAATGCTCTAAGTGGCACTCTCTTACACAACGTCTCGCCTGCTGTATACGTTCTTGATCTTCTTGTGATATCATACGCTGGGATGCAGGTTCAGATGACAGAGCAATGTATGAATAAAGAGAACTTAAAAGACCCGTCTCAATTTTCTGTGACGGTGCTTCCTCCCTCATTAGTGATATTTTACCATTGGCTTCCAAAAAGTCTTCAGCCTAAAATTGCATATCATTTAATTAAGGTAATATACTCTAATCAAAGATTTTAACCCAATCAGAAAGTTTAATAAGAGAGCTAGCTACCTCTGTCAAGGCTTTTGGTAACAATTTACATTTGTAAAGTTGTAGTAAACATTCAAGTACATTAGCCCAACCATGGCGTAATATATCTCCATGACGCTGAGCAAGGCCAAAGACTGTGCTGGTCACCAACTGTGCCTTAGTATTTGCTCCAAAAGTGACAGGAAGTGAATCGACAGTCTGCAAATAATAACAGGGATTGTATAAGAGTGACAATATCATGGCAATATTTTACAAAATAAGGTCTATATTTTGTATGCACTGAGTACATACATACCTCAGTAGTAGTTATTAGTGTTGTAAATTTGCACAAGGAAATAATTAGATTATCAAAATCATTACTCATTCCGTAATGCGCGGATATAAGCGCACATTTCCTTCAGATAACAAGAATTAATTAGTTCAGAAATAAGCATGTACAAAAAATGATTGATTAGGACCAATTTCAATTCAACTTCTCTTTGAAAACTTACAAGAATCCTGAAATGGCCTTCTGATAAACAACAGGATCCTGACTGCGGTCAAAGATAAAACTTAGGGCAGCCACAGATGGACCCCAAATGAGAGAGAACAGATCATGGTCAAATAGACCACCAGGGGCATGAATAAAGACCCCATCTCTGCTAGCCCCGCGGCGTAACAAAACTTTCCAAAGATAGTTTTCTCTGACAATGCCCGTTTGTTCAGCTGGCATGACAATTTCACAAGATCTTGAGAAAAAAGAAAAACAGACGAGTGAATTTTTTGAACTTTAATTTAATGTGTGAAACTACTAGTACTAGCCTCTTACTTGATTGATGTGTAGATTTCGTCCAACATATCTTCTTCAAAATCTTTGCCACCATTCACTTTCTTCAAATTCCTTTTGAACTCATCAGGTGTCATTGGATTGTTTTGGCGTTTGGCATTGTAATTGTGTTGATCAACATTTAACATAATAACAGCATAAGCAAGAGTGAAGGCAGCATCATTATTTGCGAATGGTTCCCCATTGCTTTTCTATTGAGAGATAGAGTTCACAATTAATATGCGTCAATAATGATAATAATAACAAATCAACATAACAAATCAATTTCATATCCAATATTTACATAAAGTACTTACATGCCAGTGATCAGCAAAGTGTTCAAGAAGGAGAGATATAAGTGGTGATTCCCCAGGCAATCTGAAGACCTCTAAGTACTGGCGTAAGGCATCATCAATACGTGTATCAGCAAAGTCAAATGAGCTGTCATGAAAATATATGTTAATAGCATAAGGCCAGATCATATTTGAGAATTAAAATGGAATCAACATGAAGTACCATAAACTTACTTAACAAAACTATCAAGAACAGCAAGGTTCTCACGATTACTAATATACTCTCCGATCATTTTCTTGTCAAGGCGAGGATTTTCGCGAAGAAAATGCACAACTTCAGAAGTGTCTAATGGAGTTGCAAGAAGGTGGTGCTCCTGAAGATATTGGATGCCCTTTTTAGCTTTGGAGTTGAAATGTTCGGTACCTGTTGCGAGCAACTAGAAAAGAGACACAAAATTATATTTCTCTTCATCAAATGAAGTAAATTAGCAATGATCATGAACAGCAAATGACACCTTTTTCTTTCTCTTCACAGCCATTAATTGCTCATGAGTAGGAATGTTTTGTGACACATGGCACCTGCCAGATGAGACAGGTGTTATTGATGCTGAGGGAACTGAACCTGTTGTATCCTGAGTGACATCTAAAAAAATATCATAAAATTAGGATACTAAAAAATATTAGATTAAAATACCACAGAAAATAAGTCCATGAGAAAATATAAAGCTCATACCAGAACGAGGAGCAATTACAGACACAGCTGATTCTTGATGTTCACTTTGCATCCTACTATGACAATTTCTTTCTATTGACTCAATCACAGTCAGCAGGGCATCTAATGAGAGTAAATGTATGCTGTAAAGCTCTGATACAGGGAAAGTGTTCTGTAACAGAGAAAATTTTAAATGTTTCGTAGATCAACAACAAAAGCAAGAATAGATGCGCAAAAGCTCACACAGAAAATTATGTAATTTACCTTAGACAGCAGCTTAGCCAAATCTTCAAACACATTCGAGCAGTATAAGTCACAATCATAATTCAGGTAGAGTTCAGTAACAAGCCCTGGTATTCGCCATAGCTGCACAATAGACTCTGAAAGTATAGGATTGATTAAATGGAGATTAATATAAATTATTAGACAGTTATTTTAACAGATCACATAATGCAGAAATGTAACCATACCCAGCGCAAGTTCCTTGTGTTCATAAGATGTTTTAGGAGAATCTGATGTGACCATATCAGCTAACTGAAGCAAATATCGCTCAAGTTGGAATTTGAGATGAGTGCGCAAGGACTCAAAGAGAAGAAATGTGACCCTTAATGTGGCAGCTAGCAAAGGAATGCGTTCTGTATTCAAAAGCTGTAAACAAAACATTATTTTTAAAGATCTGAGACCATAAAAATAGTCCACGGCTCATCACATAATGTACTTACTGAAAATATATTCCTGCAGAGATCATCTCTCACGAGGACAAGAAGAGTTTGGTATTGGCCAATACTATCTGCTCCTACTTCTAAAGCAACAGTTAGCAGAGTGAGGCCAATATGAAGCATTTTCTCAGAGTTTTGTTTGTCATTTGGATTACAGAGAGAGATGAGGAAGCGAAACAGTTCACGAACACATTCAACACCATAAGGTAACAGAGGAGCTGGAATTAAATGCACTATTTCAAACACTGCTAAAACAAATTCATTAGATCCTATTCAATGGATTAGATTGAATTGAAGCATACCTCCCTCTGAATCCTCTTCTTCAACAGTAGTAAACCGGACACCTTGTGGATTAATGTAGGTTGGCTGCTGCTTGCCTGGAGAACTTTGTGTGTCAGTTTTTCCATTTGGATTTGGCTGTTTCTCTTGAGAACTGCATTCTGTAGGATTACTAGAAATTTCCCCTGACTCTTTATTGGAAGAAGGTGAGTTCTCTGTATTCAGAAGCAAAGACAAAATAAGTTAATTTCTAGATAATGCTAGTAGGCATTTCCATATAATAAAATGTTTAGTCAGCTCTATCTTACCTGCTACCAACTCTGAGTTCTCGTCTGATGGCTTCTCCTCATTAAATTCACCAACAGCAATAGACTGTGAGTTTGAAGCCTCATTACTCTGAACTTCGACACAAGTCTGTCCTTCACCGGAAGACTCACAACTACTAACACTTCCACTAACACTACAAAAACCACTCTCGGTCGTTCCAGTTGGCAAAGAGTCTGCATCTGCAGCTGACATGAGACTTTGTTCGGGAGGATTATCTTTAACTGGAGTTCCATCCTGAGGCTTCAAACAAAAGTTAATTGTTAAAAATACAGTTTTAAAAAAATCTTTGCATATAACACATTAATATGTACCTCAGCAGCTGGATTACTTCCTTTCTGATTGAGATCTGCTGAACTAGGAAGGACAGAATCCTTAGAAGTCTGACTTTTGTCAACTGCTCCAAGAAGAGGGAAAAAAAAGGGATCAAAACAAGTTTAAGATGAAATGAAGTATCAAAAACCTAGAATGATCAAAGAAGAAAGAATTTCTGAATCATTACCAGTTGTTGAATGCGAGGAATCAGGAGGTTGACTTAATGCTGATTTATGATGACCATGCTTACTGTGAGTAATAGAGCGGCCTTTTCGTTTTGATGCTCGTGATGAATTTTGATCCACAACTCCTGTTCTCATTTTAAGCTTCTAAAAAATTAAATAGAATTTTAAATAAAAGAATTAAATAATACACAAAATGGATGCAACTAACGGGTAATATTACCTTTATACTCATCCGAATATGCTGATTTTCAGAAAACTCAGGCAACCGTGTAAAGACCAGTTGGACCAAATCTTTTAAACAGTGCTCAGCTGAACGCCTCAGCAATTCTAGTAAAAATTTAAAAATCAAGAGTGATCAGCTTGCTACAGCTAACAAAATGATCAGAAATGTCAACAACTTAATAGGTATACTTACCATCTAAGCGCATCTCAAAACAGATACGAAAACAGCTTAGCATGATTTCACAAGCGCTTTCATTGCTCAGCAGATAACCAACAGGAGACAACATCAGTGTCCTCAAAACCTTGAAGAGGAAGGAAACAGAAAAAAATACATTGAGTTAGTAGCTTAGTTTGATTTAAATATTGATGTCAAGTCATTAGGATATTATTTGATTTAGAAATTGGCATTTGGCATGAACACCTACCTGGAGGATTTTCATCAACACATCTCCATCACTAGCAGTGTCTGTTCCAACAAAACGGGCATGTGTTACAGCATCTGCAATATTTTCCACACATGTTGGAACTGTTTTATTTGTCGAATCTAAAAGTAGAGAAGAATAAATTTGTTAGGAGGGCTGTTATTGGCTTTGAATTGTTTATTCTTCAGAAAATAGTGAAATCTTACCCAGCAAATTGTAAGAGAGAAATTTAGCAACAGATGCAAGGGCTAGACTTGTCACAGGTCCTGTAGTCTCTTCAGATCTGATAACTTCCAGAAATGGATCTGGAAGCAACACGAGTTATGATTTTAATACAAAATTCACAATTAATGTATGCTAGTTATGGAATTGTCCACTTACCAAAATAATTATTAGGATCAAGCTGATGCAAATCGCTAACTTGGTTGAGTAATTCTTTTAACTTTATAAATAATCGGATTAGACTATCATTTTCATCACCCTGTTCATAAAAAAAAAGACATCACTTAAAAAGGGGTTAAAAGAGAGGGGAAAGTAAAATGTTTTCAATGGTACTCATATCTCTTAACAGCAATGGTACAATTTAATAAGCTTATTGTTATTGTTATTTTTTGTTTGGAGAAGTCCTAACCCTATGGTTAGTGGATTTAAGATGTATAATGAGACAATGATTTTTGAATGTTGAAGAAATACAAAGAGTAAGAAAGAAATTACAACACAAGACAGTACAAGAGTGGACTTGTCTTTCTTAAAATTTTAATTCGAATGACTCTTTGGTATTGTCGTCTGCAGTACCTGATGCGAGTGAGAGGACCATCGGTTGCCCCTTTTCATTGACGTGAGGAGGATGGACATTTCCCCCTGCACCACGTAAATTCCATTTCCAGGCAGCCCCATGGTTGGAGATGGTGGTGTCTCACTTATTTCACTTTGAAACAGAACATTTGATGTTGTTGTGCACACCGTCAAGCTGTCAATTCTACCGTAATGGCACGTCTGTTCTTCCAACACGACTACTCACACACATACAAAAACACACACTCACACTAACTCACTTCACACACACAGAAGAGATTCAGGGGCGAATATACAGAAGATGTGACGTCATTCGTGATAGTGCTGAGTCGCGGGAAATCCAAACCGTAGCCAGGGACAGGTAGTTTCTCTTCCGTTTTGTGCTAGTTTAACTGCGATCGTGAACGGGCCGCATGGTCGGAGGCTTTCTTTGATCTACAGAAGAACAAGCCTGAGGTAACTTCGGCAACTTCTTCACTTTGCTTCCATAACAAATCTATGCCCAAATCTAGTTTCTTTGTGTGCAATTTGAAAACCCCGCTAAATTATCCCAATCCCCCTAACCTCCGGAGTTTCTGCACATCTTAGATATTAACTTTAAAGGCGTCGTTGATTGTGTAGCAGCGTAGTTTTGTTCCTGATTTGTTAGTGTGCGGCTAACCACAACAATCCCTAAATTAATTGTAAATTTGTAGAAATTTTTTTTTTCTTGTTAAGTCTGTCACATTGAAGGAGCAGCCAACCTCATGCAGGTATAGACACTTTGGGGATTAACAGTTCGTGGAGAAGTGGTGAAAGTATGCGGAAACATTGTATCTTGTATTAACTGATATTCGCTTAAACTTTATTTTATCAGGGTTTCGCAATAGCGACACTTTCTGCGAAAGTTTTAGTTTTGTGAGGTTGGACTCATCAGTTGGGGGTTGTGGCCACAGGAAAATTTTCCGTGCAAGAAGAATTGCGGAAGAATTAATTAATGTAAATGACGTAACCAAGAAGGCAGTGAAAGAAATCCTTGTTGACAGCTGATTTTCGTAAACTAATCGACATATTGGCAGTAATACATTTCTTAGAAATATTTGAGTTTTAAATGGCTTATAGACTTTTCTCTGCCAACATTTTGAAGCATATTGATCCATATTCCCTCTCAATGGAAAGGTATTTCAACCACTTACAATAGTGTACCTCACATGTTTCGTATAAACAATTGCTCTGCTAGGCCATGGTCAGTTTCCTTAGTGCCCTTTACTGCACTCTTAAATATGATCAGAGATTTCCTTGTTACCATTATCATGACAAGCATTTCACCCTCACCCTACCTCTCTGATCAGCAGTACTTCTTTTCATTATCTCTAGCTGTACCATAGATATGCGATACCCCATCTCCCAAATTTGTGTTTTGATTTCTTTAGTTGCGTTGGTCTTTCTATGTCTTTATTTGATTATTATTATTGTTGTAGATGAATGCAGCTGGTAATCATGAATTCTGTCATGCAATGAGCTCTTTGAAGAAATGTGCCACATTGGATGATGATATCTGTGAAACTAGAGATGATGCTGTAGAAGATTCAAGCTTAAAAACTTTGAAAAAAGCACGGTTTGTGTGGCAAATTAAAGGCAATTACCATCTCAAAAACTCCAATTGTGATTCAGAATCAAGAGAAAGTTCAGTGTGTTCTCAGTCAGTTGACAGCACTTCAGCAGTAACAGAAAGTATGAGTCGTAATTCCAACACATCTGCATTTGAAACAATCACAGACATGGAACATTCTCCACCACCATGTGAACATCATCCTCCTGCTACTCAATCTGGGTCTGAGTTAACCATTGAAGACCAGCGTCCATCTTTGCCACCCTTGCGAATTGGACCTTTCTGTGATCGTCATCCACCAACTGCTCAACCTGGGACTGCTTCAACGAATGAAGGCCAACATCCTCCATTACCACCCTTGAGGATAGGTGCGACTACTGTGAGTTGTGTTGTCTGTGATACATTCAACGAAAACATTAGGAGGGCCTCATTAAGTCATGATGGAGAAAGACCAAGTACACCTAGGCTACCCACTTCGCATCCAGATTGGAATGTTCGAAAGTGGCAAACAAGACAAATTGCTAAAGCTTTCATGGACAATACTATAAATTGTGTTCTTGAGGAAATGGGATTTAATCCTAGCCTTGAGTCTGCTCCTGATTCTGATTTAGATGATGTTTTGAGCTCTATTAATTTCCCTCGCGCAGATGATGATAGTGGGGAGGAAGAGGAGGAAGATGAAAGTGTTGAAAATGAGGGGATTCTTTCAGCCATTCAAAGTCATGGTCTTCAAAGGCACACTCTCCAGTCAATATCTGATGTATCTAGCCAGTATAGATATACAATTAGCTCTCCCACAGAGTGTTCATCATCTTCACCCAGCACCTGGGGACCAAATCAACAATCACGCCATCCAATGTATGATGCTGACGGAACTGATCGTACCAGCGATAGTACCAGTGATGATGATGATGAAGAAGAAGCTGGTTGCACTCAAGATACCTGTGTTTCATCTTCCTGTAAATGTATGCATTCACCTATTCCTAAAGTGAATGGTGTTTCTCAATCTAGCATGTGTTCCACATCAATCTCAAATGTTGCTCTTGAAATCTCTGATTCTTTAGTTGCACGGCAATCCAGTAACTCAAGTAGATCAGATGAAAAAAATAAAATTCCCTCCCTTATTTCCCAGCGGGAACATTTGAGAATAATTGGTACTGAGGATGAGATTTGTAAGAAAAGGCAAGGCAAAGAGAGTGTTAATTCCAGCTTTTCAAAGCGCAGGTGTGTTGACTCAACTGATGAAGATTCAAAAAGTAGTTTTACATCTTCATCTCAATCAACCTCATCACCAGACCTTGAAGCAGGTGTTATTTCTATTGCATCACAGTCCAGTGGGAGAAATTCACCAACATTTGGTCACTTTGAATTCATGGATGCTGCTGTTGCTGTTGCTATCCAGAAAAAGGGCCTGAGTGCTTTAGCCTGTCAAGAACTTTAGGTAGTTCGTTTTGTTTTGTTTTGTTTTTCTCTGAAGACTTTTGTTACAATATTAATCTGAGATGAATGGGTGATTTATCAGCAAAATATTTTTAACTGGCCATATCAATACATGTGTCCCTTGAAAAGTAAGGCATAGCCTTTGCATAGCAACATGTTCAATTTTCTATGCAACTTTATGTTACCTATTTTAATATCAATCAATACCTCCATGTTTGTTTCTATACCCACCATTAATCATTATTTTATTCCTCTTTTGTAAGCAAATCTAAAAATTGAATTTTTCACTCTGTTTATGATGTACCTTTGCGTGGGTTTCTATGTATTGAGTTGTGATTCGTTTTTATTTTGCTAAAGTGTGGACTTTTCTAACAAAATGTTTTAGCCTGATTCTCCACTAGCTTATATTGGTAGATGAATTAGAGATAACATAACTCCATCAATACTTTTGTCATTGATTTTAAGGGATCTGTAAAGATAAGGACTTATTGAGATAGTGGACCATATTGTATACTTATATCTACATACGAAAGGATTTTGTCATGTAAGGTTATTCCCATTAACAACCATTGCTGTATGATTGTGGCCTCCTTAACCAGTCTATTCTTATTTTTTCAGAACCTAATGTATGCATTTTTTTTTTCATTTTTTTTTTTTAAATACGTAGGCTCTCACTGAGACATAATACCTTCCTATTGCATCTGATGTGCCATTAGACAAAGGAGGAGGATGTGATACTGTAACTGTTTTAACTCTAACTTTAGGTAGATTTGTTAATATAATGCAGTCATTTCCAAACTAAACTTTTGTAATTTCATGTATTTTGATTTCTTTTTGGTGTGTTTTAAAGATGAGGCTATTATACTTTTCTCTCATTGTTGTTGGTAGTATCCAAGCTATTTTAAAACTTGTATTTATGACCTCACATTGGGGGTTCTCTAGTAATTTAGTGTTACATTCTTATAAAGCCATCATTTATATGTGATGACCTTGTCTGCTATTCACTTTTACAAATCTGACTGAAGAGCTATTGATGCAAAGCTCAATCACTGATTGCATCTTTTTCTATTTTATTTAATTTAACATCCATGTAGGTGTGATCATTTGCAAGCTTTTGTTTGTTTCCGTTGACCAATAACTTTTAACAGTAAAGTTTAGATTGGAAATTTTCTCTAAGTTTAGTAGTCAAAATGACTCTTTTAAATTAGAAATTTCATTCCTTGATCAATTGAAGATTGATAAAAGTTTCTTATCAAGTAAGAATGTAAACTTTGTTTTCAGTTCACATTTTATTGCAGATGTACAATATCAATATCATTAAAGAAAATTCAGGTGTTGAAGAGCACATAAACAGGAATTCTTGTGAATTAATTTCTGGAAGAACAGGGAACTGTCGGCATATTAGCTTAAATATACACATTTTGTGCCAACACAACTCACATTCTTGGAGACTGTGTCTTCAAGAAATACACAACAAATCATATTCAAACTTGATAAAATCCTTCCCTCAACACAAACACTATAGATAATTGCATAATTCATTCTTACGTAGGAGTGCAAAAATAGAGCTATTGTGATGAATGAAGCAGTGTTTTTTGTTTTTTTTTGCTACCACCACAGTAACATTTTATCTTCAAGAGTCATTTTGTTGAAAAAAGGTCTTGTGGCTAAGCAACATGTGCATTGACTTTCTACTGATGCAAAACCTTACCACACAGCACCAAACAAAAATTTTAAAAGAATCATGCAATGAAACAGTCTGACCTAGCAGACACCTAGACATAATTGACACTTTGGTGAAATTTGTGGAGAGTGGACGATTGCCTCAAAAGCAGACCCTGGAGATGCCGGACTTAATATAGGCAATGGTATATAAGTTGTACACAAAGTTTTAGAAGTGACAAGATGGATTTACTAAAAATAAACATAAGTAACATCTAATAAGAAAAATACCTGTTTTATCTGAGCTAGTACAGGATCTTTAACTTAACATACCAAAATACTAAACTAAGCTAGCAATGTGGAACTCAAACAAGAGCAAATACAAGCACATCAGATAAAAAAAATAATAAAAATGGGTGTAACTAAAGCAAATTTATCACAGGCAATGAGATTTCCAGAAGTAGTCCTGGGATACCGGCAGTATGCATTATGACACATTACTTATACTTAAAAAGAAAAAAAATGAAAGAATTTTGCCTACTCTGTGGAAATGTTCACATCAGAATTGTGCAAAAAATGTAGTGTCTTTTAGGGTAGACAATAGTTTGAATTAAAAAGCTCCTAAACACCAAGCAATTACAGTTTCTTCTTCCTTCCAACTTTCCAGCCACAGGTCAAAAGCAGTAGTTTTAAATTGATCTTCTATATCCACTCCATGCCATTAATCATGGTATTTTAGTGGAAACAAGACTTTTACTCCGCTGTTGACAAATAATGTGAACTTCTTAGTTGAATTCCCAGAGAGATTCATAAGAAACAAATTGATTAGGATGACAGAAAAAAAAGTGACAATACCTGTAATTCTTGCTCCGATTGCATAACCCCAGTGACAGTCACAAGCTGGTACTGGCGAGCTCGCATAGTACCTGATCCCTTTCTTATCATGCGCATAGCATTCATTCCAGACCCTGTGTCACAGAGCTGTGCCATCTGTCGAGGAGCATGACTAGGATCCAACACAAGTAAGTTTAAGCTGTTTGGTAGAACTTCAATTCCCACTACAGTTCTGCTATGACCTATTAAAAATGAATTTGAGATGAGCAATTTGCCAGAGTTGTTAGAGAAAGTATAAATTCTGACACTACTTTCACTATTACCTTGGTGCTGAAGATACAATGGTGGTTTAAAGTCATCTGTTTTTTGAAAGTATTGTAGTATCCAATTAAACAGTTGTGGATGACTACCATCAGAGCTTGTAGGGCGGTGAAAGTCAATAAGTTCACACCTGTAAGAAGATTACTTTGATAGACACTATTGTCCATTTATCAGAAAAAATTAAACTTACACAGATGGAAAAATTTGTAGCCACTGAAATAGCAACAATACCTACCGTATACGCATTGAAGCCAATAATGTCATCATTTCAGTGGCACCAATCCACTTCCTGGTGTTGAATAGCTTCCTACCAAGTTGATCACACCCCTGAGCATCAAACCCATTGCTCCAGGCCCACTCAATATGTTTCTGCAGTCGAGAAATGGAAGGCACAGCATGGCGCTGATTGGCACTTATACCGAGGAGCCCTCCATCTTCTCGATACATTAGGTCATTGTATTTAGTATGATGCGTTAGGGATGATATCATCATTTGCATATTTCTAGTCAAAACAAATTCATATTTTGATTAGAAGGATAAAAATCAGAAGCCTATAGTGTATCGTTGCCTAACTCAAGGCATACATACCTGTACCCACAACCCCAACCTTTGTCTCCGTATGTTGAGGCATAATGATCAATTCTACTGCACACATAGGTGCGCACAACATTTTTGGACATTGAACTGAGTGTATGAATCTTTTGAATGATACCTGAAATACATAATAGATCAATTAGTAACTATCTGTGTGCACAAGTAAAGAAAAATGTACCTTTTCCTCTCAAAATTTTACCTTTTGTACATGATGATTGATCATCGATGCCACAATTTTCAGCCATTCTTAATTCCATTTGTCTTTCATAATAATCAGTAATGGTTAATTCCCCAGAACAAACAGCCCTTTGCATGTTAGTTAAACTCTGCTCCTTAAAATTGCCCTGGTTATCCATACCATACTGAGCTCTTAACATATCAAATTCCTTTTGCTCCTGCAGTCGCCGATTATCTTTCTCTTGCTGTTCAACAGCTCTAGCCAGAAGTTGATCTGAACTGAGATCAGGAGTTGTGTCTGAAAAAAATTTAAGTTATGAAAATGAAATGTGTGGAAGCAAGTAAAGTGGAATGTCTTGAGAAGATGTTTAAATTGAAGTTTTCATAGAACTGATAAAAAGAAAAATGAGGTACATTTGTAGAGGGAATTACCACTTCTCTTGTAGTGCTCCTCTAAGTGCAAGGCCAAATCACGATCAGAAGCAAAGTTAGCCATTTTGCAAAGAGGACAGCCTTCATTCGTTATCCCATTTCTTTTACCACTGCAACTTGCTTCATTGTTGGCCACAGGCTGTGAAAAGTATAAAATAGTATCAAAAGTTTTGTTGTTGTTTTCAAACTTGTTTCAAAAGACGTAGTTTTACTGAAACTGTAATGCATTTAGGATCAACAACAAATAATTTGCTGAACAGGTCACCTTTTGAGGACTGAGAATGTCTTGATGACTGAAATTCACATGCCTCTCTAACTCAGTAGAAGATTGAAACTTTTCGATGCAAAGTGGACAGTCTAAAGATTTCTCTACCAGTGCTTCACTTCTAACTTCAACAGGACTTGGACTGAGTGGATCTAAATGTTCGCGATTGACATGTTCTTCAAGCACGGAGGCTGACACATTAGAAAATTGACACAAAGGACATTGTAACAGCTGAGCAGGGGGTGTATCAGAATTCAGTTGAAGAGCTAACTTTTTACGTAAAGGAGAACCAGGGCCATGTTCACCCCATCCACCAGTCAGGCCGGGAAAATGCCCTGAAATTTTAACAAAATTTCAGATGTATATCTCGATTTTAAAAATAAGATGAACATGGATTTAGATAGTCTTATGTAGTCACCTGAAAAAGCACTGGAGCTTGCACAAGGCTCAACAATGGAAGTACACTGATTTGGCTTTGTTGCATAGGCAGAGGAGTTTTGATCTTTTGAGTTGTCCTGAAAACGCACAGAAAATATTTTAAAAATTAGAGTGAAACTCAATACAATTAGTGTTTCCACCAGTGGAACAATAAAAAGTACTTACATAGGGACTATCGTCATCATCTTCATCAATGAAGGAGATTGATTCATTGTCAGGTGTTAAATAATCCAAATGGGCACTGTTGACATGAATCATCATTTCTTTGGGAGTGATATCACCTAAGTCACAGAATGGACAGGTTGCAGCCCCCTCCAGATGGTTATTTGCCATATGAGACCTTAGACTTTCATCTGACAAACCATCTAAACCACATATTTCACATGAATGATTTGAGTCAGGCCTTTGATCAGCCATTCTGACAAGTCATATCCCCTGCAACAACAGAGCAAATAATACATATAAGATACGTTTGGCTAGAAAAGAGTACAAATAAACAGAAAACTATAGAATGTTCTATGTCCAAAAAGGGAATCAATACACGCATTATAAATACTAAAATACAAACAAACCTCGCAGCGTTTATAGTGAGTAGAAAGAAAATTAATAGTAAACCATATGGAGATCTTGCTGAAGTAGGTTCCATTCAGAATGTATGGTATATCATCGTTTCAACTCTAAAAGTCTACATGTTGTCGAAATTGTAGCTCTCCAGTGCAGGTTAAGATTCTATTATAGTGTTACTAGAAATGTGTCATCTACCGGAGTTTGTGACACCCTATTTCTAAGAGACTGGGCAAAAACTCGAAAACAAAAGGAAAGCTGAACACTCTGTTTATTTTTTATTAAAAATATAAACATTACCAATTAACCTGACAACTTTGGAGCATGACTCTCTATGCAGTTGAATATTTCACAGCCTCTTTGATCTTCCCCCGCGCCCCTCACTGCAGTATGCGCAGTACCAACTCTAAATGATGGAAATACTCTTCCTTCGAACAATAAAAACAATTTTCTGGCTTTTAAATGAAATGAAGGTTATTATTATTACTAATTTAGTATAATTTTATTTAAAGACACTGCTTTATGTTCATTTTTACTTTTAAATATTTGCGTGAATTATAAAGTTGCACCTTTGGTAACTCTTTAGGCGGGAGCGGGAAACGAGAGTATGGGCGTATGCGCCTGACCTTCTAAAGGCATTTCACATGAAAAGAGGGTGATACAAGGAAAATATTTCTAGGAAATACAGTGGTTTGAAAGGAAAATCATTATTTTGACGATCAGCAGTGAGCAAACGTCTACTCTCTGATCTCATCCCAACAATATAATTTATTACCAGAAATTTTATTTTCTCGCCTTGTTGTCATAGAAACAAGTTTAAGCAGGCCCTGCCTAACGTATTAATAATAACTGAAACAAATGGTTTGCCATTTCACAATAACCTTTTGTAATCTGCTCGTCCGTTGAACTCAACTAAAATAGTGAAAGTGAAATTCCATTTTAAACCATGTATTTTTGGTAAGCAGATAATTGGACCTTTGCGCTGAGGCTGCCCACGTCCCTACGCTAAAATGATTGGATCAGCAAGTGAGTGTCATGAAATTTACAAAGAAATAATAATTGATTGTCTAGCAGGCACCATCAGTGATAGACGGCGCTGGAAGCTACGCCACAGTTGGGATGTCTTGCACCTGGACCTTGCAGCCACCTCTCGAACTACCCTCATCGCCCTCTCCCTCTGCCACTTGCAAACAGACTCGCAACACTAGCAGTTTCTCGATTACTTCTATTACTCCGCCCCTTTGCCCAAGGCGTCGAGCAACTCCGGAGATCCAGGTCCATGGGACTGCTACTTTACACGACCAAAGCTCCGATCTAGCCCAAAATGAGGCACCCTTCGAATTTCCCGTGGAAGTGGAGCGAATGGTGTCCGAGTTGTGTAGCTCCTCAAAGGAGAGTCCTCCCACGTATGAGTCGTTCGGCCTGAGCGTGGGTATCGGCCTTGACTATGGCGGCCTGCACTTCAACGATTCGATTTCTGCACCCCCCACCCCCCCTGCCAAGCAGCGCAGCCCCTTCAGCCTCCTCCAGGTGCCCCAGCAAGTGCCACCGCCACCGCCAATCCCCGTGAGGGCGGCGGCCGAAGTGCAGCCCATACCCACCCAAGCAGCCTTCCACTGCGCGCCAGGACTTCGCTTCAGCGAGCCCTCCCCAACTCCCATCCGAGCCGACCCGCCCCCTGCGAACCTGCCGTACTTCCCCGAAAGCTATCCTTTCCCCAACGCGTACCACTACGCGGGTAAGTCCTCCCCCCAGCCCGGGGTCGTCCCGACAGGATCTATCCTCACGGAACTGCCCCTGCCCGACGGCGACACTAGTTTCCGGGAGCTGGTGGTCAAAGGCTGCCTCGAGCTAGAGAGCATACTCCGCGTCCACAAGCAGCACTCGTACATCGGCGACCTGCTGACCTTCTGTCACGCCATCCGCGAGTCGGCGGCGGCGGCCGCGGGCGGCGAGTTTGACGCGCCGAGCGATGAGACGCGGGCGCTCATCATTGCCTTCTTCCGCCTGGTGAGCTGCTGGCTCGGCCTGTTCCCCTGCCAGCAGGAGCTGCACTCCGCCTTCAGGGAGTGGCAGCAGGCCTCGCGCAGGGTCATCGTCGCCATCCTGAGGCGGGTGCCGGCGCTGCAGCAAGCACAGCAGCACGCGCGCGAGCGGCTGCTTTCGGAGGGCGACCAGTGGCGGCCCCAGCACGCCTCACCGGCCCCGCCCCCGCCCAGCAGACAGGTGTGGCCCAAAGGCCAGGCAAAGGGGCCCGGCAAGAACTCCCCAAAGACCCTCCCCCAGAAGAGTGCCCTCCGAGGGCCGGCTAGCAAGGACTGGTCCGAGCTGGCGAGGGTGGACGGCACCCGGCCCGGCCCCAACCTGTCGAGGAGCACGACGCTCCCGCCGCCGGCCTGGCGTGCGGAAGACACTGGTGCGGACGCGAACCAGGTCGAGTCCAGGGCGAGCACGCGCCTGATGGGCACGGGGACCGGGCCGCCTCCAAGCCTCGACTCCACGTTCGCGGGCGGGGGCGCCGTGGTGTATCCCCTGTCCTTCAGCGAGAGCGCGACCCCACAGCGGCCCATAGGCAGCGCTAAGGCGAGCAGGTCGTGGCGCAGCCCCCCGGTGGCGGAGACCCCCAGGACCGCAGGGAGGCACCACGCGCCCGTCGTCAGATTCGACCTGGACGGCTCGGACGAGGTGCACCATGGCGCATACATGAAGCCCGGCTGCTACGACGTCCCGATGCGACAGAGCACGCCGCCCGCGGCCCCCGCCGCCCCGCCGGGCAGCCCCCTGGAGAGCAACGCCGCCGCCCCCCTCACCTACCCCCTGACCACCCCTGCGCTGCCCCCGCTGCTGCCCGCCTCCATGACGATGCTGCCGCCGCCCCTGTTGTCGGAGACCACGTGGCAGGCCGCGCTGGCCTCCGCCGAGACCCTGAGCAAGGCGCTGCAGTCTCACGAGGACGCCGGGCGGGAGGATGGAGCGGTGGAACAGGCGATCGAGATCTTGGGTTTCGTGGACGGCGACGCTATGAGCCACGCGGGCGAAGTGGATGACCCCGGGGGCATGCTCACGGCCGCCAACCCTCAGGCGTCCCGCGGGTGGCTGCCCCTCGCGCAGCTGGAGGTCGCCGAGCAGCTAGTTCCTACCTCCTTCACCGTCAACGAGTCACGAGCGAAGGACTTCTCGAGCAGGGGAAAGAAGGTAAAGCCCCGAGCGGGGGCGTCGAGCTCGGGCAGAGTGACCCGCGTTGTGGGACGGAGTCGATCCTGGAGCAGGGGGATCCAGTCCTGCACCCAGGCCTCGGCCCCTCAGCTCAGCCCCACCACGGCGCGGAAGGCGAAGGACATCCTGGGCGCGCTGTACGACCTTCACAAGGCCGAGGACACTGAGTTTGAGGTGGGCGAACAAATTGCGACGGGCGCGTGTCGGCGATGAATTAATTTGTTGTTTACTTTACTCTGCTGTGATGCCAAAAATGACTTTACCGGGTCTGCTTGATGCTTGTAACCTGACTGAGACTTGACTTATCTGTCTCCCGGCCTTTGAGGTCCCCAACAGAAGTCAGCTCGATCTACTGTCTAATGTACTGATTTTCCTTTTTCGCAGGAGGGAGCGCCCTTTGACCTCGACTCGATGTCTCAAAAACTTGAGTGTCAGGCTTACGAAACACTCGATCAATTTGAACAGGACTTTCGCCGGGTCTTATTTAATCACACCAATTGCAGCGGGGTGCGTGAGACAAAAATATTCGGGCTCGTTTTTATTTCCCTCACAACGGCTGTCATTTTCCTGGCTAATTAATTATCCCGGGATTCCATAGGACTCGGCCAAGGTGTGCGCCGGGCGCACCAAGGCTCTGGAGAAGGTGTTCGACGACCTGCTCGAGCACCACTTCTGCTCCAGGAATCTCCAGGACTCCGAGACCTGCAGGAATCCAGGACTCCAGCTTGAGGACCCGGATCGGATCCCCGCAACGAGGACGGCGGCGCACTCCGCCCCGAGCCAGAACGACGAGGAGGGCACAGGGGAGCCCGAGCCCACCTTGTCCATTGCGGAGAACCTCGTCTCCGCCGCCGGAGTGGGAGCGGGACAGCCGAGCGGTACCGATGGTGAGGAAGCGCCAGCCAAGAACGAAGAGTGAGTTGGGAGGGACTTCCCTCGAAGAACGAATCCGAGGAAACTCTGTGTAGCGAGGAAACGGGAACGCATGAGTAGGTTTAAGCTAAGTGAATGGTGCTTTATGTACTCCAACCGTTTCATAATTTCCGATTTTCTCTGTGTAATGTCAAACATTTGGTCTCTTGTAATCTGTTAAGTGTACGTTGAATTCTATAGGATCGTCTACAGTGCAGTGTAATTGTGAAAATAGCATGTGAATCAGGATACCTCCGCGTGAATGTGTCAATGGCGTTTTAAAGACATTGTGATTATTGATGTGCGATAAAGTGAGAGGGGCATTTTTTAATCCGGCATAAACGTAAAAATGCTGTTTATGTACGAATTTTCAAATAGTTTATTATTACTCATTTAAATCTACTCGCGATCACAGGTGTACGTCGAACAAATATGTTCGCTATATTTCACAACGGGGCAACAAAACGAAGACAACAAAAATAGAGTATTTAAACGAATAAACAACAGTTATTCTAATGCAAGAACTGCTCACTGACTTATCTTCTTATCTGTCATCCACTTTCAAATAAATCACTCAATCCCAAGTCGAGAGCAACTCTTCATCGGCCTTATAGAATGAGCAAAATGCAATTGAAATTCTTTTGGAAGTACTTATAGCTACATTAGAAAAAGCACTCGTCTCATCGGAGGTTTACCCACAGCAATTTTCTAGAAATTGTAAGAAAACAGGATTCGAAAATGACTGCAAATCAACAGAAAAGGATATTGGTGCAGAAAGGAATCCAATTTTCACATACTGTGATCACCTACAGTAAAGTACAAGACTAGCTATTGGTAATTATATTCCTATTATTTGACTTTTTTTTTCAAAGATTCCAAAATTAGTTTAGAGTGGCGTTTACTGGCTTGCTGTGCACCAGTGCGTGCAACAAAGTTGCAATCAGCTGCCAAGGTCAGATTAAAGGATTAGCCGACACGAACCACCTTATCGTTTTAAGATCGGTGGCTTAAATTCCCTGTTTATAAATGCATTTAACTCAAGACTGATATTAGTTTTTTTTCTAGATTATACACATTTTACGCCTGATTCCAAGTTTTGCATAGTTAGTCTCTAAAACGAAACCAAGAAGATATGATTATTGTCTTAATAATCAAAAAAGGGAAAAGAGGTCAGGTGTGTCGTTGCCACGGGCTAGTGAGAAACCTTCAAAGAAACACAAAAAGGATAGAGTTCAGATGTGAGCTCCTCTCTAAGGTTTGTTGAGCAATAGAAACGTTGAGCTCTGATCTCTCTTGTTTCGATCCACACGATGTTTTGGTCTCACTTTGTTCGACAAGTCGAAGGCAGTGACGAGTCGGTCCGCTCTTCGGACCACTCTACAGGACGGGCAGCACCATTATATCTACCGTATTACATGTTACGATAAGAAGTAGTAAAAAGAACCTAGGCGCGTTCTGGCGCTCTTCTGCTGAGTGTGTCTACGACGACAAAACCCTGGCTTGATCCAGGTGCTCTAACTCTCAGACCGTGGTCGCGGCAGGTCAGGACGAGGCCGTGGTCCAACCTCCCGGGCCTGCAGAGACCACGGTGTCATCCGAGATCACTATTATCTAGTCTAGTCTCCCCGCGTGGAGTCCTATTGGGCTCTCGGCTGAGTCGTTTATTCAGACGTCCTCGCTCTAGTTAAGGGACGGTCAGCCACCGCCGATGGTACATGACAGATCACGGGGAGGTCTAAAAAAAAGAAAAAAAAAGTTTTTTTGTTTTTCAGTTCATCGTTTTCCCAAAACGGGTTGCGCTTGCTGGTCGAGGTGGCAGTGCTTGTCAGGCTGCGAGCAGCGAGCGGGGTCGCGGAGCCATGGGGAGGCTGCCGCCGGGGATGTAGCCGAGCGCGGAGCACCGGCCGGAGAATCAGTAGGCGAGCACGGCGTACAGCGAGCCGAGCAGCACGGCCGCTACGCTGGCCGCCGCGGTGCTGGCGCCGTTGCAGTTGTTCGTGAGGCACGAGCACACCTCCTGCCTGCCGCCGAAGCCGGAGCGCTGGTAGCACTTGCCCTTGTAGGTGGACTCGTCCCAGCCGCAGCCGCGGATCACTCGTGAGTCCGGAGGCACTGGAACAGGAAGGGGTCGAACAGGTCACACCGAGAGCCGGCGCAGCCACAACAGTACACGGCAGGCGAGCGTCTCCTCATTATTTAATTATTCGCTCGTGTTTTGGTGACGGCGGCCCCAGCCGGTGTCAGGACCAGCCGACACGTCGGACATCGATGAGGCGGCCGTGTTGCGGACCAGCGGCAATGACCTCCGGCTGGACGCTCAAGGGCACGGCACGCGATGCCACTCCGCCACTTCTCGTCCGCGGCACACGGCAGGTCACGGGTCACGCGAGCGAGGAGCAGAGCGCCGCCGCTCGCGCGCAGAGAGGCATCCCGGGCGCCTGATGGGTAGGCAACGCGAGCGCACGGCTGCGTGCCGGGCCGAGGGTTGCCTACTCGCAAGGCGCCATGGGCGCCTGGTGGGTAGGCAACGGGAGCGCAGGGCTGCGTGCCGGGCCCAGGGTTGCCTACTCACAAGGCGCTCTATGTGCTTGGTGAGTAGGCTACGGTGGCGCACGGCTGTGTGGCAGACTTAGAGTTGCCTCCCCACCAGGGGCTCTAGTGACCGAGTTCTAACGTAGTTGTTATGTTGACGTCTTTTCTTTTTTTTTGTCTGAGATACTTACGTCCGTTCACCTCGAATTCAATCGACTGGGTGATCTTGCGACACATGGTGAACTTGGCGCCGTCGATGTGCTCGCTGCAGTCCTTCTTGAGGTTGTCCGGCGGGATGTCCAGGGCGCACCGGGAGTCATTGTGCGAGTTGCACTCGTAGCAGATGAGCCCGGAACCTGCGGAGCAAAAGAGGAAGTCGAGGTACAGTCGGTGCCGCGGTATCGACCAGCGCGGCAGACGACCCCCTCCCTCCACCCGCCCGGCGCGGGATCACGATAAGGTCCTTTCCGTCTGGCATTTCGGCTCCTCGGGCAGGGAGGGCCCTTATTAGTATGGACCCCCCTCCCCCCCTCAGGGAGGGCCCGAGCTGGGCCGGAGGCTCGCGCCGTCCTTGGGGGGGGGGGGGGGGGGGGGGGGGGGGGGGGGGGGGGGGGGGGGGGGGGTGAGGCCGAGCAGGGGAGGGGGGGGGGGGGGGGGGTGCCTGCGGAAGGCAGGGGGCCGTGCAGCCTCCAGGTCCAGCGATCAATATGAGGGAGCTGAGCGGGTTCACCACAGAGCGGGCGGGGGGAGGGGGCTCGGCCGCCCCTTCGGCCGGGTGCCCCACACTGGCGCGGCTGGGCTGCAGCTCCGCGCCGCTTCGTGCGACTTCTACCGTAAGGGAGGACGGTGGTGGTGGTGGTGGTGGTGGTTAGGCATAAGGATGGAGATGTGGTGTCGTCCTCCTGCTACTCGGACTGGAAGAGTAGTGGTGGTGGTGGTGGTGGGGGGGGGGGGGGCTAGTTAGAGCCGCGGCCTTGCATCCCCCCCCCCCCCCCACCCCCCGGACGCACGACATTGTGGGGGCAGCAGGGCGTTATCGGATTTTCTTGCTCCAAAGGCCACGCTGGGGTGGGGGTGGAGGGCATAGGGCTAGGCTAGGGGTAGGGGTGGAGGGGCGGCAAAGCGCGGCCAGCATGTCCTAGCGAACGCACGGTCGTGTATAACGTGTCAAACACAGCGGGGGGAAAAGGGACGGGGGTCAACCAGAAACACGAAAAGCGGGCAGTCCGACGACCGACGATTTATCAAATATTCATCGGCGAGGGGCAAAAAAAGTAGTCCCCGCCTGCCGGAGCGCCTGCGGAAGCGAGGGTAGGCCACCCTGCGAGACATCCCGGCGCGACGGGCTTGCCTATCTACCAGGCGTCTCCAGAAGGCTCTGGCCCGTCACGCGACCGTTCAGCCGATGCCATTTGAAGAGTTTTCTCGGGGGGTGGCGGGGGTATGGGGGGAGGAGAGTGAGAGGGTGGAGGGGGGAGGGCTTGAGGACATAGAGGCCCCGGCCCCGCCATCGGCCCATTAGCACGGGAGCGTCAACTCTCATTGAGAGGCGCCGCGCGTCGGGTCGGTAATTAGAGAGGCCGTTCTTCCGGTTAGGCAACGAGCGGCTCTCGCACCGCTAACACGATCAAGAGCGAGCGGCGGGTCCAGCACAGCCATGCCCGACACAAAGTGGGGCAGTGCGGCAGAGCCGTGCGGATGGATATGACAGTGTGGGAGCGGAGAGAAAAATGGCAAATCTATGTGTGTCGCCCCTCTCTGCTCTGGCACTCTCTGCCGGCACTGCTGAGCAGCCCGCCCTCGGCCCACACCACCGGCCCGCCCCCCGGTCGGCGCAGCTCCCTGCCGAGCTCCCCTCCCCTATGGCCGGCGCGCCGCCGCGGCCCGCGCGGCCCCCCCATGCGGCCAGTCCGAGACCCTTATCAGTGGCCGTAGAAGGGTGCAAGTCACGCACAGGGGTGGCGAGCTGCAGGCCGCGGGCGCGTCCACGGCACTGCAGCCTGCCCAAAGACCAAGGGTTGCGGTAAGGGTAGCTGGATGAGAGCTGCCGACTGATTCCGAAGAGCGCTCTCCTATACAATCCGTACAGCTCCGTCCTTGTCGCACTTATGGGGCAGCTCCCCTTGAGCGCTCTTCGGAATCAGTCTGCAGGCCGCAGCTGCGGGAGGTGGCGCATGCAGCTGTATGAGAGGAGGCCGCAGCTGCGGGAGGTATGACGCGTCTGCACTGCAGCTGAACGCATCCGCACCCGCGCCGTCGCGTCGACGGCGACCTTGAGGAGGTCGTCTTATCGCGGGGAGCGCCTGCCTTACGCTACACTACACGCAGCCGCTGGCTGAGCAGGTGTATCTCCAGAGAAGTGCGAGTATAGTGCACCTCTGCTGGGAGGGCCGACCCACACACCTGTGCCGGGCATACCGTTGGGCGCTCAGGGCGGGACCTCGTTCCGGACCATTGCACCTCTCCCCCCTTCCCCCCTCCCTCCGGGTCGCATTGTCGCACGTTAACGCCATGCTGCAAGGTCACGCGCTTCTCCGCGCGCCACGCCCCGCCCCGGGGGAGAGAGAGAGAGAGAGCTCCGCTAGTCAAGTCCATCTGTTTTGCAGAAGTCCGCGACCTAGGGGGATAGAGTCGGGCCTCGCGCGGCGTGTTGCATCGCTATAAATGTGGAGCAGAGCCAGAGACTGACAGGAGGCGACAGAGTTATCTCTGGTGGTGCGAGCAGCGCGTCCTGGGCGTAGCGCAGCGCCCCTGGCAGCGGGTGCCGCCGGGCGGGCGCGGGTCCGCCGCAGGGGGTCAGCGCCAGTAGTCTCCGTGCACTCGCGCGGCTTGTTGACCAACAAGGGGGGACTTTGGAGTAATCGCGGGGCGAGATCGGGCGAGGAAGCAAAGCCGAGAGAGCATTGGCTCTTGCTTTGGCTTTGCGTGAATGGCGCGAGAAATGAAAATAAACAAGGAACCCCCCCCCCTCCTCGAACCCCCTTTCCGCCTACCCCGCTACCCCTGCGTCAGAGTATCTGCGCTCGTGTGGCGGCGTGCCGGGCGGGGCGAGGGCGAGTCGAAGCGAGGCGAAGGGAGGTGGGGCGGGGACGGCACGGACGTAGCTCATAGAGGACGATGGCCAAGTGTGGGAGGTCGAGCAGAGGCAAGCGCGCCCGAAAACACGCAGAGTTTTCCTGGCGGCAGCTGTTTCGCGCGCGCGCGAAGCGGAAGACGGCAAGACGGCAGAGGGGAAAGACTGGGTAAAAGAGCGACTCTGCAAAAAGAAGTGATGGGGGAAGTAGAGGAGATTGAGATTGCGTTTGCCGCCACCGTGGCTGTATGGCTCACGAACCCTTTCGCTATGCACTTTCTTGGTGGTCGGACACGAACCTCCCATCTAGGGGGTAGGGGGGGGGGGCTGACCCATAACGCCTGGCACGCAGTCTGCCAGGTGTTTGAAGGGGGGCGGGGAGTGGGAAAGGGAGGGGCGGAGAAGCGGTGCAGACCATGGCGACGACAAGGGGCTTATTGAAGCGTGGAGAAAAGCCAGTCAGTCCGCAGAGCGCAAAAAAAAGCACGTAGTGGTGTCGCATGTCGCTGCCGTGAGCCGAGAACTCCCTCCGCCGCCGTGGAAACTTTTAGATTAACTTCACGACGCCGGGAGGAGGATTGCAGTTTGTCGATCCACGGCAGTCCTACGAGGGAAAGGTGGTGGCGGTGGGGGGGTTTGGAGGGTGCGAGTACTGAGCAGTACGGTGCTGTACTGAGCGGCGTGCTGCCTAGAGCTCGAGGGCTGGCAGGAAGGAAGCGCGGGTCACGCGAGTCGCATATCGAGCATCGAGTAAGCATCGTTAAATGCTCACGGCAGGCACTAGTCGAAACAGTTGTTATTAACAGCTTCGAGCAGGTTTACGATACTCTTCCGCCGAAAGCGGTCGTCCAATGGACGGCACTAAAGCACCGTTCCGCACCACGCCGGTGACACGCGCTCGATACATCACGGTGCGCTTGAAGCTCCTCTTTACGGCGCTGGGGGCGGGGGGCCGGGCGCCGCGGGGGCCCTAGGGGCCCTGGGGGCCGCGGGGGGCGGCCGCCCTTCCCTCACCGCGCGCCCGAGCTGGAAGGGGCCCTCGGCCCGCCCCCGAGCCGCTCGGGGGGCCTCCCTGACTGTGACGGCGAGGTGCAAACGCTTACCGGGCTGGGCGAACAGGGCGACGAGCACCGCCACCGCACCCAGGGACAGGAGGACGTTGGCCATGGCGGGGATGAGGTCTGATCACTGACACACGCACCGGGCACACACTGAGACTAGCACGGGGAGCACGGGGACCAGCGGCGCTGCGAGAGCGCTCTGGCGGGGAGGTCGGTCTACGCTTAGTCCGGACTGGGCTGGGGGCTGAAGGGGGTGGGCAGGGCCGGGCGGGGGGCGGGCCTCGCTGCGCACACCGGCGCGGGGAGCTTCTGCGCACCGACTTTCAGCGCGCCGAGTGCCGGCGGACGGGCCCGAGTCCGCGCCGAAGTCGCGTCTGCCGGGCGCGGGGCGCGCGGGGGAAGGCCCGCGGCGGAGCCTGGGTCTGCGCGGTCCGAACCGTTTCGAGATCGGTCTGCGCCGCGGACTAGCGGGGGTCAGGAGGGGGTCATCGCGAGGGGGTGCGGGGGGCGCAGCGGGGAAACGCTGGCGGCGGCAGCCTCCTCGCGAGGGGGCTCAGCCACCCTTGACGTCTACCCCGGCAGCCGGGCCAGCCGGGGTCCAAGCGCCGCCCCCTCGCCCTCGCCCCTCTCCCGGCGCGCTTCCCTTCAGTCCCCCGGAGCCCCGGAGCCGCTTGGCACGCCGAAACGAGACTGGACCGGGGCCAAAATGGAACACGCGCCGCTGGCAAGCCTGTCCTGGGCGCGCGGCGGGGCGGGCACGGTGTGCTGGGCCTGTGGCATGAATGAGATGGAAATCAAAGCCTGCACTGTGCACACCGGGGCGGTGCGCCGTGCGGGATGCCTGCCCCCCTCCTCCTCCTCCTCCTCCTCTCCGGCCGCCGCACGTCGGGTCTGCAGCCGCGCGCGTTGGGCTTAACTCGGTAATTGGCTCGACCCAGACCCATCCTAACAACAGGCGGGCGCGGCTTCACACAGCGATGAATGGGACCTCCCTATCGCATCATGGGCAGGGCACCGCATTTGTAGCGACCCGCGGGGTTATTCGCATCGGCCCCGTGGCGGCCCCCTTCTATTTCTACAGAAGGAGATAGTAGCGAGGGCGAGCGCGCGCGCGTGTGGGAGAGAGAGAGAGAGCGAGCGAGAGAAAGTGGGTAAGGAGGTAAGGAAGGAGCGAGAGGAAACTAGGAGGAAGTGATATGGACCTGTAGGGCACCTACCGGAACCTAGTATCGGACCCTTGCAGCACCCTGAGGCGGTGCAGTCGAACGCGCTCCCGCTTGGGTGTCACGTGGCCCGCCGCGCTCGGCCCGCTATCGCATCGATACAGAGAGCGGCACTGCGCGCCGCCGTAATCGTTATGCACACGTTATATCGCATGAGCCGCCCCCCAGGAGGGTCATTAAAGAGCTCTTAAAAAAAAAAAAAAAAAAAAAACAACCAGCCTTGCCACCATCCTTTTCGCTCTCTTTTGACTTGTTTAGATGGTGCTTCCAGCGAGCTACCTGCTGACACCCTTCTGGGAGGGTGATCGTGGAAGCTGTTTGTCGACTTCCGATCCCAATCCTCCAGTCGTTCAACGAAATATTCAAATTTGTGGGGACTGTAACCCTCATTGGGTTTGGAAGTCGAAAAGGCCCGTGAGCTATGCTATGCGATCCGATCACCCTACAGGGTCGTATACAGGCAGACGGAAAGGGAAAGGGGGGGGGGGAGGTACCGATTATTCGCGACGGTCTGGTATGTCGAATAGGGGATGACGGCGGCGTCGGCTTCAGAGAGGAGCTCCTCGAGTCGTCTTGTCGGCGGTGTGGGGGGCGCACAAGGGGGATGCTGTGCTGGTCCCGGCTTATCGAGACGGTTTGATTGGGGACTTGTTCCCTCTTGGAGCCCCCCAGTCGCCCCCCCCCCTTTTTCTGCAGATTAGGGTTTAGAAATAGTACAGATGCAACAGGGAAAGTGCTGCATATAGAAGATGGCTACTAATTATTATTATCAAAACTGAACCTCGAAAATTTCCGTTCTGGGGGGGTTCTGGGACGGAAAAATTAATATGATGACTTCAATAGTATTTTTCCATAAAGGCCTGACGTCCCCCATGAGGTCTTTGTGACTGGTAAGATTGGGGGGGGGGGTAAAGCGTTGCCGTCGGTAGAATCGTTTTCCTTCGCTCCGCTTTACTGATCGCGCCTCCACAGTGCACACGACACACGGTGTAGAGTGCCTCATCTACAGTCCGGCTCGTCCGCTGGCTCCGCCCGGCCCCGCCAGTCGTCGCTGCCCTTATGTCCGTCCGTGAGCCCTTGTGACGTCACTGACGACTAGTCGCCACAGATTGTCCAATTGCTGACGCTCCCTTCCTAATGATCCACATCCTGCAGTGCGGACGGACTCTACAGGGATAGGCGAGCTAGCCGCTCTGCCTGAAATAAACGTGTTTTTGAATTTATTCGGTGTAATTTTTCCATCGGATCGATTTTTTTTCAGAAAAGGACAGTTAAAAATAGTTGATTTTTAAAAATTTCTGTGAAAGACAGCATTTGTGGGTCAGTGTGTGTAATTTTTCGAAATTGTCTCCATCTGATTTAAGTGATATTTATTCTCTGATTAAGAAAAGCGGGCCGAAACCAATTTTTATTCCGATCGCTTGCCCTTAACTTTTACAACACACGCATGTCGTGCGTAGCAAACACTGCCAGAAAAAGGACAACGATCATGTATTAGTTTCATGTTACCTATAATAGATGCCAACTGAACCGTTCTTACACGTTTTACACGACGAAGGGTGTTCTGAACGCACTTGTGGGATTTATATGGCAAAGAATTGGATCGATGTCGTCGTTAAGTAAGGCGTTAAGACACATTTTCATTATCAATTATCATTACATTCCCCCCAAAAATTGATCTGGTAAAAAATAAAGTGCGGCGAAATGGATATTTCATCGTCAGTTGAACGTTGGTCTTCCCCGCTTGTTCTTATGATTTCAATGGTGCTAGGAAAACTTATAGGGGTACACATTTCACTCGAGAGCGATATTGCGAATGCAGATTCGGGAATTCACGGCACCATATCTTCTCAAATCATCTGCGTCAGCATTTTAGCATTGCTTTCTCTGGGTCGACTCACACAATTGCTTTTACTTACGTCAGCGATTTAAATAAAGGCGCGCTCCCGATCCTGGCGTTTCAGTTTGAGAAAATTGTCACCATAATCAGCTCTTCAGAGTTTTTGTATAGCAGGGGAAGGTAGCCACAACACATAACGAAAGAAACATTAATTGTCCAACGAACTTTTTTTAAATGACACACTATTGCATGTAAACAATTAACTAAGCAGTTGAAAATGATTAACAAAGAGCCGGTTGAATGAATCTGTCTGCTACAGCGACCATACTATTTTTCATACAACATTGTCCTGGTGCCTGTTGCCAACTCCTTAGGCAAAAGCTTGTTTTCCATAAATTAATTTAACTATAGTGACTTTGAGTAACATACTTGTTTCTACTCTTAAACATATTCAAAAATAAATTAAACGCCTTTGAGAACTATTTTCTTCAATTAGCTCAGCTTTTAACACTGTCATTTTGGCCATCACGTTGGCTGCAAAACCACCCGCAGGGTTTCTGGGTTCTCAAAACAAGAAAGCCGACGTGATACCTGCTTGCAAACCTTGTTTATATGACGTGACCTACAATGGTTAGCAGTGCAACTTACCTGAAGATTTCGTCGTTTTTTTAAATAAAAAACCAAGTGCCGCATAAGTCTGAACGCGCAGTATTTTTGATCTGCCAATGAATCTCGCTTTCAGGATCTCCTCCAACAAGTATTATGGTCATTGCCGCTTTGAAGCGTCACCATATTGACTTGCTGTGGAGGTTAAGCCCCCGGTGATCCTGTTAAAGTAGTTTCTGGATCATCTTTGTGATAGTATTCTCTGAGAAATGGCGGTCGTTATTGAAACTACTGCTGGAGACTTCACTGTTGACCTCTTTATTGATCAAAGACCACAAAGTGAGTAACACGTAGAGTTGATATTTGGAACAACTTTCTCTCCCCTCCGTTTAATTTACATATACCTATTTTATTCTATCCTTTTGCTTCTGTTGATCTAAAATAGATGAGCTTGGTTCGAATGTGTTACTGTCCTTTCCAGCTTTGACTGGACCAATCGGAGATACAAGTAACCATAAAGTATCTGATCCGTATTATTAACTTTGTTTTTCTCTTCCAGCATGCAAAAACTTTTTAAAGCTGTGCAAAATCAAGTACTACAATTTCTGTCTATTTCATTCGATTCAACACAACTTCATTGCTCAAACGGGAGACCCAACTGGAACAGGAAAGGGTGGAGAATCTGTGTTTGGGTAAGTTCCTCCTTTGAGTAGTTGAAGCATATTATGACATTATGATTTGGTTGATATATTATAATAATAATTTTCAGAAAAACTATTGGTGAAAAATCCCGTTACTATGAAGCAGAACAGATACCGAAGATCAAGCACTACAAAGCAGGGCTTTTGTCAATGGTCAACTGTGGAGACAACATGTAAGATAAAAGCCCGTTAATGTATTATCCATGCTAGGAAACTCGCAGTATTTTACATCTGGTCTCATTTACAGGCTGGGATCGCAGTTCTTCATCACTCTTGCCAATGATCTGCAGTCTCTTGATGGGGAACATTGTGTCTTTGGTGAGATCACTGAAGGTGAAGAAGTATTGTTAAAACTTAATGATGCCATTTGTGACACTGAACACAGACCATATCAGGATATTAGAATAACCCACACTGTAGTTTTGGAGGATCCATTTGATGATCCCCCAGGACTCTCAGTTCCTGATAGATCTCCTGAGCCGACTAAAGAGAACATGGCTGTAAGAATTTTGTCCTCAGAGCACCTTTTTTTTTCTTACATTAAGCAGAACTTAAACCTGATAAATAATTTGAATGTTGCAGAATGGACGCATAGCTCCGGATGAGGAGATTGATGATACTGCTGGACGATCTGCTGCAGAAATAGAAGAAATGGTGAAGCAACGAGAAGCTCAGGCTCGTGCTACAATTCTAGAAATGGTTGGTGACCTCCCTGATGCTGACGTTGCCCCACCAGAAAATGTGTTGTTTGTTTGCAAACTTAATCCTGTGACAAGTGATGATGACTTGGAGATTATCTTCAGTAGATTTGGCAAGATTAACAGGTTTGAACATAAACTCTATAAATCGATTATTTGGGTCATAATTTATTGTAATTGATCATTATCTGTAATTTTCTTTGTTATTCCTACAGTTGTGAAGTTATTCGTGACAAAACAACTGGTGACAGTTTGCAATATGCTTTTATAGAGTTTGATGAAAAGAAATCTTGTGAAGATGCATATTTTAAAATGGACAATGTTTTGATTGATGACCGACGAATTCATGTAGATTTCAGTCAGTCTGTGTCCAAATATCGCTGGCTTGGGAAGGGAAGAGGCGTAAAAATTATGGATTCAACTGACACTCAAGTAAAGGTGGGCTGACATTTGATTTTTTTCTAGTTGTGTCATTTCTTTACCATCAAAATTAACTATTTCATTTATTGATTTCAGAAGGAAGAGAAAGACCCAAATGCTGCAAAGGAGAACTCTAAGTTTCGTGGTTCAGATCGACGAGACTACAGGGAAGACCGAGATAGGAACAGAGACAGAGATAGAGATAGGGGTCGAGATAGAGAGAGAGATCGTGACCGAGAAAGAGACAGGGACAGAGAACGTGACCGAGACCGAGAACGTGATCGGGAAAGGGAAAAGGATCGTGAGCGTGAAAGAGAACGAGAACGAGATCGGGACAGAGGGAGAGAAAAAGGAAGGGATCGAGAACGAGACCGTGATCGTGAAAGAGATCGGGATCGAGAACGTGACCGTGAACGTGACCGAAGAGATCACAGGGAAAGTAGAGACAGCAGAAGTTACAAAGATCATAGTAGGGATCATTCATCTCGAGACTCTGAAAGAAATGGTCATCGTAGCTATGAGGTGGAAAAAGATAGGAAAAGAAGAGATGATCGTAGAGATGACAGAGAGAAAGAAGAGTCTGGGAGAGAGAAAAAAACACCTGTTCTTAAAAAAGATGACGATTTTGAGAAGCATACAGACGTTAGTAGAGAGGACTATAGAGATGAGAGTGAATCAAGGGAAAGAAAGAGGCCATCTGGTGACTCAGAAAATACTGAAGTTCCTAAAAGCAAACACAGAAAAGATGAAGAAATTCTGAAGGATGATAATGAGAAAAAACATGGAAAAGGGTCTCATGATCGTTCCCCAAGTAGAGCGGCAAGTAATAGTAGTGGCAGTAATAGGGGTCAGCATCCTTCTCCTGGAATGGATGAGTGCCTGAAGAAAAAGGCAAGTACAACAAACAACGAATCTCCTTGCAATGATTCCCACAAAATATCAAAAAATTCCAGAGAGATTGCTCTTCACAATGAAACAGATCAAGGAAAATCTGCAAGATCAGGTTTGACTGTCCCTACCATTAACTCTGTAACAACATTAAATACAAGGGAAAGATCTAATAGCTTAGAGGTAGCACACAAAAGAAGAGAATCCCAGGACAGTATTAACAGGAAAGTTTCTAAACCGATTGAGAAGGAAAATTCTGGCCAAAAGACAGAAGCTTCTGTTAAAGAAGTTCATAAGGTAGATAGTACATCAAGAATTGAGCAGTCTGATTTAAAAATACATTCAAGACAAGAAAAATCAGAAAAAAAGATTAGTAAGGACGAAAAGGTGAAGAAAGCTGAATTAAATAATGATTCTATAAATGACGGTAATGCTAAGAAAAAAGCTGCACTAGATGACAAACCCAAAAAAAAGAAGAAACGCAACAAAAGTACAAGCAGTAGTGCTTCTAGTGACACCTCTTCATCAAGTAGTGAATCAAGTGACAGTTCTGAGTCCAGCTCATCAGATTCCGATCACAAATCTAAATCCAGACGAAAGAAGAAAAGGAAAGTAGTTGTGTCAACTAAATCTAAAAAGAAACCGAAAATTGTTAAAGTTCTGAAAAAGAAAAGGAAAAGGGAAACAGAATCTGATTCCTCCTCTGATGATTCAACCAGCAGTGATGACCACCGTTCTTCAAAGAAGAAACATAGGAAAAAGAATAGAAAGAAAGTGGAGAAAGTCGTTGTGGTAAAGAGGAAAAGAAAGCATTCAACATCAGATGAATCTGATTCAGATAGTGAATCCTCAGGGTCATCTAGTAGTTCAGATGAAAAGTCTAGTGTCAGGAAGAAGAGGAGAAAGGAGAATGAGAAGAAATCTAAGAAAAAAAACAGAAAACAACTTAGTGGGAAGAAAAAAAATGGTATACAGAAGAAGCGGAAGAAGAGCCACAGGGTGAAAAATAGTGAAACATCTAGCAGTGGTTCTTCGGACACTGATGAAAATAACAGTGCAAAACTTCTTGTACCTGACTGATTTTTTAATATGTTTTTGAACTCCTTGTTTCTCACATGTAATGAAATGAAATTTAGTTGTATAGTACTTGGCAGTGCAATGTAAGGCGAAAGAGTATGCCATAATTATTCTACTTAAATTTGAGTATTGTTAGTGACTTTTTAGTTTAAGTTTCTAACAACCGAATAATGATAAATTTGGTTGGTGGAGTACCTAACAGAGCTCTTCTATTGACCTAGTTGGAAAAATGAAATTTGCAGTTTGTGGCAGTTTCCAACTTATCAGAGCTAGCTTCTAAAGAGTACTAGCTGTGTTCACATTGCTGAGGATGTACTTAAGTTGATGTCTCATCATTCAAAATTAACAGATGCTCAGCTATCAAATTCCTGAAGATATTTTAAGTCTCATAAGCTGTGTAACAGTTTTTGTACATTTTATTATTTCTTTGTTCATAAGTGCAGCTACCAGTTTCATAGATCAGTTGTTTCCATGTCTGAAGGAAATGTTACAAATCATGATCATCACTTTTGTAATTTTATTTTAGATAGTAAAAATTATTTCTATAAATTGTTTTGTTTGAAATGTTGTAAATCTTTCTGATCAGAGAAGGTAACCTGGGTTCATTATCAGTACAAGTACACTACTTCGGGCTAGGGTTGCCATGAATTTCCTGACTCAATATTAAACCCTTTACAATTATTTTTCTTCTGATAAAGTCATAAGTGCCAACTACAGTAGCATTAACCATATCTTGGGTGCAGGCAACACAGTATTGAATGGGCTACACAAACTGAATGTTTTCCTGACTAATGGCTTTTTAACAGCCAAGTAGGTCTTCTCAAATATGTTAATGGTTGGGATAGACTACAAGAATTGTTGACAGGGAAGACAGATTAAATCCCTACATTCCGTCAAGTTGAGATGATAGTTCCCAACACTAGCTTTGGCTGATATTGCAAAGGAGGCTTGTAAAGGAGCAAATTTAAAAAAAATCAAAGTTGTGTTTATAGTAAATTTATTAACGAGACAAATTACTTCCTGGGCTGCTGTCCTCCCGGTCGTGGACCCTGTAACAAGAGGGGTAATGTCACTGCAGGAAACCAATCATCACACATTGCTAGACGCATCAATTGCCCACTTACTCGTGCAAAGTTGCGCTGAGGTGGGTTCCTGTTACGCCTTTCAGCCTTAGATCTGTTACGCACAACCTTGGAGTGAATGGCGCATGACACACAGTAATGAAGTTTCGCGTATAACTTGGGGAGCTGGTACACTGAGAAAGGAAAGAGCTCATTAGATAGTGGAACAATCGTTTCATACAATAAATCGCTCCCTACAGGGCTAATCCAGAAGGAAACTTGACAAACAAGCGAAGGAATGGGTGCACAAAATAAAAAACTTACTACTGTAGACTGAAGCTTCAGTGATGTCCCTGACAGCAGCAGCCTCAACAATGTTACGAATCACGAACTTCTTGATCGCCTTGTCCTTAGGGACGCAACGAGCGCAGTTGGTGCAACGGACAGGGTTCACATGGCCCCGTCCGTGCTTGGAACGTCCACCATTGCGACGCTTCGTAGTCTGAAAGGACAAACAAAGATGTAGTGGCAAGTGCACGCAATCACAGGTGCATGGACTTCGGGTGAGCAGAGATACCGAAATGTAATACTCCACTAACGTATGTCGTAGAAGTGAACGGTAATTAAGGACTAAACGGAGTCAACAATGAGCATACATAAGGAAACACACGGAGCCACGGGAAGGTAGGGTTAGGACGCGTACAAACAATACAGAATTGATTGCATCTTAGTGAAGAAACTATCGTGATAGCACAGTTAGTCAAAAATGCAGCAGTTAGACAGATTAAAAATTTGACAGAATTATTTGTCAGTAAATAGATACAAATTATACACGCGAAACAAAACGTGCATGGTGAAGACTGACTTAAGATCACAACTCTAGCGTTGCACACAAACTAACCAAGACCACAATTACACATTAGCCAAATCAATAAGAAGGTGTTTAAGTCTCAACCGGTGTAGTATCACATTTCGAACAAATTAAAACACAGTATTTCCACATTCGTTCGTACCATTTTGTCACGTTTCCACCAAGATGTACACGCAAAGGAGGCGGAAGTGGCTCTGGCCGGTGCTTGCTGACAAGCTTGTTGTTACTCTTTCATAGATGGGCTAAAGTTCTTCTCTTCAGCCAGAGTTTGACATACCATTTGAAAGCTGTTGAAAGGCACAATAATAGTTTAAATCTTTCATAGCTTGTACATTTTCAAGCTTCCAAATCCTCTTATTTAGCTAAGCAAAGCTATTATCGGCATCTACACAAAAATGAAGCATATGTACACCCTTTGCGTGACTGCATTCTTTATCCTCTGGCTGCACATGGACAACAGTGCTTTTGGCCACAAGACCGCAACCGCAAGAAGACCGCAAGTTGCGATGGCTGCTGTTCTGCATCAAACATAGACTTTAAATTTCTGTTAGATCTGTTGTGTTTTGGTCGCTTTTTTCATTGTTTGGGAGCATTTACTTCAGAATCAACACCATACCATTCAATTTCATACTCTTCTAAAGTTTCTCTGTATGGTTGTGCCCTAAGTGAGAACTCGGTGATATCAAGACATTACTATGAAAGAGGTATTATCAAAAGTTTCAATGAACACGGCTTCCCTGCTCTCACTATTCCATTACTACCCCAGCTTCGAACAGTCGTCTAAATAACAGTTTTCCAGTTTTTCTGCTTGTTTCATAACATTTGTCTGTGATGCTGCGATGTATAAGTCAGACGTTGTTCCATTAGTGAATGAGGTTATGCCTTTTAAATGCCTGAAAGAGTTTCGCACTTTATTTATCTTCTGCTGTTCTTCTAATGTTGCAATGTTGCCATGCGTTCTCTTAGTTTCCTGTTTTCAAAATTGACATTGAAATAAGTCCCTTATCTTATGTGACCTACCCACTACACATACCTTGAAAGGCCATTGTTACTGATACCCGTTTTTCTAATTGATGCAGGTCTTTCCCAAGTTAAGCTGCCTATGGTTTGAAGAAATCCAAGTCTTCGAGTCAAAAGTTTGGCACATTTGTGGGTGATTGCGTAATGTGCCATTGACAAACATTCTATTTAAAAGTTAAAAGTTTAATCCCAAGTGGCTAGATGCATATGCAGCCAGACACTGCGGAGGGCAAGATGTTCTTCGGGGAGCTGTATTTAAGACAGAAGCCTGCTTCGACTTCTGACAAGCCATTCAAATGTGAACAATGTGGCAAGAGTTTTGCAGAAAGCTGCACCCTTGTTCGCCACAAGCATACCCACACTGGTGAGAAGCCTTTTAAATGTGACCATTGTGGAAGGTGCTTCGCAGAAAGTTACACTCTTGTTCGTCATAAGCGCACGCACTCTGGAGAGAAGCCTTACAAATGTGAACAATGTGGGCGGGCTTTTGCAGAGAGTTACACTCTTGCAAGACACAAGCATACCCACACAGGACTCAAGCCTTTCCGTTGTGATCAGTGTGGAAAATGGTTTGCAGAGAGTTATACATTAGCAAGGCATAAGCATACTCATTCAGGTGAGAAACCGTTTAAATGTGAACAATGTGGCCGCTGCTTTGCTGAGAGTTACACACTAACTCGCCACAAACGAATGCATACAGGTGAAAAATCATCAATTGACATGCATTCTAATGGAGCGTAGTCTTGCATTGTGTCCTGTATTTTAAACTGTACCACTCAGATCATCAAAGTGGCTTATAACTTGCTCTGAATATGCATGTAAATAATTTGTATTTATAAAGTGAAGTTTTAATTGGCCTATTGGATGAAAGTTGTATCAAATTGGGTAGGAAAATAATATTTAAGGGCTCATCTCTTTATATTAAACTGCAACCTATGAATATTCAAACTACTTTGTATGTTATCTAAAGATCTCAATGACTAGGTATAAATCATTGTGATTTTGAAGTTGTAGTTTGAAATGTTACAATTATATTACATTGTACTGTTAATTTGTGATTAGAATAATCATTATTTTATCTCATCTGATGTAACTCAGCTATGCTTGAAAATTTCTTAGTAGTCCTGTTTTATTTGATACAACACTCATTCTCTTGAAAGTTACCTTATTTTGTTCTCCTAAATTCAAATGAGAAATGGTATATCAATTATGTTTGACATCTAATTGACTGTCCCAAATGCTCTTTCAGTAAATTATTAATATTGGCAGTTTTTTTTTAAGAGATTATGTTTTCAGAGTTTTATTGTGTGTTACTTGTAAGTAAATTTTAATAGGGGATAGCAACTTAAAAGTTGCTTGCCTTATTAGGTCTTACAATAATTATTGCATTGCTTACATTACCTCTTTAATGTTTGTTTTCCAATCAACATTATTGGAAAAGATCTGTGCTATGCAATAAATTTGTACTTGTAAATGCACCATTTATTTATCTTGTGAGAAATTTTCTCTCAAATCACATTTTATTCTTGGTGTACTTGTTTTGGCTTCTGAAATCTGCCAATGCAGTTGAGTTGGAGTTCCTGTCATTCTAAGTGTTGAAAAGATTTTTTATTATTTGTTTATTTTCTGTAAATCTGAAGTTTCCTGTAACTAATGCCCATTTTCTGATCATGAGACTACCCTGTGTGTCTGTTAGCTATGATGACATTTTTGGATTCCCCAAAAAGCCTTCATAGTGAAAGCTACTTCTATTTCACTAACAATGAGATTGTGGTGGATGGATACTCAGTCCAGTTTTAATACTCCAGACCTGCTTGTCATTGTATACTGTACAATGTTCCAGGATCTTGGGATGTGGATTAATGCAATTCTTGATGCTCCAAATCTTGATTTATTTATAGGGTGTGTGACAAATAACTTGTAGGTACCATAATGTTTAAATTTTGTTCTAACCATCCCTGACAAGATCTAGAATGAAGGTGCAGTAAATAAATTTGAATTGATTTTCATGAAGTTGGAAGCTCAAATACTGTATGGTACACAATTAACCCTGTAATTGCACATTGGAATTTTTATTGCATTATTTTGAATATTTTTATTATGTTGATCATGGAAAAGCATAGGTATAAAACTTCCTTACTCAAATTATTGGTCAAATATGGCTGTGATAAAATTCTGATCTATTAAAAGAACGGACTTATGTGACCTCTACAGCCCCACCTACAGGAAATTCTTCTTCCTTTTGTATAGCTCAATAATTAGAGGCTATGTAAAAATTAAATAATTGTCAGAATTTGCAATGAAAAATCTTATTAAAGTTTGGTTGACACTAGCCTACAAAGTAGATTTAGAGTTACCACCTATGAGTTTCTATATAATAATATAGGTTAATGTTTTGAATCTGTTCTTACAGTAATGATTATCCCACTTCAATCAAACTTGAATCGTACTATGGGGCCAGAAGAAAATCTGAAAGTGCTGTCATCGCCTAGGCAAAAATCTTAGTAGCTGAAAAAGACTGAAATCAGAGGTTTTCTGTTTTTCCTTTGCATTAGAATCTACTTTAAAAACTTATTTTGAAGTCTTAAGTTGAATTATTGTCATGGTGGATGTCTTGTCAACACGTAAACTTCTCTATTTACTGTCAATTTTTTTGTTGCTGTCCTTTATTTGCACAACAGTTACCTTATGGGAAGAGTCAAGAACTATTGTATGTGTTTGCACTTTGTTTGGTTTTGTGACGTGTCCAAGAATGCTGTTTTCTCTGTTTTTTTTCTTAACAGTCTCGTTTGATAAGTTTCCTGGTTAACAATTTAAAGATCACTTAGTGAAGTTCATCAATTCATTTGCCTGTCAATCTAGGATTTGTCTCCTGGTGCCTGAAATTATTTCAATCTAAAGCATATCTATATTTTTGTCTATCCCATTGTCCATAAACATGACTGGGCTGATTGTTTCAAGTTAAGTACAAGCACTGCAAGATTATTGGCCTTGGAAGTAAAACAGAACAGTTTGTGTTTACAATATATTTATTACATTTATAAATGAATACTGTGGACCAAATCAAGGCACACAGTTGTTTCAAGAAATGAGCAATATGTATGTTACTCACCCCCTTATCCCCACCAATGTTAAAGACTTTGTAGCATCCATATTTCATTTAATAAAAGAGCGCATTGCATAAGACTAAATGTATCAGCCTGGTGTTTTTGACTTCATTTAAAGCTTTGACTCTGTGAGCCAGTTAAATGGCTGAGGCTTTCGGTCAGCAGCTGGATTTATTGCTATGTTAATAACAGAGGGGCCATCAACAATCTGGAAACAAAGAACTTTTTTTTATGAAATATATATGTATGTAGTATGATGACGAAAGATTCAAGGCAAATTTTTAGTAACCAATTACTTGCAGTTAATTTTTTTAAGGTTGATTATTCAACATTGAGTTCAATAAGGGTGTAATATTTATTGTAATGTGGAGTTTTTATACCTCATCACACAATACTAAATAAACTGTTCCAGTCAAAAGTTAAATTGTCACTGCTGTTTGAATCAAACAAGTCAGTTGCAAACTGTTCCCAAGTCCATTGCTTGTTGAATTGTTGACATTGATTCAACATCAAATGGGACCTCAATAATATTGAAAATTAGTCAGAAGAATACATATTGAGTAATTATCTTATTATCTAGAGATCTGCTTTTCTCTTAAAACTAATCAGTTCAAATTATTTGCATAAATTTATATGACTATTGTCCACTGGGAAAATAAAGACATCTTTCTTAATTTGTAGAAATTATAAAGTGACTAATGATTACTCCAGTTAGCATGTTACATTGACAACTCACTAAATTGTGCATTCAGATCCAACATCCAATGCCTTACCTTTAAGCATTCCTTTACAGCATCTTGTACCTCAGGGATTGTGCTACAGAAGTATCCTCTCCTACCAAAAAGAGTCATGATGTTATCATAGCGTACTTTGACAGTCAAAGCTGTAGGTGGTGTCCTAGAACAAAACAATGGCAATGGCACTTTATGACGAGTTCAAATCCTGAATTAACTTGATAATGTTTATACCAGAATACCTACACTTGTGTGGGATCAGCTCCATCTCTTATAGCATTATATGTGTCCTGATCAAAGCCTCCATAAATTCCATTGTTGTTAATCACAATAATGACCACAGGTAGCTTGTACCTGTATGATAAATAGACTATGTTAGGCATGAACCATTTGCATGGACCAAACAATCAAAAAGGAAGGTCATGTACCTGAACATAGTTTCAACCTCCATTCCTGAGAAGCCAAAGGCAGAATCACCCTCAACACAAATCACACGCTTTTGAGGAGAATATCTCTGACACCATAAGGCACTAGCGACAGCAAAACCCAAACCAACACCCATTGTCCCAAAAGTTCCAGCATCTAAACGATGGCGAGGCAGTATATTTGCCAAAAGAGTTCTCCCAATATCCATAGTGTTGGCTCCCTCGCTACATATTATAGAATCTTAAAACAGAAAAGTGGCAATAAAAATATTTTACAATAAAAGGTTTCCAAAGCTAGAAAAATATAATAGCGGAAATCATTAACCTATTGGAATAATGTCCTGAATATGTTGGAAAACTGCATAATAATTTAGAGGGGGTCTGATGTCTGCAATCATTTTCTGTAAAACAACAGTGAATAAGATGCAAATTACTAGGAAGAAAAATAAATAAATGAAAACTAGTAAGATGAAATCCATAACAAAACTCACACCAACAGTCATCTTATTGTTTTGCACTTTTTCCTTCAGTAAGTTCCACCATGGACTAGAACTTGGTATATGCCAACCTTGAGAGGTCAATTCTTTCACTATCAAGGTGCAAGTAGCTTGAATATCCCCTTGGAGAGCAACTGTGCTTATACGGCTGTTGTGGAACTCCTCAGGGCATAAGTCTACCTGTAAAGAACATTGTTAAAAAAAGTGAAGGTAAAAAACGTACTTGTACATTAAATTTTAGCAGGTCATGAGATTACTTTTCCAACAATAACATAATTTTCACTGTGAATGAAAATATACCTGGACTATTTTAACATTGGGATTGAACCTTGGAGGGCGGCCAAAATGAAGAATCCAGTTCAAACGAGCCCCAAATAGAAGAATACAATCTGCTTTTTGTAGAGCTGCAGAGCGAGCTGGGGCAACACAGTGCTCATCTGTATCTGACACTACTCCTTTGCCCATTGGTGTGGGTAAAAAGGGTAAATTACAGCTACTGATTAAATCTCTGAGGGCTAATTCTGCTTTGCCATAAGCAGCTCCTGAGATAAATTTCAGAAATAGTAAAAATAATTGATACACAGAAATATGTTGCGACAGGAAGAAAGACCCTCATATAATACTTACCTTTACCAATAATAACCAAGGGTCGCTTTGATTGGCCAAGCACTGACACTACCTCCTTAACTTGGATAGGATCTGGGTATGCTAATGGTGGGGCAGGAACTTTACTGGCTAAGTAAATATCCCCAGATGGAACTGACATGCTTAACATATTTCCAGGGAAATCAAGATAGCTCACTCCTGAAATACAGAATCAGTTATAAAAATGCACATTTTGCAAAGACTAGTCAAAGCAACAATAAAACTGTTACCAGGTCTTCCATAAGTTGCTAAACGAAATGCCTTTTCCACATGAGTTGGAATAAGTTTGGGATGTGGAGGGCGAGCAGCATACTTGCAATATGGTCGAGAAAGTTCAACTTGATTACATTCCTGAAACCCACCAATACCCTCGTGGTCTTGAGGACATGATCCTCCAATAACTATCAACGGCCTAAAAAATAATAATTGAAATTTTGTTATTATAAACTACACATTGTAAGTAACTCAAACTAATGCTTTTGAGCTCACCAACAGTTGATTTGTGCATTAGCCATTCCACCAAAGACATGAAGAAGCCCGGGGCCAGACACTACAAGACAAACTGCCGGTTTGCCAGTCAAATATCCCATGGCTTGAGCAGCGTAGCAAGCAGCCTGCTCGTTACGGCACCCAACATAGTGCATTCCTACAGCCTGCATTGCCATGCTCAACTCAATGACAGGGATGCCCACAATGCCGAACACATATTCAACCCCCTGCCTCAGGCAACAGATAAGAAGTAATGTTTGTTAGAGTACAAAAATATATAAAACAGTATAATTTTGGAACAGTTAATTACAGAACAGTTCATGTCTACAGAAATATATTTTGTGATAGGACAACAAAATTATCATAATTTAGCGTTCAATGAGGTTTGAGATCTTGCTGAGGTGAAGTGACCTCCTCAAACCTAAGAGATCAACGATACAAATGGAGAAGTTTTAACTAGGTGTCAACTTGCCTGAAGTTTCAAAGCCTCGGCTAGAATTGAGTTGCCGTCCATTTCTTCTCCCATGATTATTAGCTTTGTTTTAAAAAGGTCGAAAGCGGGGACTTAGCGAGTGTCAAAGCGGGTCCTGCGATAAGAGAAGAGAAAAAAGCCTGCTGAATCATTCCCTGACAGGTCAAAGTGCATTCACGAAGTATTTTGATTAAAGCAGTCAAAGTGAAATATCTAAACATAACAGACCTTACAGGAATTCCCGTACGCCAACAACCTGTTTGACGTTCAACGTAAGAGAAGGGCACTCAGGAGAACAGAGAATTCCTGTTATCTCTTTCGTCAGGTGATGTCCCACTGCTTTCGCACCTCGTAAAGTAAGGCGGGAACCAGTTACAAGGTTTCATTTGTCAGCGAAGCGAAGCGTTAGGCCTATAATAGAGCGAATATTCGACAAACGTCCAATTTCAAAACAAACTTGCGCGAGCCGGTTATGAAAGGTGCCTTTCCTGCCAGCGCCATCTAGGCTAGGCTGCCGAGGAATGTGAACCCCCCCCCTCCCCCTCCGGCTAACTTCAACTTCAAACCCTTCCTCGAAACTCGTAGCAAGACCAGGCAGCAGACTAAACTGTTTCAAATTTGAAAGGTTTCTGGACTTAGAAGGGGAAGCCGATTAAATTCATCAAATATCCCTTTCCACCTTCAGAATCTTCCAGAGGATGTTTCGGGGAATCACATAGGCAACAATCCATTGATAGCGAATGTAGAAGGCATCAATCCGCGAGCGCATATCCAACAACTTCCATGGGGCAGTAAGGCAACATAAAGACAAGGGTAAATCCTGGGAGCATCACATATTTATTGTGAGGTTTGTACAAAGATTGAGGTAGTCTTATGGATGTAACAGCATTGGAGACAGCGACAAGAAACTCCCAAGAAGATTAGATGACAGCGTCTGGTAACAAGATACAAAACAATTTAAAGGCAAAATTCAAAACTTAGATAATTAATAAAAATGTTACTGCTTGAATTAACGAGACTAAAGCATTACAGAAAATAATCCATTAAAACTACTCACCAATAAGTCTACTTAGACCTCGCCCTCATCTTCCTCCTTTTACGCTTTAGCCTCCGCATACGCTTCTTCCTCCACTGAAAAGAGAAAAAGACATTTAAATATCAAGAAAAGTGCATTACGTTGAATTGGGCCGCATGATAGAGAATAGTAGAACCGAGAAGAGTGAGTGAAGAATCTTAGAATGCCCTACAATGACTGATTTGTCTCAATCATGTGGAGCATACAAGGTGGAATCATTGGTCTAAGAGATGTCAAAATATAAGCAACGCAGAAATGAGAATCAGAAATCATCGACACCACACAGGTGCACGCGGTACGACACGACACACCGGACACCACACGACAGGTTAGTCTCCTCAGTTACTTGACTCAAACTTCAAAACTACAGATAAAATTTCAATAGTACAACTTCATTCGAACTCAGGGCGGTGAAACATGTATGATGGGGACAGAACTTACCTTAGCTCTCATTTTTCCACAACGTTCTCTAAGATTTCAACCAGCTACCGATTCAGGCGCATGTGTTCCTCACAATGATGGAAGATGGAAGATCACTGAAGGGAAGAAGTCGAATTTAAAGGGTTTATTTTGGGAAATATACAGAGATGCCAACCGCACAAAGGAACTAGCCTGGATATAAGTGTGCCGAAACACGCGTCTAACGAAGACGCAAACCTCTGGACTTGAAGTTTAATGTGAAATTTTGTTCTCATCTTTTCTGAAACTAATGATGTTCATTAATTTTATAATCATGTTTTTTGAAAGTTTGTTTTTGGAGCGTTGGATCAGGTTCATCCACGCAGGTCTACCACCAGGTACCCGAGCCGAGATATCCAGAAAAAAACAATTCCCAAAGCTGTGTTCTAGAGAATGTTCAATCGCAAAAAAGCATACATTTTTCATTTATGTTTTCATCTTTTGAGCTATGTACAATGTGAAACATTTTCTATGCTCTATGCGCGGGAATGGCTTATTCGCAGGCGAGGACCGGCCCGGGGCGCGGGGTGGCGGGTAGTGGCCCTCCTGTGAGAGGTACGCAGAGCTGGCGGCTGGTGTTCCATGGGGCTGGAGACCCCCTGTGCGAGACTAGGACTAGCAGAAAGCGCGCGCCAGCTCCGCGCTTGGTAATCGTTGTTGTCAACAGATTTTGGCTAAAAGCGGGCGAGTTACATAATTTATGAGCTCCTGCAAGTCTCACATTTAAAATGAGTCATGTCTCGCGGCGGTGCGAAGAGAATTTTGAGAGAAATTAATATCTGAAAACTCGAGGTGGAGCGAGGGAGGTTATGGCCGCTCCTAGCCTCGCACAGGGTGATTTTGGGGTATGGCCGCGCCCGTGGAACACCAAAGCGCTGTGATTGGCTGCCGCTCGACTGCTCTGCGTACCTCTCACAGGAGGACCACTAGTGGCGGGGCGGGGTGGTGAAGTCAGCAAGTGGTGGGTTAACACACTAAAATGGCGACGTCCAAATCCACAAGCACTTACAACAGACAAAATTGGGAAGATGCGGTAAGTTGCCTTTTCTTTATGATATTTAATGTGCTTCCTTGTAAAGTGACCCTAGTTTGCATAAGTCGTGTAATCGCAACATATTTTAAAGCTAATCAAATTGGCACCCCGCGCTTGGTCTAGGCTATGTGCCGTTTGTCACTGTTTTCATTCTTGTTATCTGTTTTTCTTTATTATTACATCGACTTTTGTTAAAGTTGCTGCAAATATTTTTTACTTACTCAATGTATATTTTAGGAATTGTTAGCCTATCCTTTTTCATTTATTGTTAGGTTAGTTTACGTTCATGCTTTGGTATTTGTTTGTGTAGAAGAGGTCCCCCTCCTGAAAGTTGCTGTAATTAGTGTTTTCAAATTGTTTGAGGTCCAGGGTATCTTCACAATATTCACTTAGGTTGCGGAAACTCTATTTGGATCATGGCATTTTGATTTCCTTATTTTTTTAAATGCTTTACTACTGTGCGCGCTCCTCTCTCTTACACAATTTGGAACAATAAGAAAAAAAATTCAAACTGAAATCTTACCAAGCTTCTTTATTATTTCAGGAATTCCCAATTCTTTGCCAGACCTGTCTGGGTGACAACCCCTACATTCGGATGGTATGAACAATTTTGTTGTGCATTCTACATAAGTTTCTCTCCAAATTTCCTCTGACTCTGATGACCTTGTTTTTCTGGATTCCAGACAAAAGACAAGTATGGGAAGGAATGCAAAATTTGCTCTCGTCCATTCACTGTATTCCGCTGGTGTCCTGGTGCCAGGATGCGTTTTAAGAAGACAGAAGTTTGCCAGACATGCAGTCGTTTAAAGAATGTGTGTCAGACATGCTTGCTTGATTTGGAGTATGGATTGCCTATTCAGGTCCGGGATGCCGCTCTCCGCATCAAAGATGACCTTCCTCGGTCAGAAGTCAATAAAGAATACTACATTCAGAATATGGACAGAGAGGTACAGTTTATCATTCATTCATTGTGTTTGTAATTTATATCAAACTATACTAGCCTTTTACTTACGCTCTCAAAAATCGTCTTTTTATTTTTTGTAGGGTGGTAAATTGGATCCAACTTCTGCTACTGGTGCAGTAGGAAAATCACAAGCAGCTAGTGATCTATTAATGAAGTTGGCACGTACCAGCCCATACTACAAACGTAACAGACCACACATCTGTTCATTTTGGGTCAAAGGCGAGTGTAAAAGAGGTGAAGAATGTCCATATCGGCATGAGAAGCCGACTGATCCAGACGACCCACTTGCAGATCAAAATATTAAGGACAGGTATGACTTTATTTTTATTAATATAATGTGCCAATGGTAGTGTTTTCCCTTTCACCCCATAGTACTTCTGTGAACTAATGTGTATCCTTTCTCATATATTAATTGAAATGTAATCTCTCAGGTATTATGGTACCAATGATCCTGTTGCTGACAAGTTGATGCGACGTGCTGACTCAATGCCCAAACTGGAACCCCCAGAAGACAGGAGCATTACCACTCTTTATATTGGTAATTTAGGAGAAAAACTGGGCGAAAAGGAGTTGAGGGATCACTTTTACCAGTATGGTGAAATCCGAGCCATCACTGTTGTCAGTCGCCAGCAGTGTGCATTTGTGCAATTTACTCAACGTCAACCTGCAGAGATTGCAGCTGAAAGGACTTTCAACAAACTTATTCTTGGTGGTAGAAGGCTCACCATCAAATGGGGCCGGTCACAAGGTCGCCAGGGAGGTGAGGGCGGTGAGCAGGGCGACGGTGAGGACATGTTGGAGCCTGTGCCAGGACTTCCGGGCACGCTTCCGCCGCCACCAACAGACATGCGCAACAATTTCTTCAACCTGGCTGCTCCCGCGGCCGCTGCGGCTGCCGCCGCCGCTGCCTCCTCCTCCGATGGCATGATGCAGCCTATGATGATTCCGCCGCCTCCAATGGTCCCCATGGGCCGGCCACCGCCGGGGATTGTACCTCCAGGGCCGCCGCCGCTCATGCGGCCCCCGCCCGTCGCAGCGGCAGGCGCCACAACGCCGTTCTACTTCCCTCAGGTCATGAGGCCACCTCCTGGCGTACGCCCGCCCCATCCGCCACCCATGTTCCCGCCTGGAACCGCACCCATGTACCCCAGGTCTGTGACGAACCCTGCGCCACTGGCGCCACCAGGAACAGGTACCATTCACTACCCTTCGCAGGATCCTTCGAGAATGGGAACTGCGCAGTTGGGCAGCAAGGATTAAGAAATAATTTTAACCCTTGTACTGTGTATATTGACGCTCATATTGTTTTTTTAAATGAAAGTCGGTTTTCTTTTTGGTATGAATTTTGCATAAGTTTTAAGTTTCAATCATTGGTATTTGTAAGGTAATTTGTACATTGTCTCAAATCCAGGACATTGTTTGCTGTATGTCATTTTGATAAGTGGCTTTATAGAGGTCAGTTATCATTGAAATCAAACAACACATGTCTTAAGCAAAGTTTTAAAATTTCATCAATAAAATATAAGGAGAGAAGCAAGGTCAAAATTCTTGTGAAGTAAAATTCTTACCCTAGTATCACATATATAATTAAAATATTTTACATTTATAAAGACACATGTCTATTCCTAGATTTACCACTTGATTTATTTCCTGATTTATACTTTGCATTAAGTTGAGAAAATTGTTTGAGAATTTTTTTAGAACCAATGCTGAGGACAGGTCTATGAGATCTGTAAGAGGATCCAACAACATGATCCTGTAATCCTTGAGTTAAAGTGTCTCCAGCGGCAAGTGGATCATCTACAACTGATGATGTAATCTGGGGCAAATTTCTTGTATTCATACTTGAAGGGGAATTAGGAGGTTGGTCGCCTTGTAATGATCGTAAGATATCTTGCACATTGGCTGGCCCACTAATATTAAATGTTATGCTAGGTGCTGTAGACAAGTTTCTGGTTGTTTGAACATTTTTTCTGTCTTGGTCATCATTGACTGTACCATTCTGGAACATAAATGTTTGATTGTAGATTGGGTCACCTTACTAATACTGTAACTTAATGTGATTGAACTTTTTAGTACTCACCTGGCTGGGATTATTAAAACTCACACCACCACCCAAGAACCAAGGCAGTCTTATGCTTCCACCAGTGAGAACAAGGAATATAAGGATAAGGAAAAAGCAGAGTAAAACAACGGCTATAGGAGTTATATAAAGTTGAGAAATCCAACCCAATTCTGAAAAACAAAACAAAAAACAGTAAGATACAGGATTTAAGAAACTTGAAATTATATTGTCAATGTCGATGATAGATTTCACACCTTGAATACTGCCAAAAAATCCAACACAGCCACTGCCAAAGTTCCCCATAGTTTCTGCCAAAGTTTCACCAAACATTTTTGTAAGTATTTTCATAGGAGTTATGCCTAGATTTGGATCAATGTTGTGTGCCTTAAAGTAAGAAAAACATTCACCTACAAAAAATTAGAGGGGGGAGAAACACAACCATTAGCCAACGTAATATTATATCGTAACAGAAATAAAATATCTATCCAAAGACTGGTTACTTGAATAAGATCCAAACATATTTCCAGTTTTGCAATTTGATGGAAGATCTTTGTTACTCTTTATCAGTTCATAATTCTTTAAATGTGCATCCTAAAACAACAATGTCAATTAAAGAATGATTTCAATTTTACTTCAAAGTACGTATGTTCATTTGACTGCTGTTGATAATCTTGAAAGGAACAATGCATTAATGAGATGTAACTTACCTCAAACATTTGTGTTGCTGTTGTGATAAATGAAGTTAAAAAGATAACTGGTAAGAACCATATAAAAGTCTTTCGAATACTCCTTGTAGTAAACAAGATGCTAAAAAACCAAATACTTGGTAGAAATACAGTGATGAAAAAACTGCCAACCTGAAATAGAAATCGATTAGCTTATTCTGCTAAAACAGGCTCTAAGTAGAGTATTTTATCAAAATGTGGTATGGACAGACTTACTTTAATATCTGGCAATTTATTAAGCAAACGCTCTAAGTTTGGGAGTTTTATATATGGCTTGGCAAGAACTGCAGCAAAAATCTCATCCACCTTGCGCAAAGGCACTGACTTAGCATTTCCCTCACTTGCAAATTGACGTAAAGTCAATAATTGTTCATCCGATATAAAAAATGAAAATTCTGCCTTATTAACTTGGTCTACATCTTCTGTCTGTAATTTTGTCACATAATGATGCAGTTTTAAAATCAGATTGTATCATAGCAAAAAAGTGGGGCACAAAACTTACATTCAAGTTTGAAACATCCAATAGTAAATGAATGAATCTTTGCAAATACACCTTGGCTCCATCTGTCTCTTCTGCTGGAACAGGTATGCATTCAGAACGAACCGGGGATTCCACCAGTGATTTTTCTTCTGTGGAATGGGCTAGTATTTTACAGTCGGAAATTTTTTCAGTGCAGACTTTAAGATCCTCTTGGCATTTTGTAAAATCCTCATTCACGGTTCTGGATAATTGTAGAAACACATGGAAAGATACATTTAACAAAACACAACAGCAACCTTGATATTTGCTACCATGAAATTGAAGGGTAGATTAGTCTGATTTTGATTGGTTCAATTGAGGATAAAACAAAATAAAACAAATTCAAGGTTTGACTTACACACTTTCAGTTTTGAGAGTATGAGCTGGAGCGAATAGATCATCTGGATTCAACCATCCATCTGTGTTTTGTTGAGACATTCCAAATTCTGCTCGGCATTGCACTAAGCAAATAAAACTAATAGCCAAACAGGTGACTAGAAGGTTTTTGGTAACCCGTTCTGCATGAAATCAAGATAATGAAAGGGATTACAAAAGTATACCTAAACAAGAGAGACTGAGACTGTTGACTGTGCTTACCAGTAGCCATAATTTTGGAAAGACAGGCAAATCTTCCAGTTGTTCTCTCAAAAAAGACTTCAAATGATTCAATTACAGAAGACAATTCACGTAAAACACGAAATTTAACGTGAGAAGATTAAACATGAAAGACAGATGTTAACAAATATAAAGTCGTGTAAGAAAAACGAAAAAGATCAAAACCAAAACATGAAAGAAAATGAAAACAAGTAGTGGTAGGGGGGTTGTGTTGCCAACATAATGATACATAACCCCTCCAATGTTTTGCAAGAAATAAATGACCCAACTTAGAAGTGGTATGCATACTAATTATTTTTACTAAAGCTGTCACGAGGATTATATTTACATCCAACATGTCATCCGTAAAATGCATTTAATTAAATATTTTTTTCATGCGTGAGTTTTGTGACCACCTTGGTTCACAGCGCGGGAATGGAGGGAAAGACAAGTTGGAAAAAGTTAACTGCTGTCGCTGCTTTGCTGGCCCCCTATCCAATTCCTATTATAGGGGACGAAATAAAGGATTTAATTAATAAAAAAAATCGTAACATTTATATTTCAACAATAACAAAACAACATCATTAACAATAATCATATCAAAAGATTTTCGTTTCGTCAGTAACTGCCCTACTGAGAGACAACATATTTTGGTAACTTCACGGAGATCTAAAATCCTTTGATCACAACAAAACTATCTTCCGTTTTCCTTCTGCTTTCTTCTCTGAAAACTTGTCTTTTATTGAAAGTATCTGTTCTGCAGATACAATATATTTTTATGATTTAATCATGAGCAGCCGTCAAATAGACTGCACAATCCGACGACACACAAAAAAGTCACGGCGATTTATCACAATCAGCACGTTAAGGCCCGTCCAAAACAACACGGCCAAAACGTCGTGACCTTTGGGCAGCTGCAGTCTCAATTTGGTGCGAAAAATTGGCCGATGAGCTCAAGATCAGCACGGCTTAAGCCCGAGATCTACTGTCACTTGGTCGAACATGGTGCCCCCAGCGTGGATGAGGGGCGTGCCTATGCCACAGTACTGCCAACTGGAACAATAAGGAAATCTCGTGATTACCCGAGTAGTGACACTCATAGCACCTCATAGGGGCACTCTGAAAACGCAAGAGGAGTACAATAGTAGCATTCATGCAAGGGCATGCCATTCGCGTTTTTCTTTGTTGCAACTGTAAAAACAAGCGTGCAACCGGCGAAAATTTTAAGAGTACAAATGCCGCTACTGTAGGTACCTGTCGCCTCGCAGATTGCGAATCGTCACCCTGTCGATGTACAGGGTGGGCGCCGGGGAGGTTTTGGCAGCTGGCCCAGGGTCCGCGGAGGTGGGCGGTGGCTCCGTCTGAAAGGCGAGGGACTGGTAGGAGATGCGCGCCGCGAGGAGGGGTGTGATCTCAGGGCCGAGGGTCCCCCACTGAGCGGCCGCAAGCGCCTTCACCTCGCCGCCCTGAGCGTCCAGTAACCTGCGAGAAGGGATTGACAACTGTGCGACGCTATCCAGGAGCAGGAAGTAAGAGGGACATCTAGTCGAGGGCATGGCCCTGTCCACATGACTCACTCGCACTGCATCTGGAAGCTGGTGGTGCTGGAGCCGTGTAGGAGTTGCAGCTGGAGGATCCCCCGGGTGGGCCCGGTCTGCTTGGAGATTTGCACCGCGGCCAGGATCTGGTCACCTGCGTAGTGCACCAGAGCGACGTGAGCCTCGAGCTCCCAAGGGCTCCCCGAGGACCGGCGTTCCTCACAGGGGGCTGCACCGCCTCGGCGCCGGGAGGTAGGCCGTCCCGCCGACCCCGTGCGCATCAAGGGCCGGCCTACCTCACAGGGGGGCTGCACCGCCT
>NW_026267152.1:812552-819617 GCF_000697945.3 Frankliniella occidentalis
GCCCCGCCCCGCCCCGCGCAACTTATTGTGAATCGGCGTATACTCAGCCTTAGTCCGTTCAGTAGTAGCTACCGGCCTCGTCTTCATTCGCGGCCCGCGCGGGGGCGGCGGGACGCGGGACGGCGGCCGAAAACTGTCGCGGTGCCATGGTGGCGCCAGGGAGGAGGAAGAAAGGGGGGGGGGGGCCGCGGCCGGCCGGCTCCCGCGTGCGTGCATTGCTTCCGGCGCGACCCTGCGTCTCGTCAGCGCGCGCGGGAGCAAGCACAAGGAGGCTATGGGAGACTTGGACGCGGGAGGCGCACAACAGTCGCACGCAACAACAAAAAGGAGTACGTAGTATGCTTGCTGCGGGACTCCGGGAGTCCTTCTTGCGCCACCGCCACCGCTGCCGCCGCTGACCGGCTCGCCGTGTGTGTCGCGCACCACCTGCACCCCGCTGTAGTAGTATGTTGACAAGGGGGCCGGAAAATAGGAATTGCCAAATTACGTCGTCGTCGTTGTCGGCGGTGGCGGCGCGGCTCGGGCCGAGAGGATGGATTGGGCAAACCGCGAACCCCTCTTTACTTTGGGCTGCCCGGAAGTGGGCTGTCCCGCCCCCTTCGGGACCGGTGACGGCGACGTTGGTGTGGGCAAGGCAGTGATCAGATCGTGATTGTTCCTCGGCCAGCCGCGGTGGGGCGGGGCGCTGGTTGCCGGTCGCGCCGTGAGGGTGACGCGAAGGGAGCTGCGTGTCCAGAGAGCCGCGTGGGTGTCTTGGGTGTCTGTGTCTGCTCTATGCTGTTAGCGTGGTTGTGGCACCCAAGACACCCATGTGTCTCTGGACGCAGCCGAGGAGGCGCGAGGCGCGAGGCTCGACCCGTGTCGTCGTGTCGCCCGCCGTGACCATACGGGAAGCGACCAGCGCCGGCCGCGCTGGTGGTGACCGCGTACCCGAGGTGCAGGCCGTTAAGGTGGGCGCGGGCACTACAGGCCACCTCGCGCCCCGCCCCGCCCCGCCCCACCCCGTGTCAGTAAGTCACTGGCCGTTCGGAATCTGTTTCGAGCGGCGCGCGTGCATGACGTAACGGCTCGTTCGGCCCGTGCTCGTCTTTACCCGGCACCACCGCGGCGCCGCCGCTGCTCCTCGCTAGAGTCCCTCCCCGCGAGGCGAGGCAGGCAGGCTGTGCAGCTAGCTTCATGAGCCGCGAGCACGGCCGTTTTGTTTTTTGTTTTTAGGGGGTGAAAAAACAAGGCGGGGTGGGCTGCTTGATTTGAAAAACTGCTCCTTATGGAGCCACGCGCGCCACATCAGCTGTGACAGCTTATTGCCCACTCCAGCGCCAGCAGAGCAGCTGCCGGTCTCGCACATCGGAGGCGTGGCTCCCGCGCACACGACGACCTAATCAGTTTCTTTTTTCCATTTGGTTTTCAGTGTCGCAACGCGTCGTGTGTGTGTGTGTGTGTGTGTGTGTGACACCGCCCGTTACTGCCGACCGGCCGGACCCAAATATTAAGTAACGCAGTGCGGTCATACCGGGGCGGGCGTGGCGCGGCGTGGCGCAGCGCCAGGATGACAAACAATGGGTCCGCCCGGTCCGCAGCCTCGCGTCCGCCTCGCAGGACATGGATACTACCGGCTGCGAAACGAAAAGCAGCCGGGTAATACGTGATACGAAAAACCACCCGTCGATAATCACACCATACCACCTGTGCGCGGAGCAAGGCGGGCGTGGCAGGCAAAAGGCGGTTCAGCGAGCACAGAGTCACTATCGCGGTGGCTTGCTGGACCCGTAACCCGGGCGCGGCGCGGCGCCAAAGGCGCATATATACCCTCGCCTCGACCAGGACAGCACGGTCATGATTGAATGGAGCCGTTGGGTTGCCCAAGCTCGCCCCGCCGCCTGCAGCCTCGGGGGGCCCCGCCGCCACCGCCACCGCCACCGCTGCCGCGACGTGAGGGCTTTTCAGACCGCATCCAAGTCTACAACTAAACGCTAATTAGCTACAGGTGACGCTGCTTGAGCGTGCAGGCCGTGCGGGGCGTGCGCCAAGTTCACGCGCGGCCGGCGTGCACCACCGTCGCGCCGTCCATGTTGCCGCAAGCGCTCCCCGCGCCGCCGCCTCCTCACGCCCTGCTCGTGTACAATTAGGTCCTGCGCGCCGCGGCGGCGTCCTTCACTTTTCGGGTAAGTGACGATCAACGAGGAGTCGCTGGAACCGTGCTGCCTACATACCAACCACAGGGACCGCGGCGCCGGCGCGGTTTTTGCCGCCCTCCTACCGTAGACGCGAAGGGGGCGTCTCTTCTCACGGCCCGACGATGAGCTGAGCTGAACAGTGAAAGTGACGCTCGCGACCTTGAGCCGCTCCCGGAGGTCAGTCAACCCTGTGGAGCCGCGCGCTGGGCTGGGCGGGACCATATCGCAGCCGCCGCCGCCCTCCCCCGCCCATCATCCAGCCCCGCCTCGCACCGCGCATTGTTCAACGGATAGGAGGGTCGCGCGGCCCGACGCTTATACCGCTGATGCAACCGCCTGATCTCATGAAATGGAACCCCGCCAAGTGGGGCTCTGGACGGCGAGGCGCCGCCAGGGTTCACGACGCACCGGGCGGCCGTCGCCAAAGGGGTAAAACAGGCGGGGCGGGGCTCGCCCGGGCGGGCCGCGCACCACGGCCGTCCGTCGCCCCATGTTGATGGGCGCGTGCGGACCGGGGACGGGGCGTGTCGCCTTCCTTTTTGTTTATTGGGACGCTCCGTATTATGGGCAACCGGGCCAAGGCGCGCGGCGGGGGCAGCGCGGGGCCGCGGCGACAGCCTGCCAGCCCGCGGGTCATCTCCTCGACCACAACACAGCCCGCCACGGCCGGCCCGACTACTGCTGCTGCTGCTGCTGCTAAACGACGCGAGAATGGAGGAAAGGCATGGTAGGTGGGAGGTGAGGGAGGACAGGTTTCCAAGGGGGAGGGTCGCGGGCGGACCCGCGGATCGCGGTGCGTGCCCGTGCCAGCAGAGGGCTGCGCGGGCGGGGGCGGCGGCGGGGCACCCGGGGTGGCATTGAGGCTGCCGGAGCTCGGCGGAGCGAGGACGGGGTCTGTGTGTTTACGTGTTTACGCGCGTGGCAGGTTTCCACCCGCGAATCTTTCTATATCTTCTTCTGTTCGCTTGCGGACGAGCCCCCGTGCCCTCTCCCCTAAATGCCATCCAGCTTTGCTGCCCTGGCGGGGACCACCCGGCGCCAGGTCGAGGGTACAGTGGCCACGCGTCGCGATGGAGGTACTACGCCGAGGGCAAAAGGAAATCGACGGGTAATTCGCTTCTTAGACAGAGAAAAGGGGAATCCGGAATGTAATCCAACGTTTACGAGAGGATAATTCATGGGTAGTCTAGGATGAAATCCGTACAAGTTCAGAGGAACTCCGAACGCATGGTAATACGTTGTAGAGAACGACCGAGGGGGCAATCATGCGTGTACACCTGCCTGGGGGGAATCACAGGATAAAAATCAAACGAAATCAACAGACATCGCTTAAAATAAGCGAGAGACTAGTGGAATTCGTACAAATTAGTAGAAATAACGTACAAATTAGTCGAGATAGAAAACCTAAGGAATGAACGTAAGAGGGCGGGAATCACTGGGAATCAAGGATTTCGGGGATCATGCGAAAACATTTAAAGGGAGTAATTGCCCCCTGGAGAACGACAGTATTTTTAAGGTGTCTACAGTGACATGTTTCGCAAGGCGACGCCAGTGATAACGCCTGTTCACGGTGGGTAGGCCAACCCGCAGAACACCCGTGCAAAGCCAGCGGTCTGCCCGGTGCGCCCAGGTGCTGGGGCTTGGGCAAGAGTGCGTTTGACGCGTTTGACCGCGTTCTCCTACCTGGGGGGCGTTCATTGTTCGGCACCTATAGCAGGGGCAGAGAGTGACTTTATGGCCCTGACAGAACAGGAGCAAACTACCTAGTACTCACCGTAGCAGATCTCCTTGCGCCCCATGCGCATGGCGTTGCGCCGGTCCTGGATGCCGGACTGGATCCTGGCGCTCAGACGGTCCCGGACGCTGCCGACGCCGGCGGCCATCCCCGCAGCGCGCACCGCTGCGGCAGAGAAGAGTTTTGCATTATATGCTTCTTATTGGTGGTGTGTGTGGCCCATACCGCGCCGACAGCGGCGTGAAACGAAAGCGAGAATATTAGGTGTTGGCCAAGCTTTGTTGTTCATGTCAGGACCAGCGGCAGCAGAGCAGCGTCCACTCCTTGTACCGGTGCTGAGAGGTACACGGACCGGTCTTCCCCCCGCCTCAGCCCGCGCAACAGACCGAGTCGAACAACAGCCCTCGCGGATCAAGCTAGCCGTCTCGATCGTGTTCCTTTCGGTGCTCGACAAGTCCAGTCCAGTAGTAGCCCGAGCATGGCGCGCGTCTGTCGTCGCAGGAGGGGGTGGCAGCAGGCGCTTCACTTACCGCGGAGGCCGGCGGACATCGCGACGAGCGACATCGCGGGCCTGAGGACCTTGGCGGCGCGGGAGGTGGCGGCGCCGGCGTAGGCGCTCGCGCACGCGGCGGCCAGCACGAGCACGCAGAACACTTGCATGGTGTCGTCGTCGACGATCCCTTCAGATCACTACTTTGGTGTTCACTGTCAACGCGACCCTCTGCCTCATCTGAGTCGGGCGGAACGCACCTTAAAAGTGGGACAAACACGCTCACCGCCAGGCCGGGCCGGTCACTGGCTGCGGCAGCGGCGAAGCCCCTCTCCCTCCTCCCCTCCCTGTTCAAAGCCCTCTCCATGCACTGCTCCCCTTCTCCTCTCCGAATCTCCTCCCTCTTCCCGCGTATGCAAGGGAAGGAGTGGGGGTCTGTCTCCCGGCAGAACAACAGACCTGGCCTGATGACGTCACAGACGTGCAACTTGGTAATCGTCGACAAATTGGAAGGGAAATGTGCGGGTGTTTAAGAAACATCGTAGTTAGAGGGCCAGCTCCGAATCTGCCCTGTCTGCGCTCTCCCCTTCCCCCTTCCTTCCCTGCTGAAGGAAGGTCCCATGTCTCCCTCTTGCTTCACTGATGCTTTGACGACACAGTTTCTTCTCATACTCATTCAACCTTGACTTTTGGATCTCGAATTTCTCGAAGCATCCGACTTCCAGCTGATCCCCTGTAAACATGGCTCTCACTGGCTCTATGTCATTTCTGAGATCTTTAAGTTATCCTTCTCGGATAATTTTAGCTCGTATAAATTGTGTGCAAAATGCGTCAAGAAGATCAGCGTCCCACTTCAGTTATGTTGCTGATACTGTCGATGCGGCTGATGGTAAGGCCTGTGAGGGTTATTTGCATAATGGTCCCTTCACAATTTATTTAATATTTTACCGGTTTTATTATTATTGGTTATTATAGGTCAAGCTACATCCCGAATAAATATGTTTCAAGCCATTAACAATGCTCTGGACACAGCACTTAAAACGGATGACACTGCAGGTTTGTTTGTCTTATAGTTCTAGGTGTTAAGTGTGGTATTGCGAAACAGCTGCTGTTACAGCCATTTTACCATCCCTACAGTGATATTTGGAGAAGATGTAGCATTTGGTGGAGTCTTTAGGTGCACCCTTGGTCTGCAGGACAAGTATGGGAAAGATCGTGTGTTTAATACGCCGCTTTCAGAGCAGGGTATTGCTGGTTTTGGTATTGGCGTAGCTGCTGCAGGGTCAACAGCTATTGCTGAAATACAGTTTGCTGACTACATATTTCCTGCATTTGATCAGGTAAGTTTACACTCAAGTATGTTCTATGGTATATGACATTTTTTTTATACTCAAAGATTATCTGTTACTTTTAGATCATCAATGAAGCAGCAAAGTTTCGATACCGTAGTGGAAATTTATTCAATTGTGGAAGCCTTACCATTCGATCACCTTGCAGTGCAGTTGGACATGGCGCACTTTATCATTCACAGAGCCCGGAGGCTTATTTTGCTCACACGCCTGGCTTAAAGGTATTGTGACCCCCCTTAACATTTAATATTGAAAACTGTGTGTTGTGGCAGCCCATTTTCATGTTGTATCTGACATTTTGTATGTAGGTGGTGATTCCTAGAGGACCAAGGAAAGCGAAAGGTCTTCTGCTGTCCTGCATTCAGGACCCAGATCCTTGTCTTTTTCTTGAACCAAAAGTATTGTACAGAGCAGCTGTGGAAGATGTTCCAACGGAAGACTATACCTTACCCCTGGGTAAAGCTGATGTACTTGTTGAAGGTAATAATTTTGACTGCTACTACCCAAATTAAATTTTATAAGTGTTAAATTGGGTACTGATTCTGGATTATTATTTTTTCATTAGGAGATGCAGTTACACTCATAGGTTGGGGTACTCAAGTCCATGTCCTGCATGAGGTAGTAAAACTTGCCAAAGAGGAGATGGGCGTCAAATGTGAACTTATAGACCTTGTGTCTATTCTGCCCTGGGATAGGGAGACCATTTTTAAGTCTGTTAAGAAAACTGGCCGAGTCATTGTGGCTCACGAAGCTCCACTGACAGGAGGATTTGGTGCAGAATTGGCAGCATCAATCCAGGTAAACCACTGTTATTGACAAATTTTCTTAATTTAAAATACTGTTTCAGTTCTTTTCCAATAGTATTTTTAATCATTTTATTTTTGGGGGCTTTGCAGGAGGAGTGTTTTCTTCATTTGGAAGCACCTGTTCAAAGAGTTACTGGTTTTGACACCCCATTTCCACATATATTTGAACCCTTCTATTTGCCTGACAAGTGGCGCTGTCTTGATGCCATTAAAAAGGTCTTAAAATATTAATGAGCATGGTCTCACTTTTCCTTTATAGAGCACGAAAGTACAAACAAAGCATTGCTCAAATTGATAGTCTTTTCAACTTGTTTTTGTTTTTAAATCTCAAAGGCTGATACATTGACTGATTGATTGATTGATTGGTTTTGTGAATTTAAGCACTGCATTTCTTGTTTTTGTTTTTTGAAATATTGACTGATATATATGTATTCATACAATTCCTACTTGCCACTTTAAATTTATCTAATTCCTATTTTCCGCTTTACAAATTGTTGTGTTGTATATT
>NW_026267152.1:819667-822855 GCF_000697945.3 Frankliniella occidentalis
GGGCCGGCCTACCTCACAGGGGGGCTGCACCGCCTCAGCGTCGGGAGGTAGGCCGGCCCGCAAGCCCCGCGTGCGCACGGGCCGGCCTTCCTCCCAGGGGCGCACCTCCGCACTGAACTCTGCAAACTCACCACAGAAAGGGTACGCGTCCCTGGTGACCAGGTACAACGGGCCCCTGGCCGGTGTCTCTTGGGCGCGCAACCCCATCACACCGCACGAGGATGGCAGCGGCGCGTCTGTCGAAAGAAATCGTGTGGCGGGCAGAGTTGAGCGTCAACCCACATTATCTGTAAAGAGCGGGAAATCCGTTTGCGGGCCGAGCAGGGAACCTCTGGCCCGGACTGGCCGCTCACCTGGGTCCGATGGCGTGCAGGACTTGAGTGTGGGGAAGCAGTGCCCCTGCTGGAAGGCGGTGATGCCCTGCGGGCAGGGGTAGCCCTGGAACTGACAGTGACCGGGCTTGGGCACCGCGATGGTTTCCAGGAACAGCGACCAGGCGCGGGCATGGCTGCAGACAGTGGTCGAGTTCACCACCCCCTCTGCAAATGGTAAAATAAATCAGCAGGAAGCACGGGAAGGTCAAAGGTCACAGTGCGACGCCGTTGACGTCAAAACATGGCTCCTCGAACGGCCCACTCACACTCACCGAAGTGGCTGACGACCACGGAGGCCCTGGGGTCACTGCAGCCGGGCTGCTGCCGACCGCCGTTGGGGAAGTAGTCGACGTGGCCCAGCGCCCCGGGCAGGCCGAAGCCGTCCGTCCAGAGGGCGCCGCCGTCCGTGTGGATCACGTCGACGAAGCGCGCGTCGCCGGCGTCCAGCTTCTGCGCGGCCTCGCGGAGCAGCTGGCGCCGGAACAGCGGGGACGCGGGGTCCAGGCCCGAGATGCGGCCGATCATGCGGCCCCTGTTCTTGACCACCTGGCCGGCGCAGCCCGCCACGTGCGCGCCCAGCGAGAAGCCCACCACGTGGATGGAGTCGGGCGGCGCGCCCACCGACAGCATGTCGAGCAGCAGCAGGCCCACCTGGAAGGAGGTGGCGGCCGCGTTGTATGAAACTTGCCCCGCACCTTACCTTACGCCGTAAAAGGGTAGGGTCTTCGGGACCCCGCGGGGGCGCCCGACAACGATCGTGCGAGCGCTAAGTGTAGTTATTTACCTGCCTGCCGATGAGCTCCGTGTTGGCGGCTGCCGTGGTGTAGGGCGAAGAGGCGCCCTTCTCCCAGTCCACCATGACCATGTTGATGTCCTCCTGCAGGCAAGGCGTCATGCGCCAGGGTAAGAAGGTGCGGTACTACTTTCTCGCTGTCGATGACATATTTTTGTTATTATCAACCTGCTAAGTGAAACGGTGAAATGGGAGCGGCCGTTCGACTCGTTTTATAGATTGCACATAACTGCTGGTCGTTTGCGCCAGTGCATTTTTTTGACCAGGTGTCTGATTGGTCGCGTCCACTTTCGTAGTTGCACCGCACGGTATGCGGGAGGACCGAGCGGGCCGACCTAGAAAAAGGAGTTCTTGAAACAAGTAAATTTGCATTGGATCAGCATTACACTGGATGGCTGCAAGTGCACTGCCTTGTCCCACTGCGAATTTACTCGATTGAAGGACTCGCCTTTCTCTGGGTGTGTATATCGGTCTCTGACGTGTTGCTCACCATGTTGAGGAAGGCCGTGGCGCCCGCCAGCGCGCCGTCGTCGTGCGCCGAGCCCTTGAAGCCGTGGATGAGCACCCGCGTGGTCTTGTTGGGGTCGAAGTCGGACGAAATGAGCGAGCGCAGGCCGTCACCGTAACGCAGCCGCTGCGGCGTGTGCGTCTGGTTGGAGCGCGTCATCAGCCAGAACTTGGTGTCCACGCTCTCGGGGCTCTGGGGCAGCCGCTTCAGGGGGTTGTTGAGCGCCGAGAAGCAGCCGACCATCTCTGCGGGAGTCGAATATGAGAAGGGGGGAAAATGCTGCTTTATTCTGCGGCTAGCAAGGCGTCGTTGCCCCCCGCGGGGGCGGGTGGGCGGGGCGCGAAGCGGAAGGCAAGAGTGGCGGTAGTCTTGCTGTCCCACCATGTCCCACTGTGTCCCACCGCGTCCCGCCGCGTCCCGCCGTGTCCCTACGCTATGCGCGCGCCTCGAGCGGGCCCAGCAGGCCAGCGGCCGGTTGCATAAGTGGATCCGTTCGTCCCGCCCATAGCCTAGCCGCGAGGCCCGGGGCCCGGGGCTGTGCAGCGGCGTTGCGGGCAGACTTGTCGCCTGCCCAGACTGCCCGCGTCGCCGCAAGCAGTGTCATCCCATCCTTGCGTCCTAACTATTCTCCCTCTCTTTTCAAGCAGCCGTTTTATTTTCTTTCTGGAGAGGTATGGTCGGGTCACAAGTGAGGCCGGTTGCTATTGCTGCGGCTGAAGAGGTAGGTGGCCACTGCATCCATACCGGGGGACATATCGGCGAGCAGGACTCGACCGCGTCGCTCACAGGGCACAGGGCTTTCCGAGGCCGCAGATGACGCACTACTTGTCGGGGATAGCCTCCTCCGAGGCAGGTGCTTGGCCCTGGTCACAACGGGTTGCAAACGGGTCCCCTCTACTGCCAGCTCATCGGTCAACGCGGCGAGGCAAAGTAGCGAGGGCGAACGACGCCCGCCTTGTTGTTCACTTCGCACCCCGCACCGCACCGCGCCGCCCCGCCAGAGCCAGACCGAGTGGCCCGAGCAGCGCGGTCACTTTCTCTGTCATAACACACTCGGAACACCCCCCCCCCCACACACACACACAGACTTACTCGGTCGCAAGCTGGAGGAAGAAGAACACGGCTGCCACTCCATTGTTCTCAGACCGGCACCACGTCTTACCATGAAGAGGAGCGTCATTGAGTATTCCCGGGCCGGACTACCGCGGCGGGCCGTATTAGGGTCCCGGCCGGATCAGACGACGACAACCGCGGCGCGTGTCTCTGCGTGGGACGGAACAAAGTCACACTCACATACACGCGCGCGACACACATGACACGGTGCCCCACGTCGTCGTGTGTCCGTTGTTGGGATGATCCCCGAACTCGCAGAGAGGAGGGGGGGGGGGGGGGGGGGGGGGGGGGGCTGGAGACGAGCATATAGGAGGAAGAAAGGGGCCGTATGCGGCTGCCGCATGATTATCATCCAGACTGCGAAGCGGTGACGCAAACCGGCACATGCTGATGCGCTACG
>NW_026267152.1:833185-834926 GCF_000697945.3 Frankliniella occidentalis
TTACACTGTTCAATACTTGTTTTATCTGTGATGTTTCCGAAACCCAGTGCAATTATATATCTGCTACTGATATTAATTTGTTATTGTGTTCCAAAAATGTCCTAACTCTTCGCTGATCTATGTGATGAGATTTATATTTTATTTTTGGTCTATTCATTACATTATTTAGACAGGAAAAATTGAGAGACAAAGATCACCAGGGGTTGAACATTGCTGCTCAGGTAGGGAGAGGCTTTTGGCCCACCGTGCCCATTCTCTTGCAACCTTTTGTTTTGATTTCTTGTAGTCTGGGTCGGGGAATGGCATCTGCCATTCGACAATACTCTTTGTGATTTTGCAGCAGTAGCATTTGCTACGGATTACATGGCTGCGAATCTGCAAATGCTGCATACTGCTAACGGAGTAGTATATGCGTTTTTTTGTACTTCTTTTTGCCTCTCACCTCCCAACAACGCGACGCTCTCGGACACCGGTTGCCGGGCAACCAGTGCCAAGCAGACGCGCAGCCCGATGGCGCGACGTCGCGTCGCGTTTGGCGGGCTCGGCCCCGAAGCACGCGAAGCACGTCGCGACGCCGTCCGACGTCACTTTCGAGATCGTTCCATGGACTCGGTCAGGGACTCGGCGTCCGCCGGAGACTGGAGTCGCCCCGGCACGCCGTCCGGCGCCAGCCAGGACGCCGACGACAGCGGCAGCGAGGAGTGAGTACGAGGTAAAAGGGCACGGGGCAGGAGGGGCCGAGGGAAAGGGTGTGTGTGCGGACTTATTCTGCTCGCATCCTTCTTGAAGACGGAACAGTCTGTACAGTCGAACGGTTGGAATTTCAGCGCAAACCTGACTTTTTGTGTTTACCTTTCCTGTTCGCGGGGAACTGAAAATAAGTCTTGTGTCTGTCGGCCGAGGCACAAGGGCACACGTCCGCGACCAAACCTCGCGGTTATGTGAATTCCAACACGAGCGCCCGCCGGACGCCGGGTAGGCAATCCGTCATGACAGGGGTGTTGAGCGGGTCGGCCTACCCCCACGGCGCCCACCCAGAGAGCTTCGGGAACGTAGGGTGAGAACTCTTCCTTTGCGTGTCTCGCAGCGAGGAGCCGGCGGTGTGCGCCGACCTGGCCAGGGAGCGCGCGCTGGTGCCGCACATGCACCATCCTCTGGTACTGCTGGTCAAGAGGCAGATACGGCGCCTGGAGTCCGAGACCCTGGTGCTGACGCCGAGGCTGTCGCTGCCGGCGCCGGCGGCGCTGTGCCCAGCCGCCCGCGGCCCGCTCGCCCTGCACGTCGAGCACCCCCTGCTGATGCACGCGCTGGTGGTGCTGGCCCCCGTCCTGGCGCTGCTCGTCGTGGTGCTCCTGTCCGCCGTGGCCGCCACTCTCGGGGCGCTGGCCTCGCCCTGGCAGCCGCCGCCGCCGCGGGAGCCGTCCTGCCTCAGCCGCCTGCTCGCCGCCTTCCTACCCTCCTGGAGCAGCCACGACGACCCGCCTCTCGTCCGGCCATTCTAACAACATTCTAAGAACTGACGGACAACAATTAGTTTAATGTTTTTATGCGCCCCAGTGCACGTATGGTTCTCTTACCATGTTCTTACGCCTCAATGTGTCTAAGGGCGGTTTTAGTTTATACCCTCTAACATAGGAAGTCAGTAGGATTAATTTTACATACTTTCGTACTATTGAATTTTACAATTTTATTTTGTTCGTGCTCGACATGTCAACTTTGTAAGTGTCAAGTACTCGACAAC
>NW_026267152.1:835310-840296 GCF_000697945.3 Frankliniella occidentalis
CCAAGCTGAGAGCGCCGGCTGGGTGCTAGGTGGGTCGCGCAGCGTCAGCTGGCCCGGCAGTCTCTACAAGGCGGCCGAGTGTGAAAGACATAGGTTTGCAGCCAACGAGACTACTTAGCGCCGATAGTAGCCAAGGTGAGTGGTGACAGTGGCGACAGCGATGCGATACGACGTCCAAAACGCTGGAAAAACAGCTTGCTCAAGCGAGATTAACTTTGTTTTTTTTAAAAGGCCTGATTTCGTCTAGATGTATTGATGATCAAAATGAAGTTCTCAATACGATGTGAGGTTTAAAATGAATTGATTGAATAGGTCTTTCGGGGTATTTGGCACTATGACGTAGTCGGTAAACAATCAAGTTAACCCGTTAAATAATTCACATTGTACCGTCGGCAGCACGGAGGTGCGCGCCGTGCGCAAAATTCCCGTTCCGGTTCAAACGTTGGCGCGCTTCTCGTCTCGATGCCTTATCTATAATGGGCCGCGACGCCCGGCCCCCACGCGCCCGTGACTCATGGTGAGGAAAAACACTGACCCTACTACTAGGGCCTCCGCCCCGCCCCGCCAACCTGATTGCAGATGAGGGTGTTGCTCGCGTGCTCCGCTGCGCTGCTGCTGCTGGCAGTCGCTCACGTCACCATGGGACTGGAGGACGACGGCACCAAGTCTGTGGAGCAGCTGTGGGAGGAGTGGAAGGTTTGTAAACAAAGCATCGCTACGCAATGCACCAGCCCGTCAGACACCTGTCAAAATCAGCTTTACGGCGCAGCTATATCCGAGGGTGTACCTAAAATCGGCCCCCGTACCAACACTGTGTTGGTGTATGGGTTTTGACAAACTCGCCGTCACAGTGTAGCTTGACCGGCACAAAGTCGTGGTTCGCCATGCCGTTCGTAAACAGCGGGAACATAACCCTCTCGCGGTACGCCCATCACCAAACAAGAGGTGGGGGGGCGCCCTCTCCCTCCCGTCGCGTCGTCAGCTGTTTCAGCGAGTGCCCCGTCCAGTCGCGCGCCTTTTATTCAATATTCGAAAAGAGACATTTCGTTGATCTTTTTGGCCCGTGTTTCTGTTGGCTGCTTTGTTGTATTGGGTTAACAGTTAAACAGTTAACCGTTAACTGTTGTGGGGGTAATCCATAAACCTCTCTGGTGAGCACGAAAACGTTTCATGCTGCCCCCCACGGTGAACATCTCGCGAGTTAGCGCGAGCAGGGCTCCTGCCTGAACTTCCCGCTTTCCCGCGCTCTCTCCGGCACCTGGACGCTGCGGGTGGGCCCGGGTGGGCCGCCAACTTGACACAGATGCTTGACGGGTTGGCCTACCCGGCGCGCGGCAGGCCCCATCATTGCGGGGCCCCGGGAAACGTTCATTGTGGCGACACCTCAACGGTGAAATTTGATAGTGCATGCGTCAATTGAAGACGGACACCTTTCAGAATAGTTTGATCAGTTTTCGGTGTTTTTCCCTTTATGAGAGATGGGGGACTTACAGCCAGAGAAATCCTTTCTTGGTTCAAGTTTATTTGTACTCGGGTTTGCACACAAGCACAATCCTTCACTGGTATTTTTGCACTGTTTCAAGAGAAAAATTGCAATCCGAGTACAAATATACTTGAATCAATAAAATATTTTTCTGGGTGTACTCCCTCGGGCAGGTAGCGGTCCGCAGGGACCACGGCCTTGACGCCTTGCATGAATGTGAACATGTGTTGTCATTTTCAGGTTGAAAATGGGAGGAAGTACGACACTCCAGAGGAGGAGAAGAAGCGCTTCGGAATCTTCAAGGACAACAAGAAGCGCATCGACGAGCACAACGAGAAGTTCAAGAAGGGTGAAGTCAGCTTCTCTCAGGGCCTCACCCTCTGGGCCGACATCGTAAGTAAAACAAACAAAAAAGAGTCTTCTTCTCGTGCGCTTCTTTCTGCATCCTGTTTATTTCTTGTCGTCCGACAGACCTCCGAGGAGTTCAAAGCCCGCCACCCACCGCTCAAGTTGCCCGCGGAAAAGACCGGACTCGCTGGAAGCTTGTAAATGCATCAGTCTGTTTGGATAACTTCATATTAATAAGATATGATATATTTTCTACCGTTGCAAATACCTTTCGTTGTTTTCATTTCCGAAACCTTTAAAATCTTATTTCATATCATCGGGTTTGTTGGGGGTCGTGCCCACACTACGAGGCTTTTTTAGGCAGTCGTTTACCGGCTGACTTTTACATTTGGTCAGAAGCAAGCCAGCCTGATCCAGTTAAAGTACAAGCCAGCCAGCGCCCAGCCCCAGCCCAGCTAGTATGCCAGCGCCCAGCCCCAGCCCTATCCCAGCTAGTATATATGGGCGTGTGTGCGGGTTTGGGGGGGCATGATGTGTCGATCTCTATCCGTGCGGTGCGAAGCCTCAACGCTGTACTAAGAGAGCATAATCGGAGGAGGTGGCCCGACCCGCCCGCGCCCGAGGAGAGAGAGAGACCGACCCGCCCGCGCCCGAGGAGAGAGAGAGACAGACAGACAGAGCACATAGCCTCTTCGCGCCGAGCCTGGCGCCCCCCTCCCCAACCCGGCGCGCGCGCGCGTGGGGCCCGCGTCGGGCTGAACTCAAGGGTCACATAAACATACACTCTTAATGTCGAAGGGATATTATTATCTCGCCCCACCAACCACAAAGAAACGAATTACGCATCTCGCTTCGAAACGTTTATTGAAATGTTGATAATCTCGCATCTAAATTGTTATTTGAAGTGTTTGTAATTTTGGTTGCAAAATATTAGCCCGTTGTGCCGGCACAGCCAGTCCCACCCGCCCCGCCAGCTTCGCCCAGACAACCACGCGTGACATTTTATTATTGCCTTTGATTTCCTGATGTTTAAATAGTGGTTGTCTGTTCCGGAAGGTAACAGTTTTCCCCTTTGCTTTGTTACAAATTGCTTGCTGATTCAGGTGTTCCAGTTTTGATGAAGATTGCTGATGGACCTTTCAGTTTTTATAAAGATGGCTGATTAACGTTTCAGTTTTCATAATGATTGCCGATCGACGTTCCAGTTTGCGTAAACCGATTGACGTTGTTAAAGATGAATTTGCCACGAAATCCCACCAGCCAGACACACTAGCTGTTAGCTAGACCCACCAGCCAACCCAGCCCGACGTTTTATTCTTGGCTTTGATTTCCCGATTTTTAATTTTTATTGATTCCCGTGGTTATTTCCGTTTTGTTGGTGCCAGCTTTCAAATCATCCGTCGACTGCCTTGTTACAGGCCAGCTGGCCAGTTTTTTGAAGGGGGGGCGGTCCCAAAAGGATTCGGACCATCATTGAAGCCCATAGGACCCCATAATATTTGTACCCCCTAAAAGTCACGTGGTATTAGCACCACCCCTTACTAAAAAAGCAGGGTTGTGGGGACACGAGAGCAGGGAAACTCCCATTGCTCTTTGTCTCGTGATACGATACGCCACGGCCGCGCCCGACCCTGACGGAACAGGGCGTATGTGCAACGGCGCCTTATCGCTGTCCCACTGGTACTCGGCGTATCACATCTTTTAGCGGAAAGTGGCAAGTTTTCGTTTCTCATTTAGGAAGAAACGACAGGAAAAAAACACAAACCGATTGGTTGTTGTTTTCTAGGTAAGCGGGTCTATACAGGTTCCCCATCTACCCATGCACAAACTCTAGTTTGCTCTATCGGCATGAATGATACACCGGTCAAAGATTGACGTAGCGGGCTCTGGTTGGAGGGGAAGGGGGGGGGGGTGGCAAATGGATGGGAAGGGCTTGGGCTGGGGATGGTCTGGCACACGCAGGGGCAGATCTATGCATTCAGCCCCTCTGACCCCTGACCCCGTTTTGACCCCGCTCTATTGGCGCGAGGGGCTTTTGGAGTGGTCAGAAGGGGCCGGAGCCGTCGGGCGCGGCCTGCGGCTGACACGCGCAGTGTGCGCAGTGTCACTCGCGGCCTGCTGCACCGCAGACAGCTGACGCCCGAGGTTTCGCGCGCCAGCTCCATGGAGGAAGTATGGCCACGGCCAGCTCCGTAGCAGTCTGACGAACGAAATTCATACACAGCCCAAGTCGACGCGGCGCTTTGAGCACGTCATGGGGGCATTTCGTGTCGTTTTGCCAGGCATTGTCACGACACCGACCGGAAACCGAATATATGGAAGCTTGCGGGCCGGTGAGAGTGTCGAGGGGGGCGAGAGGGAAAGCCGAGGGGAAAGCCCCCTTTCTCCCCCCCCCCCAACCGATGTTAGGTTAAGGCGGGGGAGGGTGAGGGGAGGGGGCGTTTGCAGATGGCGCGGGGGTACGCCGCCTGAAAGTGCGCGAGGGGGAGAGACAGAGTGAGAGGGAGAGGGAACGACAGCCCCGCGACAATCTATTTGCATGCCTGTTGTCTGCAGGGGGCCGGGTGGCGCGGGCCGGGCTCTGCTGCGGGGAGGGGGAGGGAGTCTTGATTAACTCGAGTGTTTTACTTTCCGTTTTGATATGCAGATTTAGGCATATCATTTCAATTATAGGGAGGCAATCAACTGCTGATGAGATGTGCGCGCGGCGAGGAGGGCGCGGAGGGGGAACTCCCCTCTCCCTGGCAGAGAGGACTCTCCCCATCGGCGGCGTCGCCAGGATACTGCGGGGCTCTCACGGCGGCGGCCCCCGCGCGCTTCTTGGCAAACACTGTTGCTCCCCCTTCCCTCCCGCCCCCTCCACCCACCTGATAGGCTGCGGGTGCGCGCGCGGGCGGTTAAAAGGCACCGCGGTTTCCCGCTGCTGCTCTCCCGCTCTCCTTATTTGAGCCGTCCCCCTGTTGGCGCGGAGAGCATAGAGACTGCGCTCGCGACAGGATGCAACGGACGTCTCAAGGTTTCGCGATACGGGGAGCCTCAAATAATCATGGACGGTGGACAGTACGTCTCTGTATCGACCACTCCCCTCGGTGAGGTGGGGCGAAGCGGTGGCGTCATGCCTTGATATTAAAACACCCGCCCCGCCCCGCCCCGCC
>NW_026267152.1:840553-844285 GCF_000697945.3 Frankliniella occidentalis
CGGCGGGAGGCAAAGGGGTGCCAAATCGGACACGCAGGCCCCATGACCGTAGTCTTTGGATTGTGCCGTCCGACCGCGCGGCCAGCTGCTGTTTTTTCTTTTGTCCTTTTATTTTGTCTATATCATCTATATATACTATCTATCTCTCTCGTATTTACGCCACAGAAAATTAGCCTGGCGGGGGGGATATGAAACTATGTGGCAATAGCATTTGGGTCATTCATTATTGCATTGACATTCATGAACTGAACAAGATTTCATATCTATCTTCTTAGATATGTAACCATCCCGAAACCACCGCAATTTCCCCTCGAGGATTCCAACGCTTGTGAACAATAATGTAAATTTGGATCCGTAAGAATGGGTCACCCCGGCAAGACCCACGGGATTGCACAGATTGTTCCGCCATATCCTCGCGCCCGCATTCCGTATACATATTGAATCTCATTTTAAATCAGATAGATCCACCCTCGGACGATGAGGGGTGCCCCTCCTTTCCCTCCCCTCTCTACAGCGGCAAAGGGATATCGATTGAAAATCTGTTCTTACCGTATGCATGGAATTATTTATGTGTGTGAGTTTGGCCAAGCAGGCCAAAGACTGAATGAGGGGAAATATATGTGGGAGAGCGGTGGTGAGGGTCGGATGGCCAATGCTCTAATCGCATTTTTAGTCAAATCTCGAGTCAAATCGTAAGAATCAGACGGCCTATTTATTCAGTTTTATTGCTTATTTTTCTAATGACTGTGAATCCGTTTTGCACCTGCTGTTTTTGCAGCATTCGTTAAAAGTCAGTCCAAATTTTTGATATTGACAGGTCCGTCTAGCCATAGAGCACCCCCACCCTCCTTATTCTCAGGCTAGCCGGCCGGCGCCCAGGGCCAACGGCCCAGCCACGCACGTCTGCTGCCCCTCGCGGCCGCTACAAAAAAATAGAGGGAAAAAAACAGGATCGCGACGCTAATCGCTGTCGACTACGGGGAGGAATAATTCTCCTGAGAACGCAGGGTGAACGCTCTCACTCTCCGATTGCAAAAGTTCTAATGGGTGGATTACATTTTCTGTGTGGGAGGGGAAAAGAGGGAAGGAAGTAAACCGGGTATAACCCCGGGTATAGCATTTATTGTACATCGAAATAGGTCTTTACAACATCGCTGTATAATATGAGAGAGAGGGAGAGGGTAGAGTGAATTTGTCTGTGTGTGAGAGAGAGACAGAGTGAGAGAGGAGGGAGGAAAAGACAGAGAGAGATAGGGGGGGGGGGGAGCGGGGATCTCTGAGCCAACGCGGCAAGAAAGGTGCTAATCTAATCAACCGAGTCAGCTTACTGCAAGTCGAAGTTGAGGAGGAGCGCAGAGAGGGGGAGATGGGCCCAGCAGAAGAGGGGGAGTGCGTCCCGACCAACGGCTGTCGCAGCGGCAGCGCAGCGCAAAGGAAGAAGGGAAAATAGTTTAAAACGGAATAGCCGTCTCACTTTGCCACTTTTTGAAAGGAGTGTAACGGCGTAGCGCCCCTGCTGGTCCGGAGTTCAAATTAAATTGATGGGAACCAAGACTTCAGTAGTTTATGTGCAGTTTCAGAGAGAAACACTAAAATACACACAATCCATTTATAATCTGGCCCATATATTCTTGATTTTGATTGTAATAATTCCGCAATAAAGATCACTATTTTAAGTATTTTTGTAGTTTTTCAATTTTTTAGCAGATGACACCTTAAAAACCTTCAGACTAAACATCAAGAATGTACGAGTAACTTTAAGGTCTCAGCTATTTTCTTATTAGAATAAGATTGTTACATTTATATAACTCCTTTAACTTTTGTGTCACTTCAATTAAATTCAATTTCAATTTGCTTGAACTGTGCAAGGGTGCTTTTACTGACCCCTGGAGAGATGGTGCGGTGCGCTGTGCGATCCCAGGTGGGTAATATCGCGCGATGCGACGATGCGACCGCAGCGCCCGATAAACCAGCGACATCTGCAGGTCCAGGTTCGCTATGGAGTGGCGGGCTGGGCCAGGCGATTGGATAGCCTGCGGGTGAAAAATGATTCTTTGATTCGTGATGATGATTCGAAATTCGTTCGCTTTAATCTTCTTGATTTTTTAAAATTTTGTCATCGTTTTGAGATTTCTAGACAGTCTCTACCAGAAGGAGAAAACGTTTTTATAAAATGTACGAAAGTCCCATTCCCATGTATTCACGGGATTCATGGGGCACGTGGTTGGTTGTTGTCGGGGACTCGGTGGTGAGAGCGACAACAACAGAGACGCCCTTCTTTTAGCCGCTCAGCGTCCTTTGGGGCCGGCCGGCCCGGCGGCGGCACCTCTGCTGCTTAACGACCGCGCGCGCAAAGGATGAGGTGGTGTGTGCAGCCGTTGCAGCCCCCCCCCCCCGCCTCATCTCTGTCCCCGGGTGCGCAACTCCCCGCGCTCGTGTGCCATGCCTGGAATTAATTAGCCGACCAATAAAAGCGACCGCGCCAGCGACGCGCGGCGCAGCCAGTCCGGCCCAGAGCCCCCTGGAGGCCCCCCGGAGGCCCCTCGCCGCCGGGCCAGTGCGGGGCCAGTGCGGGGCCCCCTACAGCAGCGCGGCAGCTCCCGCCGCAGGGCAAATAAAAACGCAGATAAAGTGGCATTACAATTACAAATTGGGTCGCCATGGCAGTTTCAACCCGCCCCACCAACACCCTCTCTCCTCTCAAGTGAAATGACAGCGCCGAGCCGGGCCGAGCCGAGCCGGGCAGAGCCGAGCCGGGCCGAGCCGAGCCGGGCCGAGCCGAGCCGGGCCGAGCCGAGCCGAGCCGAGCCGAGTCGGGGCAACCGCAGCAAGGGCTGGCGGGGTACGGCAGGAGGCTGGCGGGCCGAGGCGTCAGCCGGGCCACAGCTGCACACGGCGGTGCGCCGGGCTTGCCTACCTCCTCGACGACAGGCGCACACGGGGCAGGGTAGGCGGTTGACAGGCGCGGGGCGCGCGCGCGCGACGGCACCCACTCCCCTAACACTCTCCACGCACGTCACGGGTCCACTTCATCCCATGTCAATGCCCGTGCCCCCTAGCCACCGCTCCCTCCTCACTCGGAACCACTCGCGCCTTCAATATGAACGGAATATGTACACAGCGCAGTGAAAGGTGCAGAATAACGAAGGTGTGAGAATCCGCGAAATATAGTTGTTGGTAAGCTTTTGAGAGAAGAGTAAAAGTGTCTGTGCTCGTTTCTCTATGAAAACTTTGTTACGAGCCAACCTTGGGCCAACTGAGTCCTCGTGGTTAGTCAAGTCAAGCGAAGAAGGTGGCCTGCATTTATGTTTGGTTGCTTTAATTTGAAGTCCCCCTTTCCTCCCTCCTCCCCCCACCTTCAGCCTCATCTTATGCAAGTTTTGCAGTCTTGAGATGTCGAGGGAGTGATGACAAAACCTATGGATCGTCCAGCAGACGAGCGGACAACACCTCCGGCAGGTGGCCCTGGACTCCTCGACTCCCCTGAACTCCAGGCCCTGGAGTTCCGGACTGGCGTAATGAGTCAGGGAGAGGAGGAGCGTCTCTTCGCACGGATGCATTCTTTCCCCTCACCTCGCCCTCTTTTCCAACTTAACCCACCTGACTCTTATTTCGTTCCCGGGCTCCTTTTGGCGACTGTCGAAACTTTGCAATCTTCAAACTTGCGCATCCGAGCCCGACCGACCGTCCGTCCATCCCCGATGGCCCTGTCTTCTCAGTCCAGGGGGGGGG
>NW_026267152.1:849135-853315 GCF_000697945.3 Frankliniella occidentalis
GGGGGGGGGGGGGGGGTGAGTAGTGCGTGCTGGAATATATGACGAGTAAGATACACGAACGAGGGGAAGGTGAGGGCAAGTGATCAGCCGGGGGTGTGCTGGAGCTAACGAGGAAAATCGTTGGGCAAGAACGCCGATCCCTGACGTATTTTGCCAACTCTTCACACACAACGACGGAAAAGTGGCAAAGTGTTGTGATACCAAAGTCACAGTGAGGAAAGCGTGTGACATCAGTCACATGTCGTCGGTAGGCGCGCAATTTTCCTGTTCCGATTGTCGCTTTCAGCTTTCGAGGACGCCTCACTCACAACACGCTTTCGTCTGTGACTTTTTGATTAACTCATGGCGTGGAACAAATGAATAATGGACGTGACATGTGCCGTCGCCGTCTCACTCTTTTGTGGACTCACCTGATAAAGTAACATGGGGCGGCAGCAGCAGCAGTAGTTGACAGGTCCGTGCCGTGGATCCATGTATTTACTGCGACAAATCGTTTCCCCCTATGAGAGGTTGTGAGAAAAGGGGGGGGGGCAGTAGAGTCACGACGAGGCCGTAGGGAAGCCAGCAGCGGTCGGGGGGAATTAGTGATGAATTAGTAAAGCGCGATCGTCGCGCCGAAGCGACGACCCCGCCGGGCCGTTTGCTCCTCCTCTCGAAATCCGCGCGCGAGCAGCAGTGTTGCCAATGAGGTTAGCAGCTAACCGTTAGCTCCCTTCCACGCCCCTCGCCGCGACGCTGTTCTCATGTCCGGATTTGGCGCGGGCTCGTCGGGAAGGCATTGCCCGAGGGGTCGTCCCGCGAGTTAGCGCGCGCGCTAACGGTACACCTAGTTACAAGCTACTACTGCTCGATTTGGATCCCATGGCATCCCGTGACCAAAGTGCTGTAATACAAAACACAATCCAAGAAGAAAGAGAGGTAAAGTAAAGGGAAAAAATAAAAATAATGAAAATTACGTGGTGCAGTACAAGGAACTGGTTGGTTCGGTTTCGGTGGGTCTTGGTGGCCCAGTCTCGTCCTGACGGGCGCGTCACCATCGCCTTCCGCCGCGGGCGCCTTCGGATCCAACTCGCTCCACTAACTTAGCCCCGCGCTCGCCGGGCCCGCCGGCCACGCCCGCGCCGGCGGGCTCCGCTGGGAGGGCGCGTCGGGGGGCTCCTCCGCCAGGCTCCGCAAAGTGACGAGACGGGCAACACGAGCACGGCGCTCGCGGATCAGCTCTCCGGATTAGCATAATGTGGTTCATGGTCGTGCTCTGTCGCGCCACCGCCGCCCCCGCCGCCGCGACGGTCACCTGTCCCCGCGCCGCCGCCCCCCGCCCGCCGCCAGGGGAGCCTCCGGCGCGGCGCTGCCTCGCTCCGGGGGCGGGGGCAGCGGCGGCGGCGGGGAGGCGGCTCCGGCCGGCCCGTCCGCGGACTCCGCCAGTCCTCGCGCGTCGGCCCGCGAGACCACACCACCCCTTCGGCTCGGCGCTGCTCGGCGCAGCTCAGCGCGCGGCTCGGCGCTCGCGATACCCCCGACACGTGGCTCGGCTGTGCTCGGCGCGCGTGGAACCCTCCAGGATGGCGCCATGAGGCCATGGCGGTGCACGGCCGGCGCCGGGGCCGGCGGCGGCGCAGGGGGCGTCTTCGGCATCCTGGCCGCCGCCCTGGTGGCAGCCCTGCTGGCCGCGCTGCACCTGACGGCGGCCGCCGACCTGGACAACCACTGGGTGCTGTACTACGACACGCCGTGCTGCGTCCACGACCGCCATGTCCGCCACCACAAAGGTACGCGCCGGGCGCATGTAGTGCGGGTCGTCATTGGTCATCGCTCTGGAGCTTTCGTGTTGCTGCTGCGCGTGCTGTGCACCAGGTGACCCTGGAGGACCCTCCTGCTGATGACTGTCACTTCAGAAGAAACGACCTTTGCGACAAGGACAAGAAGAACCACGCCTAATTCGCTTCCTAAATTTCCCCCTCCCCCCTAGCTTCCTGGCTAAATCCCGCTCAACAGCTCGCCGCCGCCGTTCCCTCTCCTCTCCTCCCAGTCCCCCGCGCCCCGCGCGTCGAGGGCTGCGAGGAGCAGCCGGGCAAGAAGTTGTGGAAGACCTGCACGTGCGAGCCGAGCCGCGCACCGCGCGCGCAAGTTGTATGAACTAGCCTCATTAACGGCACCAGGCACCTGTACATCTGTCCCGGCCCGGCCCGCGAGCCTGGCGGGAACCTGCTGCTCGAGTCCTCGGCTAAAAAGTTGTCCGCATTGTTCAGCGGCTCCGCGGCGGCGGCGGTGCGCTTCTACTGAGCGGGAGGGGGGCGGGTAGCTCCAGCTCCAAAGCTCTAACTCGCCAGCGCAGCGCGTGTGCCCCCGGCAACATGACGAACCCAAGCGTGGTGCGAGTTTCGTTTTGCACGCGCAAAAATCTGTACGCTGATAACGTGAACATTAAACACATTAATTTCCATTCTTCCCGCCAAAGTTTAAGCGAGCTTTTACTAGGAGCTTATTTTATGTATATACATTTTAACAGGGGCCGCTGGCTAATACGGGGATTTTGGCGTCACGATTCGGGGAAATTGGGATCGGGGCGAGGGGGAAACGACTGTTAAACTCTGTGTCAGCCGGATCACGGATTACCCGGATTACCTCTAGACTATCCTCCGGATTACGCTGATTTTTCTCTCGGATTACCCTGGGTTACCCTAAAATTTCCTCGGATTACCCCTGGATTACCCCCGGATTACTTCGAATTTCCTCGGATTACACCTGCTGGATTACCTAACGGCTGTCAGCCGGATTACCTTAGTCGTTTCCCCCTCGGATCGGGGTCATGGAAAAAAACAGAAAAATGATATCGCAATGTAGATGGTTAGCATCTGTAGGATAAGGGATGACCGCGGATGATCCAGAAAGTACGCCCGTTCAGCACAGCCTTGCAGCTGGCAGGCATCGGATGCCACCTTGGCCTCTGAGAGTGAGGCACACCTGGATGTGTGTGCTTCGAAGTTGACTCTTCCTTGTGTGTACCGCTGGGTTTGCAGTGAATGCAAGCTCTTGTAGCGCCTGCCAGGTAGGCAACATCTTGCCTGCAGTGCAAGAGTGTGCCGCGGGCTGGCCTACCCGGAGCCTCACAGGCGCCGAGCTCCCGTAGTTTGCTGATTGAATCTGTTGAAAAAGCGAATGTTTTCTCTGGACATCACCGCACTGCAAAAACAAAGGTGCTATATAACACCTTGTAAAAGGTGCTAGTGCACTAACGCCTTTGTAAAGGCACTAAAATGGCCAAAATAGCACCTAAAGGGGTCAGTCGCGCCTCTGTAAAGGCACCATTTCACTAACGCATGTAAAAAGGCATTAGGTAGCACTTTTGTTTTTCCACTGTGCCCCCCCCCCCCCCAACATGTTCTCCTCGCACTTTCCACTAACGGCAATAAGGCGACGTACGAATGCCACAGAGTTGACGCCCGCCAAAACATATGTTTTCTTAAAAGTTGAAACGAACAGATCACTGTCGCAACTTTTATTGCGGATTTCTCCAAACTGTGTTTTACCTTTACCACGCATTTTAAACCGTTATAAAGAAAAAAACATTATTTCCACCAGCACGTAATTTCACATCCTTGAAGTCTGCGGTGACGAGAGCAGCGGATCGAAACTATTTCCTCGTGCGGTGAGCGTTCATAGGGGAGGGGAATGCCTCGCGGTGGAAATGATGCGCTCCATGCGTTCTTAAGGCGACGCGGCGTGATAATGGGGGGGATGCCCGGAGGGCAAATACGTTCCTCAAGGAAGGCGCGCGACGCACGCCGCCGCCGCGACGCCGAACGCGTGGCGCGGCGGTGGTTGTTGTTGGGGGCAAACAAGTGAGTGACGGGCAGGAGGCGCAAATTCTCTCTCCGCGGCGCATTTATATCGCCCCTCGCCGCCTGTATCGATACGAGGCGCGAGGCGCGCACCACAAGATGTGGCGTGGCGGGGCGTGGTGGGGCGTGGTGGGGCGTGGTGGGGCGTGGTGGGGCGTGCTGACGGGGCGGGGCGTTCCTCGCCTCCACGGGTCCACTCACTCCTCACGGTTACACCCCGCCACCGACCGCCACCTCGGCGTGGCGTGCGCGCCTCCGCGGCCGCAAGTTGAGCAAACCGCGTTATGGGCGCTGCTCCTGCCTTTCGGGGGAGAGAGAGAGGTGGGGATGGGGGGGGG
>NW_026267152.1:853547-855178 GCF_000697945.3 Frankliniella occidentalis
GGGAGAGGAGGGAGGGAGGGAGAGAGAGAGAGATGGGTGAAGGAGAGTGTGTCTTGTCATCCGGCGCCGCGAAGTTTTGCAGAACGGCATTTGTCTTCCCCGAGTAGGCCCTGCGGGGTGAAGGAGTCCCCCCCAGGGTTGCGCGGGGCACACGGGGCTGAGCTACGGACCAAGGTGCCAAATCAAAGTGCACACCTCTCTATGCACGCTCCGACCGGCAGGAAGCCACGCGTCGACCTTACCCTTAAAGGTCTATGCTCTGGCATTGAAAACAAACGGGTAAGATTTGCCACAAAAAGAAGTAACACGAATGAAAACCCAAACCTTGCGAACGAAATAAATGTAACGTTGTTTCTTAAGAAAGTGAACTTGTACAACTTCGGAAAGCCTTTGTACCCTCTAAATTTCTCAAAAATGGACTTTTAGTCTTGGCCATAATCTATTTGCAGTACCCAACAATACATACCCAAGTGGTAAGTGGTCAATTTGGGATGATTTTGCCTAAGTTTCAGTTCACAGTTATTAGTCGATGGCGGCCACATTCCTCCCCCCTTCAGGTGCATGACACAACACTGTCCTAGGTCTCAAAATAATGGTAATGGTAGTTAGGGAGCTTTGTTTCTTTAGTTTAGTTAGACACTCTAGATTCTTTAACTCCCCAAGGGAAGGTAACCGACACTAACTCTAGTGACTTGGCTGCCGAACTGACATAGGGCGCGGAGGTGCTAGCGAGGGCACATCAGCGCAGGCGGTGCGGTGCAGAAAGCGAGCTGCAGAACAGCGGGGGTGGGTGGCGGCGGGGCGTCAACGTTGTCGCCTTATTAGCATTCATAATGAACACGCGTAAAAGATATCGTTGCTGGTAAAAAAAGAAGAATGAAAATAATAAAAAAAGGAATTCGGAGGGAGGGGGTGTGGGGTGTGGGGGAGTGTGTGGGGAGGCCGTCGTAAAGTAGCCGGGTGCGTCGCGGTGTGCAGCGGCAGCAGAGGGCGCGTCGTTTTACGCGGCGCAGCCGGAAGAGGGAATTCAATTAGCGAGAGCAGTAGCAGCAGCAGCAGCACACTGTGAAAAATATCGTCGTAAATTTACAAAAAATTGTAAAGTCGAATTATAATTTAACTTGTAAATTTACGAGAGCAGATTTTTTACTCGCCAATGGATTTTAAGTCGATACGTTCTGCACATATTTTTACGATTTCAAATTGTACTTTTACAACATGCGTCAAGGAAAACTTTCCTGTAAACCTACCGACTATTTTTCACAGTGCAGCAGCAGCAGCAGCGGGGAAGAGGACGGCGAATAATTCGCAGCAGTGTACTCACTGCTACCCCTGTACCCCTCTACCACCCCTCTACCACCCCACAAACCCCGCCGCCACTACCAACGCGCGCGCCGCCGCGCTGCATTTGCGATGCAAGCGATGAATGTGTGATTACGCGCAGTTATGACCTCATTAGAAGTCTTATGTCTATCTCCGTCACTCATTCATTAAAGTTACCCAGTGCACGCCCCCTATCTACCCCCTCCCCCTCCTCTCTCTCTCTCTCTCTGCTCTCTCGTACATCGATTCGATTCGTTCTCTATATTGGCTCTCTCTCTCTCTCTCTCTCTCTCTCTCTCTCTCTCTCT
>NW_026267152.1:855238-858518 GCF_000697945.3 Frankliniella occidentalis
AACGACTCGGACACTCTACGAGAACATCAAATGTTGAGGTGGCCTAGGCCCTAACCTCACTTCAACAACGCCAGTGAAACAAGTCAAGAAATATCGGTAAAAATGATGCCTCCTCAACCAGCCCCACTATATTCTAGTGTAGTGCAACTCAACTCAACCCCAGTGAACAATTTCCTTGAAAATTTAACAACCCAAACTGAACTACAACCTAACCTCACAATGACAACATCCCCAGTGCAAAACAATACCCCATCAAGAAAATTCTCAGTGGTTCTTGAGAACACCCAAGAATATAATCAAGATCAACTTCTCCGTGCTGCTGCCGATCTTGTCGGTGGCGAAAACATCCAGTACGTGTCAAGACTCAGTGGGGGGCGATTTTGCCTCTACCTAACCTGCGAATCAGCCGTCACCACAATCTGCGACCGCGGAGGTGTCCACATCGACGACACTTTCCTGCCGTGTCGTAAGTACGCCTCAGAAGCAACCAAATTTTTAATCTCCAACTGCCCACCAGAAATGCCTGATGAATCTCTACTCAACATTCTCAAACCATATGGCAAACCAGTCTCGGTGCTGACCAGGCTCGGCGTCAGTACCATACACGAAGATCTCAAACATATCAAAACCTGGAAAAGATCAATCTACATCGACACCCCGAAAGACGCCCCACCGTGCCCAGAAGTACTTAACATCACAAGTCCAGAAGGAATAAAACATACCCTTTACATTCAAACCAACGTACGCAGCCATTGCAGAAGCTCAAATCACCAAGCCGAAGAATGCAAGAAAAAACAACTACAAATGGACCAAGACTTCCCAGCCTACACTCCAACCCCATCACTACGACTAACCAAAGTAAGAAATCCACCATCTGTCAAGCAACCCCCAAAAAATCAAAACCCTCCCAACAACCGGACCCTAACCTCAACAAGAACCACAACAAGCCAGCCACCTCCGCCCGCCGCCACGGTCGCTGAAGTCGCTGTCGCTGCCGAAGCCGCCGCCGCTACCATCCCAGCTGTGACTACCCCCCTCCCTCCCCCCTCCCCCTCAATGAGTGCACCCACAGTACTCCCCGAACTTTTACCAGTTGGGGCCCACCCGAAGAAAAGAGTCCTCTCCCCACAATCACCCCAACCAGTGTCAACCAAAGTGATAAAACAATCCAACCCTGAATCCTCATCTCCTGAAACCCTAGAAAGTGACAAAAACAACTCAAAGGACTACTTCAACGACTTCCACCATGCCCTAAATTCTATGTCCTTTGATAATGAAAAATTATCTGAAGAACAATTTTTAAACCTTTTCCAATCTTCGACCAATGCAAGTTTTAATTCAAGACTCAAGAGGCTAAGTAAACCAGAACTCATCACAAAATTAAATGAACTTAACCTTTTTGCAACTGATGAACAACTTAAAAATAGAACAAAATTAGTGAAAAAATTATGTATTATTCAAAGTTTTAGATAATCTATATCAATCATTTTGTTAATCAAAACAACTTTACATTTATTAAATGTTCAACTATTAAATACAAACCCACTCCCACACTTAGAAACAAAAATGTAACATTCTAGCATTCTAAATTTTACTCTTGTTAGACACAAACAATAAGTACTGCATGCTCATTGTAACATCAAAACTTAACCATCATTTGGCCCATAATTGTAACTAGAATCCCCCCAATAAATCCTTGTTCAAAACTCAAAACTCTCTCTCTCTCTCTCTCTCTCTCGTTGTGCGCGTGCGCAAACCTATGGCTCCACCCGCTGCTGTCTGTCAATAATTGGCGCGATGACGGCCGTTTTCCTCCGAGTGTGTCGTGCCAATAAATGGACGTCGCGTCTGGTCGCGCCACCGTGATGCGGCCGCCCTGTGTGCCAATTTGAAACGCGCCGCGCGCCGCGAGGTCGATACCGACGACTGATCAATAGTCATGGCGAACGCGGGGCGCGAAGAGCCCACATGGCAATGGTGGTGGGGTCACCACTATGGTTCGTGGAAGTGACTATAATGTACTCGGCACAAACGTGACCTCTGGCTCTGGCTTCTGCTGGCCTGACCTGCCTGACCTTTCCGTGCAAAAAGTTCAGAAGGGCTGAGGGAGAATTTCGCCTTCAAGGTGTGAAGTCACTTCTATTTAAATTTCGTAGCGGATTAGTTGTTGTTTTTTTTTGTGCGTGTGTTTTATTTTTCAGCCACCTGGTGTATGCCCTTTGATTCTTTTTTTGTTTGCTCAAAGCCGTTTTTTTCCGCCTTGCAAGAGTGGGTGGCCGGCTTTTGGACGCCGCTTTGAATCTGTCTGTTTCCCTTTTGTTGCGTTCCTCGTTTTCTTCTCGAGGGAAACTTTTGCCACCCAGCAGGCGCGCTGCGTGGCGCGGCTTGGCGCGGCGGTGTCCGGGCAACACATGTGGTGCGGCAAAAGGACGCCCAGACCCACAATTATTTACTCCTTAACGCTGTCCAGCTCGAAACTTGCTTCAAAAACAAACGAATCCCTTTTGGCCTCCCCTCCCCCCCTCTGAGGCACGCTCTCTTGGTCGCGGCGACGGCGAGCCAGCGGCAACCTCACTCACCGCACAGCCGCACAGCGCCCCTTCCTCACCCCGCGTCCTTTCCGAGCTCGCCTCTCTCACTCACTCGCTCTCCTTCTAGTATATCTTCTTCTCAATCCCACTCACAGCAGATGCTGGCGGCGATAGGGGCACAACGCGCGCACCACACTGTAGTCCCCGGAACAAAGGGACGTTTGTTGCCCACCTCCCAGGGGGCAGCGTGGTCACCGAAACAAGAAAAGAAACGAGACCAAGTAATTAGTTGGGTCGGGATGTCGGTCGCAAAGAGCGCAAAGGGGGCACAGTATAGAGGACTGAAAGTGACTGGGACTGCTGTAGAAAAGGCGGTGATTTTGTCGAGAAAAACCAAACGATGGTGATGTAATTTGGGCAAAAAGGGGGCTCAACGGGAGGTGCGATTCAACTGACTTTGGCCATGACTTTGATACTAATTTTTAATTGCGTGCACTGAAACTTTATAAGTGACGTGACCCTCGGGTGAGCTGGAGATTTCACGATGAACAGACAAGTGGTGAAGGCTTTTGAAACAAGTTTCCCCAGCCTTACATCTCTTTTACTCTTTAAACTTTTTGGAGCATCGCAGTGAGGTGGAGTTGGTGACGACATCAGTGGGCGGTTTCTTACAAGGCACTCATCCACCCAAATCTCCATGACGTGTTTACGCCACAGATGGGGGAGAGCGTGGGGGTGAGAGAGAGCGA
>NW_026267152.1:858773-865439 GCF_000697945.3 Frankliniella occidentalis
TTTTTTTTTTCATTCCGTGACGAGAGCTGATGCGAAAGCTGTCAGACTCTCTGAAGGATGAGATGAGTGGAGGTCGAGGAGGCGCCGCCTGACGGGGGGGCTGGGCGGCTAAGACGGCGGTGGCGGCCACCTCAGGCGGCCTGGCCATGGCGGTATATACGGCCAGGGCACGCCAGGGCTCTCGACGTGAATAAGCAGTGCCCTTTACGAGTGCTGTAAAGATCTCCCCGCCATTTCTTTTCGTGTATATATGCGACGTCCTTCGGGTCGCCATCATTGCCGTCTAAAACCGCCGCGCAAAGTACGTATTAAAAAGCGTAAAAAAAAAGGTTATGATTATGACGACTCGCATTGGACTTCTACTACACTGTGTGCGGCTGCTGTTAACCGCGACAGCAGGCTTCTGGCCGACCCCGGCCATTCGACATGTGAGATCAGTTATGCCCCCCGCGCTCACTTTAGGGGCTGTTTGGGCCCCGCCCCGCCCCGCCGCGTGGACCAATCAAAGTACTTTGTTGCATGATGTACGCCCCTGCGCCGTCACGCGGCCGGCCCGCCGGACCCGGCTGTAATTGGACCCCCGCCGATGCAAAAATGAAGGTGGCGCTGTTCCACTTATTCCCCGCTTAATTAATTATTCCCTTTCGGGGTAGCATGCTACGAGAGATGTTTTTTTTTTCACGACCTTTTCCCTACTTTTTCCCCCTCGTTTTTTGGGGGACTATAAATTTTACAATTTTAAGGAAGGAAGGAAAGCAAGCGAAACGGGTAAAATTGTGGCTGAAGGACTGCAGAAGATGATGGAGGATGGAAGAGGTGAGCTGGTCTCATTGAGAGGATTCCACCTCTGCGTATAGGCATCTGGTGGAGAGGAGGGGGTGGAGGGGCATCGGGTGGGGATCGTTTTAGGCATTTTAGTGCGCGTGAGGCTCAGAGAGGAGCACGGGGAATTCGCAAGGAGAGGTGGGAGTGGGGGGGGGGGGTGCGCGCAACGACTTTCTCTCCCCTGGAAATATAATATATCGGGGATGAATCAGAGAGGAACCGTACGGGCGGCGGAGGAGGATGGGGACGAAATAAGTATGAAGGGTGGGGGTAGGGAGCGAGTTAGGGAAGTGGTCGGGAGGGGGGGGGGGCACCGCAGGTCGAGCCAGCAGGTGCAGCCGGTGGTACAGGAAGTGGGTCATGCGGAGGAACCTCATGTCGCTTTAACCATAAATAAGTCGTAATCAGGCCGCATTCAATCTCCAGCGGAGGCAGCGCGCGCATTTTTATTTTTACTAGCCGCTCTTTTTTTCCTCGGTTTACTTTCCCGTTTTTTGTTCTGTGGATTGGGATGGATTACATCAGAATAAGTGATCGTCAACCGCCCCCCCCCCATGCCCGGTCCCCAAGCTCAATTTTACTTTTCCTGCTTCCTTATTTGTCCACTTACTTTCTGCTCGACAGTGTACTACTACTACTACTACTGTACTCTCTCTCTCTCTCTCTCGCCCCCCTTTCCGTTTGTCCCGCTATCAAACGAACGCAGTGAGTGGCGGCGCTTTACTGCACCACAACGAACACGCCGCCGTCCCCTCCAAGTTTTTTTTCTTTTGCTTTTTGTTCAGCGATCACACAAAGAGAAGCAGGAAACAAACAACACTGGACTCGGCTCAGGGTAAGTTGAGTCCCGGATCAACCTCAGTGGCGCCCTCCTAACCCTAATTGTAGTTGCTCACATTTGTGGATAGGTCTAAAAAGTTACCGGAACATGAAAATTAAATATCTTGTGATCTTACACCTCTTGCGCCTGCGATGAGATGGGTAGGCTAACCCGCAGGGTGCCTGTGTGGAGCCGGTGGCCCACCTCAAACGGCGCTCGAGTTTAAATTTCTCATAGTGTACCAAGATAGCCTCGCTGTCGGCAGCTCTACCACGACACCGCAGCCACGTTCGTGCGTGTCTCGCCGAGCCAGTGTTACCAGACGTACCGCCTTGGCGGTACTTGTACCGCCTTTTGGGGCTTTGTACCGCCATACCGCCTTTTGACCCTCGCGTACCGCCTTTTCGCCTCGCGGAGGTATTTCCCGTATTTTCCTTGTTGGCGCGTCCGGTCGGTCACTAATCCCGCCCGGGCGCCCCGGGGCACGGCTGTCTGCTACCTGCGGACAGAGGGGTCGAGTGGCGGGCGCACAGTAACCCAGTAGTACCCAGTAGCAAGTGCCCCCCCCGGTCCCCTTTCTCTCTCGCGGACCACCGCCACGGACCCTGCGGAGACCAGATAGGAAGACGGCGGCCACAATACACCAGAAGAAGAGAATTGACTGGCAAGACGGCACTGACGATGACGCGCTTGACGGACTTGACTTTAATAGAATAGAAACTTAACACCTTTTTACCTATGTGTGCCCCTGAAGGTAGGCAATTTCCTAAAAAAAAGGTCATTCGATCCAACATTTGAAAATCGCGCTCCCCCCACCCCCCGTACCGCCTTTTCGTCACAAATACCGCCTTTTCGAGCGGCCCGTACCGCCACCTAGCGGCCAGAGTCTGGCAACACTGCGCCGAGCCGAGCCACCGAGCCCGTTGTCGTTTGTGTGCTTGTGTCTCTTGAGTCTCTTGACGTGGAATCTGGATCAGGATCCCAAAGACGCTCATCCTGTGGTTTGGACCCGAGTGATTTGGTACCTCATCTCAAGGTAAAAACAAACTTACGATAAATTTCAATTCGACAACAAGTCCAGTGTGGGGGAGCGTTTTGTAAAACTCAACGATGCACCATAACCTAACCTACGCGTAATTGATGGAGGACTTTACCTCAAAACGGAACTTTTGTTAGGCCTGGTCGTCGCCCAGCCAGAAATTGAAAGTTGACCCAACGTTGAATCGACGTCTAAGTTGATAGTACGTCGAAATTTGGACCATATTTTGGTCAATCAACGTTGATTCAACGTTGACGCTGATAAACGTCGATGCATTTCTGGCTGGGCGTCTGCTCTCGACCAATCTCAGCTCAGAACAAATGCCGTTTTGTTACGTTCTTGACCGATCCTCTCGCTCTCCTTCGTTAGGGTGATTGAAGTCTTCCATTACCCGGTGAGAAATGATCAATCAAAAAGACATCAATTTGACGAAAATTCGTCAAAATATCATCAAATTTTGGGACACATTTTCATCATTGACGTCAAATTGATGTCTTTTGGATTGATCATTTCTCACTGGGTACCGCGCCTTTTCTTCCTTTACTCCGCTTGTTGAAACAAAGCTGTCCATGATTATCGTCTAGCTCGGCTGTAGTTTTTCGACAGTTCGGTAATGTGTTCACGCTACTCTCCCACAGTATGCTGGGTAGGTTGTCCATTCTATCCTTGTGACGCCGGTAGTGTGTGCGTGTGTGTGTGGGGGGGGGTGCTTGGGCTGTGTGTGCGCGCAACTTGTCATCCAGCGCACGTTTTATCGACCGTGATCGTGTCCCTACAGATCATGGACGAGTTGCCGGACGACGTGCTAGTCGTGGTGATGGCCTACCTCAGCGTCAAGGACGTCCTCGCTTGCCGCGAGGTGTGCAAGAGGCTCGCCGACGTGGCCCTGCTCGCTGACGTGTGGCGGCATCGCTCCATAGGTCGTGAGCGGTATCTCCGCTGTGTGTGCCCGGTGCTGCGCCTGGCGCCGCGTGTGGACAGTCTTGTCCTCATCCTCCAGGTCCCTCTGAGGTGTCGCCGGCTCCCACGCTCCGTCAGGTGCGCCGTGAGAGAGTTTGATTTCCATGTAGAGTCAAAGGGTGCCCAGCAAGCTGCTCGATTCATCAGACAGCAGAGGGTGCTCGGCGAGCTCAGAGTCGTTTCACTGGACTGCAACATTCTGGACGATAGCGTCAAAAGTGCCAACAACGTCGCGATGCTGCTCAGGACGCTGGCGTCGATGACGCCTGGCCTGGAGACTCTCGCGATATGTGGATGTGTATCCATCGCACAGCCCCCGGCTAGTACCGTCCCAGAGCGCTGCACCGTCACTCCGTCTCTGAAGAGGTTCACTTGCATCCTCAACAGCGAGATGCAGTGCTTCTGCTCCTACGTGCTCGCTGCGCACGCCGCCACCCTGGAGGAAGTCGTCCTCACTACCTACAGCACCGACATCCTCACACCCTTGCCTGCCGACCTGCTGGCCGTCATGCCCAGGCTGCGCAAGCTGACCTGCCACTCGCTCCGTTGGCTGGACGCGTGCGAGTCGCTCACGGACCTGAGCCTCGACGTCCGTTCAGATTCATCGCTCGACTTGGCAGCCATCGGGCTCCCGACCTCGCCAAGGTGGTCCAAACTGGAGTCGCTTTCCATCGAACTATTCGGGTACGGCTACGCAACCGTGCAGCCCTTGCTCATGCAGGTGCTGCCCCTGCGGCTGCCGACCCTGCGGCGGCTCAGGGTGAACACGCCGTCAGAAGAGCTGTTGCAGCTCATCAACCCCACCACCGCCCCGTCACTGCAGAGCTTCCAAATGCAGGGCCACGCTGATGAGGAGTTCATGAGGTTCATGTGCTTCCGCCACGAGCGAGTCAGGGCGCTTCTGGCCACCAACCCTTCGCTCCACGTCGAACTGCACCCCGGAATGTTCGACGACGTCTGCGAGTCGTGCGGGAAGGACTGTTACAGATTGCCCGAGACCCTGAGCCTTAGTCTCACTACTGTTTTTGCGCACCCGAAAGACAAGTGCCCCTACCCGGAGGACCATGGGTCTGTGGGTAGGTGGTTTCACATCGACGATGTGAAACGCTGAATATTCGCCTTCTAGATGTAGATAAAAAATTTGTTTGCTGTTTTGAAACTTGTAGACTAATATACGCTTGACGTGATTTGCATAATCTTTGCGATCCCACAATACAAACTGTAGATAATTGTATCTTAATGGATATTGTTCATTTTTGTTTGATTTTGTTTGCTAAAGAAGCAACAATTGTAGTTCCAAACATCTCTTCACCTATTCTGATAATTTTTAATTTTTTTGGGAGTATGGAATAGTGCGAGTATATGGAAATTTAAAAATAACATTCAAATTGAATTCGTCCATGTCTTCCATCTTTATTCGTCTAACTAGCGATAACATTTTACAGATCGACTTGAATGATATGTATCGAGAACTCGACTCGACGACAACATCGATGTAAAGCAGGGCCATATCGAGCCCTCGATATCAACTTCAGATAGTTTCGATTTCAAGGTCTCACACGGCTGCCCCCCTCCCCTCCGCCTCGCCTGGCGTGGCCGCAGGCTGGTCATCCGCCCACCCTTTCCCCTTCCCCTCTCTTCCGGAGAAAATTATGGCACGACCCTCTTGTGGCGCGCCACTGACGGCCTCCTCCTGTATGGCGCTGTCTGCATGGATCACGCCGCGCCCCAATGCAATGCGCTGCGCCCGGCGGAGCCACCCGCAGTGCGCCGCCCCCCCCCTCCCCCCCCGGGGCCACCACCACACCACCGACCGTCCCCCGCCACGCCCGCAGGACTCGCAATGAGCGCGCCATATTTGATTCGAAATGATATCATCCACCGCGTGGACATATCGTTGCCGCAAGCATACTTATTGATTCTATTTGAACCCTCCCGCGCAGTGTCCGCTCGCTGTTTCCAGTACTGTAATACTGAGGCGGCGCACTGGGCGTTACGTCCTCCCCGGCGGTGGCACATACTCCCCCCTGGCACGCGGCCCACACCGGGCCTACTCGATGGAGGCGGGTGCACTGCAGGGGGGGCCCTCGCCTGCTCTGATTTAGAGGGCGTGGCGTGGCGTGGTGCAGCCGCCCCGCACAATAGATACTCCACATTCAGTTTTTTTCAGCGGTATCCCCATCTCTTTGCCCCGTGTGGTTCGTAGAGGAGGTTGGGGGCGGCCGCGTGCAACCCCCCTCCCGTCCCCCTCGCTTCACCCACGGCAGCAGGGCGCCGCGCCGCCGCGCTACCTGTTTATGTTGATTGCTGTGGAAGTCGTCTCATAAAGCTGTATTCTTTTTAAGGGCGGCTAATATCGCAGTGCTATACCACCAACCCCTGCGCTACACCCTCTCTCCTCCTCACCCTCGCCCTGTTTCTCTACCCGTTACCAAGGGGGCCCTCGTCTCCCCCCCTCCCCGCGCGCCTCGTCGCCAACGTCTGTTCCGCGTCCCATCCCCCTCCGTTCCCCCTCCCCCCTTTTCCTCGGCAGGTCCTGGAAGTGCGCGCGGCCGCGTGGCCAGCAGCACAACGAGGTCGCACGCACGGCGCTGCACAGCAGGCCGCGCTATGACCCCGCCCCGCCGCCGGGCCGGCCGCACGGACGGCGCTCTGTTTAATGCGATGCAACAAGCCGACGACGATTTTAATTGCACTTTTGCCGTGTGGCGACGACGCGTTGCGTGCGCTCTGCAGCGCGGCCCGCCCTGCCCCGGCAGCGACGCCCTCCTGGTGGTGGTGACGTGTGCCGGGCGGCCCCAGCGGGGTCCTCACTCCTCAGCCTAGAAAGGATAGCTTAAATGGAGTACGTACTGCAGCGCCCGTGACCCCCCTCCTCAGAGTGCTTGGCACGCTCTGCAGGCTCTACAATAAAGCCGATTGCAGAAAATTTGGTATCGACGGACTCGGAAAGGTGTGAGGATGGGCTAGTTGACGACAGAATTGAACAAAACTCACCGGGGTGGGGCGTAGAGGGGCCTAA
>NW_026267152.1:865874-866654 GCF_000697945.3 Frankliniella occidentalis
ATAGTAGAGCCTGCAGAGCGTGCCAAGCACTCTGAGGAGGAGGGTCACGGGCGCTGCAGTACGTACTCCATTTAAGCTATCCTTTCTAGCCTCAGCGCTGCACCCGACCAGGCCAAGCCGGCGTGTTGTAGCGCCTCATGTACTCTTGTGTCCAACTTTTATTGGCTGGATGCTGGGCTTGGTGCCGCCCCGCCCCGCCCCCGGCTCCGGCCGCGGCCGCTGCTGCTGGCGCCTTGCCCGGCTCTTCTCGCCTCTCCAGGCCGCGCCGCTGGCGCCACAAGACGCCCCCGGCTGGCGCAAATAACTTGGCCTCCTGCAGCTTCTTTTTCTTTCTTCTCCTCCTCCTACTCGTCCTTCTCCCTACGTCTTTCTTTTTTTTTATTTTTTTTTTATTTTTGAAAGCCGAACCCTGAAGATGTTGCTCAGGCAACATATAAATCTAGGCATGGCGAGCGTGGGGGTCTTCCAGTCGTTTGCGCTGCAGCAAGCAGGTCTCAGGCTGGCGGCGCTGGACGGGATGTGGACGTGAAGGAGGAGGATGAGGAGTCTCTGGTAGAGAGGCCATCTTGGAGAGTTATTTGAACGGTGTTGGATGCGCGCGAAATCGTGTTTGGTTAAGTGTGACTGCTGCGGCTATGGCTTGTTTATTTTCGTGGTGTCGTCCGCACGGCACAATACACACTGTTCTGTGCTCTTTGGGCTGCAATCCGATCGGCGCGCGCAATGTCGCTCTGCGCCCCGCTGCCGCCTCCTCCCCTCCTCCCCCTGCTCTCCCCTTCT
>NW_026267152.1:867314-868050 GCF_000697945.3 Frankliniella occidentalis
CTTTTCTCAGTTGTAAGTCGGTTTAATAACATGTTATCAACCGAGTATTTCTAGTTTTAAAAACCTACTTCTGACCAGATGTTTCCGCCTGGGCTCCCTCCAACCCTCCCAGCCCTCCCTATTCACTCGCAGAGGAAGAGCTTGTTCGGCGTGAGAACGCATTGAGATATATTGGGTTTGCTGATACGACGAGGCGGGCGCGGCACCGAGCTCACACCTCAGGACGACGCCCCGCCACCGCCCGCTAGCGCCCTCTCCCTCTCTAGATCTTCTTCGGGTCACAGAACAGGAAAGAGAGCGAGCGAGAGATAGGGGAGTGAGGGGGCTCTCGCAGATATGCACACGTAGGGTACGGGGGTTCCCTTATTTCTTCAGTACACCAAATTCTCGCCGAATTCCATCCCCGTTGCGTCACTGCTCCATCCCCCTGCCGCGCACTGCACTACTGGCGCCCTGCAACTCCTGCAACCTTGCTGCAGTCCCGCCGCTGCAGTTGTCTGGGACGCGCGCCGCCGCCGCCGTGAGGCCTTGGAACGGATGATTTAGGTCAGCGGTCAGGAGAGAGAGGGTAGCATACGTGTACGGACAAATGATATCCTGCATATTGCATGACAAGGGCTGCACCGCACACGAGTCTTTCTCGTGTGCTGACTTTTAGTGCTTTTGCAGTAACGTTAACAAGCAGGCCCGCCCTTCCGCCAAACGAAGTTGCCAGCTTCGCTTCGCTGCGCCGGCA
>NW_026267152.1:872595-873155 GCF_000697945.3 Frankliniella occidentalis
AGACAGACAGACAGACACACAGACAGACAGACACGAGGTCGTTTGCATAAGCCCGCTGGATAGCTTTTTCAAAGCAGAAGGGCGGGCTAAAAACGGCGCCTTTAGAATTAATATTTTGGTTTCCTAATGCGGATTACGCATTCGCGGGCCCCTATTTGAACACTATTAAAACAATCCACAAAAATAGCTGTAAACAAGTGTAGTCACACTACCGGCTGTCGTCCTTGCGCGTAGTCGAAGTCAAAAGTCGAGGGGTCATGCGACGATGTCTCTGTCGTGAGTTTGTCTGTGTTTCCGTTCCTTTTTTATGAAGAACGGCTGCTCGGTCTGCACCGATGACGAAATGCTGGCTTGGGTAAAATGTGAAATAATTGGAAACCCCCTCCCCCCTTTTTACTCAATCCAAATAATACCAGGAACTTGTTACCTACCTACCAGGCAGTTTGACACATTTATTAGTTTTGTTCTTTATTATTCGCTACTTCAATGCCGAGTTCAATGCACTTCGCTCAGTCAGCTATATCCCGTGCATAATGATAACCCACGGGGCTCTGCGTGTG
>NW_026267152.1:873697-874506 GCF_000697945.3 Frankliniella occidentalis
ATTTATTTTTGGGCCACTTTTGTGAGAGAAACTCCCTCTAGCGCCCAAACGGTGAGTGATAGAGCAAAACGGACGAAATTTTCGCCCATAGGGCTCTACTTTCACGAGTTACCCTTTACGAGCTCATAAAAAAATATTTTTTTTTCTGATTTTTTTGACCTACCCCCTTTTCTTTGATACCCCCTTTCAGCCCTGTAGGGTTGGTTGCCAGGATTTGCCGTAGGCGTTTCGCTTTCTAGGAGTGACCCTTAAGATACCCTGAAAATTTGAAGTCTCTAGCACATCTCCTTCTAGTGGAACAGACAGACAGACAGACAGACAGACAGACAGACAGACAGACAGACAGACAGAGAGTCGGGGCGGGAGAGTCGAAGGCGTACTAGAGTTTAAAGGTGGATTCGAGGTCCGTTGTCCCGACGTGCGAAGCAAATCACACCTCGGGTCACTCGCCCCGGAAGGGTGGGTCACGCGGCGTCTCGCACGACGGCGACAGCTTATCGTGCACCGCACTCTGCGCCGGGATCACAGTTTAATTTTCTTATTTTCCTGGTCGGCGCGGCTATTGCTTTATTTCCTTTAAAATATTATTCCTCGTAAAAATGGCATATAAACGAGGCGGACCGTTATTATGCGACTTGAGTATTCGCAGCGTGGTGGTGCCGGCGGTGGTCATTGGATTTGGGGGGAAAGGGGAAGTGAAGGGTCTCGACCATGGGCGACCAGTGATCATTATACAGAGCTCCCCTGGGATTGCCCTTCCCTTTGCATCCTACATGAGATTATCTCCTCCAGTTTTTCTTTCAACCCCC
>NW_026267152.1:880619-882573 GCF_000697945.3 Frankliniella occidentalis
CCCTCACCCCGGCCCACACACCTTCCGGGTCACAGGGCAGCCTGGCGATGTCGTCGCCGCCGCGAGGTCATGTCCGGCCCGGAAAAGAAAAGAACAGCGGGACTGAAAGAAAGCCCGCAGGGGGGGGGGGAGAAGCCCGCGCGCCTCCCTAGCGACACAACAGGTGGCTCGCGGGGCACGTCGCCGCCACAGCCCCAGCAGCGGGGCCCCGCGCTATAGCTGGTCGGGAGCACACGGCAGGGCGGAGGAGGAGGAGGAGGGTGCGAAACCGCAACGACTACTGCAAAAGGCGAGAGTGGCGATCAGAGAGCAACAAGACGTTCGACCCGGTTCGACCGGCGCGACCGGTCACTCGGCTCGCGCGCGCGCCACTCGCCTTTTCACTTTGCTTTCGCCGGCTATATGGCCGGTCTTCACCTGGTGTGGTTCGCAAAGGGGGGGGGGGGGGCTTTAAAGGGGCCCCCATACCCCCCCCCCCCCCCCCCTAGCCCGGGCCCACGGTGGCGTGCGCGCACGGCCGCCCCGCAGGGAGTGGTTCGGGAGCGGCTATTATTTTATAACCGTCAATAAAGGCGACGGAACGCAAAGCAACCCCGCGGCCCCACGCGCCGGTCTCGTGGCGCACACCGTACTGCAGGCAGGGAATGCCCCCCCCCCCTCCCCTCACACCACCACTGTGGCGTGCGCGATGGTTCCTCTTTCCTCTTCCACCCCTCCTCGTCTCTCTGCACACTCTCCAATATCTTCAGTATCTAAGTATTGTATTGTACAATGGACGAGTGTTGTCGTTTTTCGCAACTTGAAGAACTTGTCAATGTCATTGCAAATCGCTGTAACAGTGAGTAACCTATACGTCAGTTACAAAGAGGCAAATCATGGTCTGGCAGTACCTCGGGCAGTATTGAAAAATTACACACGGTAAACAGACCTCGCAAAAGTCAAACATCATTGACCGTCATTGAGTCGCACGCCTCCCCCATCCCACCTCACACCCCTTACCCAGCACTCCACGCCACTCTATACACCTTCGCCCCCCCCCCCACACTCACCGCCCTTGCGTGTTGTGTGTGTGTGCGCGCGCGCCCGATGGCCTCGCAGCGGTAGGAACCCCACGGCCGGAGCCCGGGCATATACTGCCTGCTTTAAGGGCCGCATAAAGCTCCTATTGTTAACCCTTATCACTCTAATTGTGAATAAAACGATTGCTGCATGTTGTTGTTGTTGCAGATCACGTGCGGAGCTTCTCCTGCGGCCGGCAGTACTACCGCTCCATGTACCTGGACGAGGAGCGGGACGCCCTCTTCCTCGGCGCCATGTGAGTTTCGCGATGTAGTTATTTCGCGCACAGAGTCGTCACGGCGTCTGCGGTTTGGTGGTATGAATTAGAAACTGTGGCGGGCTGGCCATCAAAGATCAGCCAAATGTTGTCGGGTTAAGGGTTGCGAAGACGACTTATCAATAAACTTTTATACATTTTTTGCCATCTGTTTCTATTGGTTTTGATGGAGAGGAAGGGGGGGAGGGAAAGCCGAACCGGAACCGCCAGGACACCAAGTGTCCCGCGCGCACATTGCGCACTTGAGCGGGCACGCCAACTCGATAGCCGCCGGTGATACTGGCGCGCGCGCGCGCGGCGGGCGCTGGCTACACGCTGGTAAAACACAACTATCGCGTCGGATCCGTAATAGTGACATCTGTTTGATGTGACCCGACGAAGCCCCGGCGATGGCCCCGCCCGCGAGCGAGTGTCGCAACAGCGCCGCGCTATATTGCCGTTGGTTTTTTTATTTCGTGTTATTTTTCATCGGTCAAAACTGTCCCGCGGTTGGGCGCTGCGCTGCCGGTGGGATCTACCGATGAATCACTATACGCCATGCCGTGCGCGACACGTTGGCGTGCGGGGCCCCCTGACTTCCTCCCCCATGTCTTCATCCCCTCCCTCCCTCCCTCCCTC
>NW_026267152.1:882733-884165 GCF_000697945.3 Frankliniella occidentalis
CTCCCTCCCTCCCTCCCTCCCTCCGTCCCTCCGTCCCTCCGTCCCTCCGTCCCTTTCCCTCATCCCTTGCGGACTCGCGGACACGTGTGTGCACCTGGCGTCAGGAAACACGGAGGGCAAGCAAGAAGCAAGTAGTATCTTTGTAGTTTGTAGCTGAAGATACGCACAAGGTGTCATGGGGCAGAGAGACAGAGAGAGAGAGGGAGGGAGGGAGGGAGGGAGGGAGGGAGAGGGAATGAGAGAGGGAGAGAGAGAGAGTCGGGGTCGACGGGGACGGGGGGGATGAGGGGGTGGCTTGGCAACACCGGCGGCGCCCCCGTGCCCGGGCCCGGGTCGCCTGCACTCCGCCGGCAGCAGGGAAATATGAGTATCAAGGTAACGCAATAAAGCTATAACTCCTCCGCACTGCCGACTCCATCATGCACCCCGCTCCTACCCCGCCCCGCCACGCCCGCTGCTCCCGGCGCCCCCATCAACCACATGCCAGAGGATTCTATACTCTCAATACGCGACGCTTTTGACTTCCCCCGGACCCCACCCTTCTTTTCCCTAGCGATATCTCTCACTATAAACCCCTTCTCTCCTTCCATTGCTCTCTCTCTCTCTCTCTCTCTCTCTCTCTCTCTCTCTCTCTCTTTTCCCCATGTGCTCTCCCCTGTAGGGAGTGGCGTGGCGTGGCGTGGCGTGGCGTGGCGTGGCGTGGCGTGGCGTGGCGTGGCGTGGCGTGGCGTGGCGTGGCGGGTCCTATTGGGGCGTGAGAGCGGCCGGGGAGCCCGAGGGGGAGCCTGCCTGCTCGTCACGCCCGGTTAGTCAAAGGAGATTCAGGAGCTGAAGGGATCATAGTGAAAGGTGCCGGTGTGTAGTTAAGCTTTGAAAGTGATAATAGAATCCGAGAAGGGTGAGGGGCGGGGGTGAACCTCCAAGCAGGCGCCGGTGGTACTCGGTGGAGCGGCTGGGCGTGAAAATCGTCGCAGTACCGGAGGCCTGTTTACGCTATGTATAGAATATGCTGGGTGAAAAGTAAGACCGCGCGTTAAGGCCCTGCGGGTTGAGTACCGCGTCGTCCTTTTTAGCGGGATATAAGTAACTCCATTGTCGTGCTGGTTCTTCACGAACTTATTTGTTACCCCTGAAGCTTTACAGAAGCCCCCGTAATATCTGACGAAGTATTGTTCACGTCAAAGTAGTACATCTGTTGTCGGCGTACCTCATGGTGAGAGTTGAGGCTGTGGCAGGGTGTGGAGAGAGAGAGGAGAGGGGGTGGGGGTGAGGGTAGGGAGCTGCGGTCGGTGTTTAGCGCCTCGCCCGTGCGGCTCGCGTGCCGACCCTAACCTCACCCGCACGCGATAGCGCCCAAATAGCGCATCACTCGGCAGGCCAGGCGGAGCAGGGGGCAGAAGTGGGGGTCAAAAGTGGAGGGGCATCGGACGGG
>NW_026267152.1:884215-887225 GCF_000697945.3 Frankliniella occidentalis
TAAATAAAAAATATGTTTTTTTGGACATACGTTCATTGACACGATTACCAGTGAAATTAGATGGTGAATATGTAGCTAAAGCTTAGTTTTTTAGAGGACACATGACACTTGTCGCGATCTTTGCGATTTTCTATATGGCTCTGGGGGCAGCAAGATAGTGCAGCGCAGGGGGCAGAGGTAGAAGTGGGGGCTGCATAAGGGACAAAAGACTAGGGGATCAGGGGGTGGAGAAGAAAGAAGCAGGGGCAGCACAGTGAATATGTTGTTCGAGTTAGGAGCGGACAAAATCGCTCATGCTTACCCAAAATCACACGGTTCTTCATTCTCGCTTGTTGCATTGTGCTCATTTTTTTTTTTGACGTCGAGCTTTTGCCCTTTGTGCCGTCTCTCGCGACCCTTTGGCCCTCGGCCCATCGAACAGAACAGAAGGACGCCCCTACCCGCGCGACCTCCCCTTCGCGACGGACGGCACGACAGCCTCGGGTCCGGTGTGCGCCTCGCCGGCCGGACTGCGCCGTTGCCTTTGTAATGGGATCGCCTGCTCGGCATGCAGCGTTCGGCCGTCTGGGATTATTGAGCCGCTCGCAGTGTTTGTGTAAAGGCAAAAATAAATTAAAAAAAAATAATCGGACACAGGCGTTATGAAGGAGAGTGTCATGAGAAAGAAGATCGGAGTGAACTGTCTGGGTGTAGACCAGCTTTGTGAGTAGAAAATAAATAGCAAACCTCCACCGCGACTTGCATATTTAAATAGTGTGAGAACGCTAACACCTCCGGGTTTCGACTAGCATAGTCTACTTCCCTTAAGGTCCCCTGGTTTTGCCACGTTGTTTGACATGGTAAAAGGAACGTATTTTTCAGAGTCATTAAAATGTTGCGTGTCTCCATAGCCGGCCCCCACGCCCACAGTCAGAGTACCGGTACAGCACACGGTCATGGCCGGAGCAGAAACTCGAAAGCAGTGCATTATTTATGTGCGTGGATGGCTCCCAGCGGAGACCCGCTTTCCGTGGAAGTGGTAGCGTAACGACTGGCTTCCGGACCGCGCGCAATTGAAGGCAGGGAAGCAATTACATTTAAATCATTCTAATTAGGGCAGAGAGGAGGGGGAAAAAACCAACGACGGCGCGCGGTGTAACTTTAATAATTAGCTCGGAGCAGCAGCAGTGGAGGTATTTACGGGGTGGGCACGTTTAACAAACAATCACAACGATAAGACAGTTGGTGTTGTGTTCCCAAGTAATTTTTAGGGTCTGAAGTGAGGGGAGGTTTTTTGGCCGTAGTAGTCGCCGGGCCGGGTGTAGTCGCGTGTGCCAAATTGCGCGCGCGCCCGTTTGAAATGACTGGCTGTCGAAACTAAGTGGCTCGCACAGGCAGAAACGGAATCGCGCCGCCATTCAAAAGCCACGGTGTGACATTTTCCTAGCAAAGATACTGGAGCGAGATACCCCTCTTGCAAATAGCGTGTGTCAGCAGGGAAGGCAAAAGGTGTGTAACAATCCGTTTGCATTAAAAAAAAAATACGCCCGGGCTTTAATTAAACTTACTGATTTAAATCCAAGGTACAACGTGTTACCCTCTCTTACCACTCCCCATTGCAATTGCTCTGACGTTGACAGTCCATTTCTTACTAAATCCAAGCTGCCTCATACCTACAATACATGCCTGTAGGATCATCTAGGATGTATGTCTTTCACTGGCCGTCCGTTTGGAAACTGCCAGCTCAGCAGAGACAAGCTCTCATGGCGCCTGATAGGTAGGCAACATCTTGCCTGCAGTATGCATGCGTGTACTGCGGGCTGGCCTACCCCGAGTCTCGCAGGCGCCGAGCTCCCGTAATTTGCCGAATGAATCTGAGAAAAACAAGGACGTACTCCATCAACGATCTCTTTTGCATCCCCCTATTTTTGTGAAAAATTGAGGATCGACATGTTTTCCGCTGCAGTGCTTTGTGAGTAATGTGTATGCCTGCTTCGTTGTTCCAGGGACCGCGTGTACCGGCTGAACCTCGGCAACATCAGCCATTCACATTGTGAGGTGAGAACGGCAGGGTCGATGATGCGGCGGCAGGCTGTATGCGACACTATGGGCCCAATAAGGACCAAGCCCGTGACCTTATGGACAGGATAAATTCCTTACCTTCTTGAGGGTCGTTTCAATAGGACCCCATAATTTTTGTACCCCGAGGTACAAAATCCCATAGGTTCGGTTCTCATGAACCTTTATGATGGTTCTGATCGTGTTTGGACCCCATAATATTTGTACCATCCTCCCTCCTCCCTCCGCCCAATTAAGGTCATATATAGTATTGGAATAATGGCACCTTATCTTGCTTGTAAAAGGGCTGGCGAGACTCCAAGGACTTTCCTTAATGCCAGAGCTGTGTTGCAGTCGGGCAATCTCGGACCATGACACCGGCGGCCTGTGCCTGCACTCGCCACCACTGCACACTGCATGAGCTGCGGCCTCTTGGCCTGACCCATCTTCAATAACACAGTAGCCGCGAGACTGGCTGAGGAGGATACGGCGCCTTCCACCTCAGTGATGCGTGAATTCTCATAGCCACCCCAGAGGCGTGAAGTGTGACGGGCGCCGCTCCTCTCTTCAGGCTGTGAATCTTTTAGACGCTTCTGTCATGACATGACTTCATCCGCAAAGCAGCTCAACAAAAATGTTACCCAGCGGATAACACTGCCGTGCTTACTTAACACACCATTCCGGTGGATGTCACGATGATTTGTTGCCGTGTATGCTACGCTGCTACGCTTGTGTCTGCCGTGGAGGAACGTGGAGAAAATGATGTAGCAATTGGGCTCAGTTAGGGGAGGGGGAGGGGGGGAGGGGCTTGGCAGGGATGTCCGTAATATGGTCCCATGACTACGAGGGGTGAGGGAGGGAGCATTGTGGGGTGAGGAGGGTGGAGGAGGGAATGGGAGGTCTATTATGGCTTAAGCCCTATGCACAGTTACTCCCAGGATGTTTCCTCTCACAAAATCTATGTGCGAAAAAA
>NW_026267152.1:887865-890007 GCF_000697945.3 Frankliniella occidentalis
ACGCCGCCGTTCTCTTGTCGGTTCCAGAGAGACTCCCTGCTGCTGGAGCCCACCAATGTGGCCAACTGCGTCTCCAAGGGGAAGTCCGAGGTTCGTATTGTGTGCCGTTGGCGTTCTCTCTGTCCTCGCACGCAGAGGTGTGGGTGAGGGAGGGGAGGGAGTCGCACCGTGAGAGCTCCCCTCACCCCCCCCCCCTCTCCCACTAGGCCACCGACGCCACGCTCAGCCTGTCGGCCGGTCTTTTGTTGCAGCACTTCGACTGCCGGAACCACATCCGGGTCCTGCAGCCAGTGGACGACGGCAAGCGGCTGTACGTGTGCGGGACCAACGCCCACAGCCCCAGGGACTGGGTCATAAACGTGAGTGCGAGGGAGGAGAGAGGCCGGGAGGGAGAGAGATGGAGAGAGATAGAGGGAAGGGGGATTACAATGTCGCTGACCCCCGCTTCTCTTCTCAGAACTGACAAGAAATAAGGTGATGTATAGACTAATGTAAGACGGGTATGCAGTCTATTGTCAATCCGTAAACAAGCTGGATACCGTATGCACATTTTTTATGACTTACCACGTGTGCAATTTATGTACGAACAATATGCATGAAATGGCTTATTCGTGTGTAAGTGTGCCGGGCTCAGTTGTGTCGTGTTCCTGGCCGGATGGCGTGCAGCCACGGCTGGCGCCGGGTTTAACGGCGGTGTGCGGATTTGGAATAATTGTTCGATGGCCAGGACGGACGCAGTAAAACAAATCCCCAGCCGATCGTGGACGTGATCCGTGGCGGATGGAGAACAGCTCTATGAGCGGTCAGATTTGTCTTGCATAGTGCTGAAGAAAACACAACCCATGTATACGACAATTTTCGTAAATGTATTTAAAAAGAAAATTTGACTCGCATGAAATAATGTAAATCACATATAAAGAGTTGACGGGTTTCAAAAATGTAGGACGGCAAAGGGTAATTTGACATTTCAACTGTGACATAGTACAACTGGACGGATAACGGTTTACACCTGTCATACTTAAGTTTATTTTTTGTTCCTTTTATTTTCGAGCGGGGGGAATGTGCTGGTTGATGTCATTTCACACACGTGCTCCAATACAGGACCTGTGGCTCGTAAGGCGATGGTCGGCGATAGTCTTGCACACCCGCCCTTCGCTATGCGATATGCACAATTCACGGCGAAAAGTCGACCGCGCGCCTCCTTGATATATGCCATGCCGTCGTGTTGCGGACCACCGTCGTGGCGTAGCGTGGGGTGGCGTGGGGTTGCGCGGGGTGGCGTGGGGTGGCGTGGCGTGGGGTGGCGTGGGGTGGCGTGGAGTGGCCTGGCGTGGCGCGACGTGGCGCGGCGTGGCCGGGGGGGACCTGTAACACGCGAGCACGGGCGCGCGTGCCCTGTTCGCGCCGAGTGTGTATTTGTGAAGCTCGCGATACATCGGGACCCACGCACCGACCGAAATAGGCGCGCGACTGCCTGTTGTCGGCGCGTCGTGTCACCCGTCGGTATAGGGGGGCTGTTTAATGCACCAGCAGGTCACCCCCGAGTGGTCTGTCCCGCCCGGCGGCGTCCGCGATGCATCGCAAAGGCGCACTGCTGCGCGCGCCGGTCGATGATTCGGACTTTGAGAAAGACATGAGGAGGAGGGTGATTGACTCGGAGCGACCAAAGAGCAGAAAATTACCGTCGGTCGTGGGAATAAAGATGTCATGCGCGCGCGCTCGTGTGTGTGGTGCACGCACGTGTGCGTATGCAATGTGTGTGTGTGAGTGTGTGCACTGTCCGCGTTGTGTTTGCAGCAATCGCTATTGCACCTGGGACTCGATGACCACTGAGCAGATTGCGTTTGCGCAATCCACACCCCGTCCCCTTCCGCGCCTGCCCTCGCCCGCATACCGCCCCCGATGCCGCCCCCATGCCGCCCCCACGCCACCCCCGCCAGCGGCGGCCCCGACCTGTGATGGGGGGGCAGGACTTGCCCGCCAACACTTCGGCAGTCTTAATTTCCATTAGACTGGGAATGGCCCTGCGGCCGCGCCTGCCTGTCGTGTTAATGGCGCAAGTTTGCCTGTCACTTCCTTCTTTGTGGCCTACACCAACGCCAACCGGCACCATCGGGGGCAGCGCCGGGCGGGGCGCGGAGG
>NW_026267152.1:892207-898661 GCF_000697945.3 Frankliniella occidentalis
GGGGGTGCAAATATCATGGCCCCCATTATTGTTAGGTTCAGAAACACACCATTGAAGGTCATAGGAACGCCATGATATTTGTACCCCCAGGTTGAAAATGTTATGGACTCGTGTTGACTTTAATAAATGGTAGTGGTCCCGATCTTTGTTGGATCCCATAATATTTGTACCCCCCCCCCTCCCTAGGGCGCTGAGTCTGTCCACGATTCTTAAACTGCCGGCCGCGACGGTCTCATTCCTCCCCCATGGACGTCGTCCGCGCTGCCGTCCGTCTTTCCCGGGCGGCACAATTAACAGGAAGAGCAAAACCACAACCAGCGGGAAAGTTTGTGTGTGTTTGGTTGTGAGGAGGCCGGCAGGGCGGCGCCGGGGGTCCTCGCGACACGCTGCAGAGGGTCCCCCGGGACAAAAGTTAGTTTTTCTTTTGTCGGCGGCCGCCCCCGGCACGCTAAGGGATGGGGTCAGTCGTCGCGATACATCTGCAAAGAGAGGGGGAGGGGGGTGGGTCAGGGGGAGGAGATGACAGGACAAAAGTCCACCACCGCGGTACTTTTAGCGACGGCCGCAGTGCTTGTTTGGGTTACCGCCCCCCCCCCTTTTCCCCGGATTGGCTGGAAGAGCCGCACAAGCCATTTAACTCATATCTTCCGTAACATGAAACGTGTAGAAAGGGAAAGAAAGAAAAAAGATATTTTTGTGTGTGTTGCTTGTCTCAAATGACCGTAATTCTCCGCTCCGCCTGTCGCCAGAGCCCAACTTTGTGGGATCCTTCGACGTGGGCGAGTACGTGCTCTTCTTCTTCCGGGAGACGGCCGTCGAGTACATCAACTGCGGCAAGGCGGTGTTCTCGCGGGTGGCGCGGGTGTGCAAGCGCGACACCGGCGGCAAGAACATCCTGGTGCACAACTGGGCCACGTACCTCAAGGCCAGGCTCAACTGCTCGCTAACGGGCGAGTTTCCCTTCTACTTTAACGAAATCCGTAAGTATGGCAATTTCATGGCGATGTTTTAATTTATTTTTATTTTATTTTTACAAACGAATAATACAGTTCTCTAAGCAGAGTTTAATTTATTCAATAAACTTCACTTTTAATACTTCTTTTAAAAAGTACTCCTTAAACTCTTCTTCTCTTCCTCTTTCCTTCAGAGAGCGTGTACAGGCCGGACGACGATCCAGACCGCTTCTACGCCGTCTTCACGACCAGCTCCTACGGGCTGACGGGCTCGGCCATCTGCGCCTTCACGCTGCAGGACATCCAGGAGGCCTTCCGGGGCAAGTTCAAGGAGCAGGCCACCTCGACGTCGGCCTGGCTGCCCGTCCTGAGCAGCAAGGTGCCGGAGCCGCGGCCCGGCGAGTGCGTCAACAACACCGAGAGTCTCCCGGGTGAGCAGCAGTGGCGGAGAGGGACTGGCGGGCGCCTGGTGGGTAGGCCGGCCCGTTGCGCGTGCGTGTAATGCGGGCTGACCTACCCAGAGACGTGCAGGCGCCGACTACTAGAAGCGTTGCGCGCGCTTGCCGGTTATTGTTTAAAAATGAATAGAAAAAAGAGAGAAACCATTTGGTTTACAGCGTTGTGTGGTTGGCGTTTTTTGTTTCGCAGACTCGGTTCTCAACTTCATCCGCTCGCACCCGCTGATGGACTCGGCGGTGTCGCACGAGCACGGCCGGCCCGTCTTCTACACGCGGGAGACGACCTTCACCCGGCTGGCCGTGCACCTGGTGCGCCAGGGCGAGCGGCTCTACCGCGTGTTCTACGCCGGCACCGGTGAGTGTCTCCTCCTCTATTCACGTCACGACCCACAAGGGGTGACGCAGAGTAACAAAGTCACATGAATCCGATCATTGTTAAATTTTTATCTAATTTTTTTGTAGAATTCACCAAAATTTTCACTAATCACCAATTTTTGGGGATATTCGCGCTTCCTTCTTACTCTCGGGGCGCCGACTTACTTATAAATTTGTCTCTCTTCTCCTCTCCAGCGGGCGGTCAGGTGTACAAGATCTCGCAGTGGTCGGACGGCTCCGGGGCCTCGTCACTGCTGCTCGACGTGTGGGACGTGACGCCGGGCGACGCCATCCGGCTACTCGAGCTCTCGGAGCGCCACCAGTCACTGTACGCCGCGTCCGACGCGCGCGTCACGCAGATCGGCGTGGTGCAGTGCGCGCGCCGACACACGAGCTGCCTGCGCTGCGTGCGCGACCCCTACTGCGGCTGGAGCGCCGAGACGCACTCCTGCAAGGCGTCCGGGGCCGCCGACGGGTGAGTTCCGCCCACGTGCTCCGGTTGTACTCTGAGTGTACCACGGACGTACACCGAGTACCCCCCGGGTGCATTCCGGGTGTACTCCAGGTGCACTACGGGTGTATTCCAGGTGTACAACAGGTGCATGTATGTCCATTTGTACTCCGGGTTTAATCCGGGTGTACTCCAGGTGTAACGCGGGTGTAATCACAGTGTACTTCGGGTGTACTCCAAGTGTGGTCTATAAGTGTACTCCGAGTGTACTTCGCCTTCGTTTTACATCGTTGTCTGTCTGACACTCGCTGTCCTCCCCGCAGCCTGCTGCAGGACGTGGAGGGCGCGCTGCCGCGGGTGTGCGACGGTGCGGTGGCGCGCAAGCAGCTGGCCGTCACGTGGGGCCAGTCCGTCCACGTGAGCTGCTTCGCCACCCCGCCGCCGTCGGGATCCGCGCCGCCGCCGCCCCCGCACCGCGCCGCCCCCGCGGCCGCGAGGCCGCCGCCGCCACTGCAGTGGACGCACCTGGACCGGGCGGTCATCTTCCGGCCCGACAAGTACGTCGAGACGGCGGCCCACGGCCTCGTCATCCTGGCCGTGACGCAGCAGGACGCGGGCCGCTACGACTGCCTGCTCGACGGCCGCCTCCTCTGCTCCTACAACGTGACCGTGAACGCGGAGCGCTGCGGCGCGCCCGGCCGGCCGCAGGACTACCAGCGGGTGTACGCCGACTGGTGCCACCAGCTCAACAAGTACAAAGCCGCCATGCACGCCTGGGAGCAGCGCCAGTCGGTGAGTGCTCGCTCTCTGTCTCTCTCTCATTTCCTCTCCCTCTCTCTCTCTCTTCCCTCTTTGTCTCGCTCCCTTCTCTCTCTCCACCCCATCACTCAGCCGCGTGCCCTGTGTGTTGACAGCAATGCGGCGTGAAACAGAACGACAGCGTGCTCCGGAGCAACGAGATCAGCCCGGCCGCCCCCTTCGCGTGACGCGGCGAGTGCGAGGCGAAGCAAGAGGCCCCGAGTCCGTCCCGGGAGAGGCGACGCCGCCGCCCCGGCGCCGTCATCGCCACCGCCATCTTGAGGATCACGAGCGGCATCAGCGGGGGATGTGCACGCGTCAGGCGGAGAATGAGGCGTCCAATATGAATGTGCCCGTCCTGGTCAGAGTACCGCGCCAGCCCTTTTTGTCGGGTGTCCCCCCCCCCCTCTCCGAGACACCCGGTTATAGAGTACGTTTCTGAGGTCGCAACCACCAACACTGACAATAAATAATTTCTGCGACGAATTTCACACAACACGTCGAAATCATGATGATTACCAAAGACTTTGTATCGTTAATAATTGTTGACGAATGACTCGTGGCTGACAAAATGAAAGTGTGGGCGCGACGCGATTGAGTCAAGGAGCTCTGTGCTGTGATTGGGCTGCCGACGTACCTGTTTGTGGAAACGCTAGCGTACACTGTTAGGTAAGTCGTCGTAAGAATGTTAGATCTTAAAAACGTGTGTGTGAGTGCTACCAACAGCTGACTCGCAAGGTTGCCATGATGGCTCGCATAAAAACAAAAATGTACGACGCTTTTAGTCAAAGACTACGGATAAAAACTAACAGTGTACGGAGCGTGAGTATTCGGATTGTTGTTTTGAATCGTTATTTTATAATTACTATTTGTCGGAGTAAGTCGTTCAACGAAGTTGTTTGTTACAATGTAAAATTGTACTTGTAAATACGCACATTGTACAATTGGAACCTGAAGGCAATAAAATGTACATATGATTCGAACTATGCGTTCTCTGCTTTACACTCTGATCTTCTGAGACCGAGAATTCGACGACCATCGAAGAAATCACAAAATAGGGGTGAAATCGGGCGAGACAATACTCGCAAAAGAGAAAACAAAATAGTAGTAATCAACGGGTGGGGGTGGGGAATCAGTCACTGTTCTCGAATCTGTCTTTCTTGCTTTCCCTCTCGTCCACTTTCTCACTCTCACTCTTTCCCTCGCCGCAAGAGTCGCCCGGGCGAACGCGCGAATGTATTCTCTGCCAGCGCTGCTGCCGATCGGTTCCGTTCTCCGTTGTTTTCTTCATCTATCGCTGTCGGTCGGCCGCTGCTCTCGGGGCACTAAAAGCCAAACGGCACGGCGTTTGAGATTGAAGAGAGGTTGGGGAAGAGGGGGGGGGGGGCGTGAGGAACGGGGCCGGGATGCCTCGCCTCGGCCTCGGCCCGATAGCGCCGCTGCCTCCTGGCGATAAATGAGCGCGAAGAGGCGGTGGCAGAGGCCTGGCAGAAAGGCAGGCAGAGGCCGGGCAGAAAGGCAGGCAGAGGCCGGGCAGAAGGCAGGCAGAGGACAGAGACCTGCCACATAAGACAGGCAGAGGCCGCACAGAGGCCAGTTAGAGGCCAAGCAGAGGCCAGACAGAAGGACAGCAGGACCGCCTACGTCTATCAAGTCCGCGGACCGCGCGGGCAGAGACCCGCGCGGGAGGACTCTTACTGGGATCAGGAAGTTGGGGTTTCTTTGGCAATAAAAATTGGGTTATAAGTAGTCAAGTAAAAGTAATCCAAGTATCAAAACTTCATTTATTTTTTATTTTTTTAAATTGTGGATAGAAATAGACGAAAGTGCGACGCACACCTCTCTTTTCTGGGTTGCAATGTTTTGAAGGGCCCACGCATAAGGAAGAAATGCTCTGATAAACGGGTCTGGGTCGGCCCAGTCAGCACGTCTGCAGTCCGGACACGTTCAGCTACCAGCAGCGGAGACACAAAGTGGCTGGAAAGTAAAGTCGACGTGGCCGACTTTCCCCAGGTGGTGTACTTTATAGCGACTTTATACTCCATATTAGGAATCGATGCAAAGTGCTTTACGAGGCACGCGGGCGGTGCACCCGCCGTGCGCGTGACGTATCGCTGGGAGGCTGCGCTACCACGCCCCGCCACACCCCGCCACGCCCCGCCCCGTTCTACAGCTCCTCTCCACCCCGCCAGGCATTTGGGCGTCCTCCGTCCTCGCCTCCGCTACTTCCGCGGCTCGTTCCGTTTTATCCGCTTTCGTAAAGTAAATTTATGCCGCTAGGTGTCGCTGGGAAGTCGCCGACCGTGTTTGCCGACAGGCACGATCGTCAGCAAAAGCAAGACCAGTTTTAAAACAAACTGAAACAAAAAATCTCTTTTACCGTAAACGGCAGCGACACGCTTACACTGGAGACTAAAGTCTGTTTCTCTCCCTGACACTCTTCTTAACCCATTGAAATTTTAGTGACCCCGGGCATACAGTTATTGACTGCAAACAACGCACGGTAAAAATAGTTTCTTGTATTTCAAGACGTGCTCTTGGATGCCATTGGCCATTATCCATAAGATCCAAAACCGGATCTTAAAATACAAGAAACTTTTTTCACCGTGCGGGACTTTTGAGCAGGTTTTGTCTTAAGCACTGTTAAAGTCTTACGAAGAAAAATGCCAAATCCTTTGTAATACGAAGGATTTGGACGCTTCGTAGGGATCAAATCCTTCGTAGGTACGAAGCATTTGGCATTTTGCTTCGTAAGACTTTAACTGTGAGGGCTGAAAGTGAGATGAGGAACCGCAATAGTTGGCTTCACCAGATGGTTCCTCTTTAAACTTGTGACTCCTCGCGTGTTGTAGCAGTTTGGTTCCAGAGGCGCCGATGCAATGTGTGCCAAAACTGCCACCCCCTCCACGGGCAACTTTTGCGAGCGCGGGAGGGGGGAAGAATCGGATATCGCACGTTTACGCTCACTGGGGCTGTTTGCTTTTTTTAAGCCGAGACCGACCCGACCCCGACCGGGCGAGCCACTGGGAGGAAAATAAAGTCATTGGCTTCGGACAGAAGAGAAGGGGGAAGGGCAGCAGTGGGGGAGCAGCAGAGGGGCCGCGGCAGGGGTCGGGGCAGTTGTGCGGATACGGCCAGAGAGTGAGGAAGGTCCGAGGGTTTTAGGGTGGACCCCCGCAGCTCCAATCTGATGCCTTCGACGCCCCCTACCCCCCTCTCCTTCCCGTCTCTTTCTCCCTCACACGTACGGCCACGGCACACGACTGCTCTCTCTTTCTCTATCCCCTCTCACTCGTATACCCTTTTCTCCCCTTCATTTTTCTCTCTCGACGGTTATCCCTGCTGCTGCTGCAATCGTCCAGCTCATAAAATCGGCGTGGCGCACACAGTAGGAAGCTACACCCCCAACCCCGACCCCC
>NW_026267152.1:899116-900852 GCF_000697945.3 Frankliniella occidentalis
TCCTGCAGGACCGAGTTGAGGAGTCAGTCAACTTGCCACAATATTACCGCGCTCCCTCGCCTGACAGGAAGCAGACGACGACGCCCTCCCCTCCCCTTCGCTCCACCCTACCCCATCCCCCTCTCCATTCTACCGCGGAGTGGCTCCGGGGCTGCTTCATTGGACAATAAGACAAGCTGTGGGGCCAGAAAACGAAAGGAAAATATGTTTTGGCTTTCGTCGCTCTCCCCGCTCCCCGGTCCTCCCTCATCTACCCCTACACCCCGCGCACGCTAGCCGTCTGAGAGAGGGGAGGGGGTTGGGGGGCGGAGGGGGGCTTCTTCACCGACAAATCGCAGTTGCCGAAGTTGCGGCCAAAAGTTGGGTCGGAGTGTCGGGACGCCCCCGGGATTGAAAGACAGACGCCACTCTTATTTCGCCACTTTCTGACGGTGTGCGGGGAAGAGCAGCAGCGGTGGTTTGAGCAGAGCTGCGAGAGGAATTCCAGACCGAGCGTGGTGCACAGACTTTCGCCCCGCCCTGCCCGGCCTGCCCAGCCCCGCCCCACCACACTCCACGCCACGCCTATAAGCCGCCTCATCCCGCGGGCACGTGTCCTCCTGCAACAGGTCGACAGATTCAGAAAGGGCGGGCCAGAGGGTCGTGGCGCTGGGCCCAAAATAATTTACTTTGACTGAATAGTAGGTAGAAAATAGCAGGGAGAAGAAAAGGCAGTCGGTCATGGTAGAGGGGGGGGTGAGAGCGTCGAGGTGGTGTGGACGCTCGCGTGACCTCAGGGGGCGCCCGTTGTCAACCTCATCCTCGCCGCGTGATGCGAGCAGGGGGAAAAGGGGGGAGGGTGGGGGAATTTACAGAAACTGAGAAAGTGAGACAGTAAGAGAGTTGCCGAAAAGTTGAGAACCTTGACGCTCAACCCGATTTATTTGTATGCAAATTGACGTAGCAGTCAAGTTTTGTAAGTGAGTTCCTTTTCTTTTTCGTGCACTGCCTCGCCCCCCTTTTCCCTCCTCTCCTCCATCTCGACCACCTCCGCACCACACCCGATCGTCACTGAATTTCAGCATTTGCCACCGTGTGAAATATCCTATCCTCCGACTCCCCCACCGCCTCACCCTTCCCTTTCGCTTCACGGGCCCGGGGTCGGGGCAGCGACCCGTCGCTGTCAGCAAGAACTTATACCACCTACTACTCGGGTCCCTGATGATGATGACCCAACCACCGGACTTGCCACACTCGAAGAGGAAAGGGGGGAAACTTTCTAGGCGGCCCGCTCCAAGCAGAGCAGGGGAGGAGGTGAGCGGGCTGTTCTTCTTGTTCGCACCTGGCCCGCACAGCAGGCAACACGTCCCATATACACACTACTTGCTGCACACTACTACTGCGCAAACGGAGGTAAGCGGGCTTGTTTCTCAACCTCACGCTCTTGTCCAGGAGCTGCCTCTCCTCCCGAGTAGCCGTTCCTCATCCCCGCGCCTGCTGGGCAGGCAACACACCCTACACGCATGCTGAGGGTTTTGCCTTCTGCGCAGGCGGAGATGCAGCGTCAACACTGACTGCACTGCAGCCCGCCCCCATCAGAGAACCCATGCAGCACTCTCATGAGGGCGAGTGAAGCGCAAACGCTCCGCGTCTGGGCACGGATATGTGCGTCGCGTCGGCAACGCTTCTTATTTGCATTCGAATGTGAATGTGTGTGGTGTGAGAGAGGGAAGGCACGACGCGGCCGCATCGCGCGC
>NW_026267152.1:901179-902732 GCF_000697945.3 Frankliniella occidentalis
TCGCCACGCTGCCAGAGCCACTCTACCATTCACTTTTATACGTGTAAACGGGGCGGTCAGGGAGAGAGAGAGGGGGATATGGTGATTATGAGAGTTTGGAGAGAGAAAGAGGGAAAGGGGGAAAGAGAGAGAAATAGCAAGGCAGTCGACGGATGATTTGAAAGCTGACACCAACAAAACGGAAATACCAACGGGCATCAATAAAAATTAGAAATCGGGAAATAAAAACAAAAATAAAACGTCGGGCCGGATTGGCTGGTGGGTCTACCTAGCAGCTAGCGGGTCTGGCGGTCTGGCTGGTGGGGCTAAAGGGAAATTTATCTTTAAAAACGTCAATCGGTTTATATAAAATAGAACGTCGATCGGCAACCATTTTAAAAACTAAACGCCAATCAGCCATCTTTATCAAAACTGAAAGGCCAATCAGCAATCTTCATCAAAACTCGAACAAGTGAATCAGCAATTTGTAACAAAGCTGTTACCTTTCAGAACAGACAGCCACTGTTTAAAGATCAGAAAATCAAAGGCAATTATAAAACGTCACGCGTGGTTGGCTGGGCGAAGCAGGCGGGGCGGGCGGGACTGGCGGGGTAGACGGGGCTTCAAGTATTTAGAAGTTCTACAGCGACTGCTTAAAAATAATTCTGTAAATATACAATAAGGGGCTAATATTTTGCCAAAATTAGAAACATTTCAAATGAAACCTTGGATGCCAGATTATTAACATTTCAGTAAAAATTTAGAAGCGAGAAGTCTAATTCGTTTTTTTTGTGGTTAGTGGGGCGAGGCGAGATAATAATTTCCCTCAGACATTAACAGTGTATGTTTAGGCGCGGGGCCCCGCCGCGCTGGGGGCCCTTATGCACAGGCGGGGCAGGGGCCATGTGCAGCGCTCTCGCTCTCTCTCTCTCGCTCTCCGGCCGGGGCCGGGCCCCTTCCTGGCGTGCGTTGGCGGGAGCGGAGCGGGGTGGGCCAGGCCACCTCCTCGCCTCGTGATCTCCGGCTACAGCGTTATGCCTGTCGGCTGTTCTTTGCTGACTTCCCCCCCCTTATATATACTAGCTGGAGGCTGGGCGCTGGCGTACTGGGGCTGGGGCTGGGTGCGCTTGCTGGCTGGCTGGCTTGCATTTGAACTGGCTGGCTTGCATTTGAACTGGCTGGCTTATTTTCGAACGTAAAAGTCAGTCTTTAAACGACTGCCTAAAAAGAGAGAGAGAGAGAGAGAGAGGGCGGCTGTTGGGCGCTACCACTCTGCTGGAGCTCGCGGGGTCGCGTGTCGCGGCCACTCGAGTGCGTCCTGTCCGTGTCCAGGGCGGCCAGTGCCGGGCGGGGCGGGGGCGCCTCTCTTTGGGCGACCCGTGCGACCCGTTCGGGTTCCGCCTGGTCTGCGCGGGGCTCCGTGTCGCGGACGGCATTCCGGGGGGCGTTTGGCGATGCTGCTGCTGCTGCTGCTGCTGCGGGGATTAGCATTGGGGGGATCCGTAGTAAAGCTTTGATGTGTGCCTGGCTGGGCAGGGCTATCGTAGCGACGCACCTCAAGGGCGCTGCTCCCT
>NW_026267152.1:902782-904322 GCF_000697945.3 Frankliniella occidentalis
GGGGGAAAGGGGTATATGGGGTGGCTGTGGGTATAGGGTTGCTGCTGAGGGTGGAGGTCACCAGTCACTAGTGGCGGGAGCACCTCCGCAAACCGCCGCGCCTTCACAACAGGGTGAGGGGTGAGGCAGCAGCGGAGACTGGCAACGGAGTGGCAGGGCGGGGTGGGGCGGGCTGCTGCCCAGGCCCAGGTACAGCTCCACGTCGGGAGCTGTCAGTCCAACTGACTCTTCCCCGCGCGGGCTCGTCATTGGGGGGGCCGGAGAAGCAACTTCTGTAATGTGTCTCGTCCGTGCCGCCCCGCCCCGCCCAGCCCCACCACGCCCCACCACGCCACGCCATCGACCCCTCTCAGCTACCCCCGTTATCAGAGCGCTCGCCGTGGCGTAGGCGTTTATTTGACCCCTCCGCTGTTGGGGCTCTTGAGGGAGCGGAAGGGCGCGCCGCGTCGGGAGCGTCCTGGTTGATGAGGGGAGGCCTGCTCTCCGCTCTCCAGTGGAAGCGGTAAGCACCGCGTGGGAGAGCCCGCGCCGCGCGAGCTTGCGGAGGAGTCAGTGGAGGGCTCGATGAGACTCGAGCAGCGGCGTGCGAGCGATGGCAAGGCGCCAGGGGCTCCGAGGCATCTGCGGCCTTCCCTCTCAATGCTCAGCGAAAATGAAAGGCACCTGCGCATGCGTGGGTGGACTTTAAATGACCCTGTTCTGCTCCACATCCCCCACACCCCTTAATTCTCACTCCACCCCACCCAGCCCCGCCCTGCCCGGCGAGGGCTGCTGCCGCCCAGCCTCGTATCACGTCAAGCCCACATCACATCGTCATTTCTGGGCGCTTCCCGTCACGCCCCGCCTTTCCGAAACAGGATTGCGGGTCACAGGGGTGGAAGTAGCCCCTCTCGCCAAACCACTGGAAAGCGATCGGCCCCGCTGCCCCGTGTGGGTGTGGACCCCCGCTACGAGGAAAACGGGCGGTTGGGGGCGGGATGGCCAAAGCGTTCTTATCTACTTTGTTGAATGGAAAAAAAGGACATTCTGATGAGGTCGTGTGTCCGGTGCCGGTGCCGGTGGGAGGCCGTTGTCGACTAGGGTGTCAACGGTGGTGTCAACGGATCGGTGTCACCCGGTGTCAACAGGTTCAAGGGTTTTAAGCATGTACGCACTGATCGCCTGGCTCACTCGAAGTACTGTAGGCAAACGGCAGGATTTGTAAATATCAAGAAAATTAATTTTGGGATATCAAAAACAATAATTACTTAAATAAGAAATGCGTGCATTCGCACTGATTTGCCCACGGTCCGGTTCGAATTTGCGATTTTAGTACATTTTAGGCTGGCATCCTGCTGCTGTGAACCAGACGGCCAAGTCTACGGCCACAAGCACAACAACGGCATCTGGTTTTTAACGAAAGGACTAGTACCGCCAAATTTTCAATAATGGCGATGGTTGCTCCGAGATGATTTACGTCTGCACCTTTGAGGTATCATTAGCCTCTATAGAATTATTTTCAGAGATAACATGAGTCACCTTGAGGTGAAATTATTGTAAA
>NW_026267152.1:911030-912299 GCF_000697945.3 Frankliniella occidentalis
CTTCCTCCCCCCCGCACCAACCGAGCGCCAGTTGGTGTGTAAAAGGCTCCGCTCTCTCGGCGAGTGGAAACGAGTCCCCTTGCTGATGTAGATTGTCGCAACTGTTTAATGAGGAGCTTTTAGCGCTGTTAGCTGCGCTCGCTTTGCGCTCGTCGGCAAAAATGATTCGAATCATGCACTCTGGTCCCGCTGCCATGGAGCGGTAGGGGAATGACCACATGAGTGCGTACTTCGAATTGTTTATTTTTTAGACAAAAGAATTTCTGAACCCGTTCTCAACACATTTGTTTACCATAGCCTTAATAGAAAAGCTCGAAGATTGTCACCTTTTCTCTCTGCCTGTGGTCGACTAAACAGAGGCCTCCATTGACAAAATGTTATCTCTTGCCTCCTGTGTAACTTTGCCGTAACTTTGCTCTCTTTTTTCCGCCGTCCGCCGTTGTGACGTCGACCCTTCAAACTCTCCCTTCATTTCCCCCTTCGCTCGGTCGGGTCGAGTCGAGTGTTTACCTGCAACCCCTGCTGAGCCGCAACACGACAGGAATACGAATGCATCCCCCCCATCCCCTTTCCACACCCCTCCCTCTTTTTATTCCCCTCTTTACCCCTACAGAGATTCGCGGTTCCGGGGGGGGCCGATGGCCGGCAGATATCCCCTTTTTCATTATTCTCCCTTTGCTGTCATTGCCGTATTGCCATTGTTTCCCAATTTCCAGCAAATAGGTTTTCTCCTCAGGCTCGAGCCTGACGGCAAGCGCATATGACATGAAGGGGATCCCTCCCACCCCCCAATGAATCGTTGTCCGAGCGGGCTACTTATTCAAAGGGGATACAAAGCCGGGGGAAACATGATCTCGGCCCAGCTGTGGAATTGGGTGGGGGCGTCGTTGTTACAGATCGCGGCGGGGCGTGTGACTTCAGAGGTGCGAGGTGAGGCCGGGGACAGGACCATACCGTCGGGCCTTCACCGTCATTCTGAGCGTCCTGAGCGTTCCGGCTCTTACACGTAGAGAGGTCGACTCTGCCAAGATTTCTATTTTATTGATGATTTTCTTCGACGTTTGTTGTGCAAGCAAAAAACAAATAAATAAATAAAATGCATCATTTTGGAAAAATGTTGTTTGTACGTTACTACTTGCTCAGTGTGCTCACGGCCTAACAAATAATTCTGAAGTGGTTAGTACACAGGGATACAACAACACCTTTTTGCCCTTTTTGCTCTGCCCTTCCGGAAGAAAACAGTTTCCCCCTAGAGGAGCATTACATTTT
>NW_026267152.1:912594-915125 GCF_000697945.3 Frankliniella occidentalis
AGAGACAGAGAGAGGCCGATTCAATGACTGTATAACATCTCGCTACTTTTATCTGTGAGCACTGACCTCCCAGATAGCAGTTTCGCATTGTGTTTCGCTGACCGTACATTAAGCCGAATTTTAATGACGTCGTAGGAGTCTCTCTCTGTCCCTTTGCGCTGACCACAATCTCCCCCTCCCGCTCTTGCGCTCCTGCCCCTCCACCCCCACCCCCCTGTGCCAGGGGACAGGCCGGCCAGCCAGGCACATTCCACGCCGTCCGCGCCCCGCCCCGCCCCACCCCGCCCCAGCACCCCCACCGGGGGGAAATGGGGGATGGTGGGGTTCATGTCGGCCCGACAGTGAGGCTGATTAGGTCCCTTTCCCTCTCCCCGCTCTGTGACCGCCGCTCTGCACCTCCTTTCCCCCTTTTCTCCCCCTCCTCCCCCTGATCCTGTATCGCTGGCTGCTCTTCTTATTCCGATCACGGGCAGTCTGAAGGGCGTGGAGGGGCGTGGCGGGGTCGAGACGAGAGCCTCGACCAGTCCGCCTGCGGCGCGGCGGGTAGGCCGACCCGCAGTACAGAGGCGCGTGGAAGCGACAGGGATGCCTACCTTGCAGGCGTCACGCCCGACGGCGACGCGGCTCTCTCTCTTCCACTTCTTTCTTTCTTTCTCTCTCCCGCACAAACTCCGTAACAGCATGAGCGGCCCCTCTCGCTCGCTCTGGCCCACGCACCACCGTCCAACCACTCAGCCGGCGCGCGGTCGCGGTCGGTCCAGTTCCGGAAACTGGGCGGCCGAGGCCCCCCCGGGCGACATCCGGCTGCACTCGTGACGGACCGGATCAGACCCAAAGGCAGAAAACGGGACGGGGCCGACCGAGGTCGCACGCATGCGGGGAGGAAGATAGAGAGAGGGAGAGAGAGAGAGGGAGGGAGTAAATATTGCCAACTCCGATTAATTTATGTGGTAACGAAAAATTATTTTTATATGGTGGCTAAGGGACGCCTCCCGACCCGAGAACCTTGGGCGAGCGGAGGGGTTGTCACCTGCCTCAAGGCGCCCCGAGGCTAGCCGGGGCAGTAAACTTTCGTCAAACTTTCGTTAAATTAAAACACGGGGTGCACTGTTAAAGTTGCCGCTCTCGCCTCATCCGACCATCGGCCATGTGGCCTTGCTGCTTTGGGCCACTGGCGAACGCGCTCAATAATGCGTCTAAAGCCAAACCGCCTCTACCGCGTTGATCTTACTTATTTATTTATTTGAGACAAAATGGATTGCGGTATTTTAATGTTTTGTTTTGCAGTTCCCCGTGCGCGCCGCAGTGTCACTGACGCCGGCCGCATCCCGCGCGCAAATTACAGCCTCCCGAGCTCCTCCCTCTCTCTCTCTCTACCCTTCCATCGCAGCCCTCCACTCCACCCTATCGCCACCGCCCTCCCGCCCCGCCCCGCTGAACCGTAAGGTACGCGGATAATTTGGGCCTCGGCCCAAGCGTCTGTTATGCGTGGAAAGTGGCCGCGCCCCAGGAATGCGGGAAAATTCGGCTCGGCCTCCAGGGGGGCGGGGCGGGCGGGGCCCGGCGCGGACATCGTAAAAAGCAGAGCGGCTCTCCCTGACTGGAGTGTGGGCTCGGGGCTCCAGGGCCGGGGAGGGGGTGGGCGGGGGCGGACTCGTTGTGGGATGGGTTGCACTAGGGACTGCGGAGCACCAACCGCCGCCAGTGTGGGTGCAACAGGCGGGGCCCGCGGCCGAGTGCAGCAGCACTGCTGTACTGTGTGTGCACTACTCGCGAATATACTAGTATTGGGGGAGGCGTACTCTCTCTTACACGTCAGATAGGCCAGTCTGTCTGTCCCCCCCCCCTCTCTCTCTATCTCTCTCTCTTTCACTCACTCTCCCTCCTTCTCTCCCACCACCACCCCGCACGTCAGCGCGCCCCTGCGCCGGGGTCCGGCCGAACAGCGATTAAGGAATCGTTTAGCGGACCGCGGAATGCTCGCCTCCTGCCGCTCATTACATTGTGCTCCTTGCCCTCCGCGCCCTCGCTCTCCGGGGCGGAGGGGGTGAGGGGGAAGGGGGAGACGATTCCCTGCTCCCCTATCACCTCCACCCCCACCCCGGCCCGACCCGCGCCACGTAGCGCTCCTGCTGCGCACTAATCTGCCCTCCCGAACAAGATGAGTGGCCCCGGAGGCCCGCGGGGGCGCTGAGCCGACCCGACCTGCCGGCCGCCGGGGCGCGCGGATTTCAATACGACGCCGCCGCTTCTAGCACGCAAATAGCTCTCGATGGCCGGGCTGGATTACCATCGGGGGAGACCAAGGGAGGGAGCAGGGTGGTGCTACTGCCCGCAGTGCGTGGAGACTATAGGTAACCAAAACATGAATGCATTCCTACACGCCTGTGTGCCTGGTAAGCAACCCCTCGTGTGGCTGTGCAAATGTTGCCGAATAGGTGTGCAGACCTCTCGGTTTTTTCGTGCAGACCAGAGGGAGGAAGTTAAAACGGAAGAGGAAAAAGAACAAGAATAGTGGGGAAAGAGTGAGC
>NW_026267152.1:915175-917653 GCF_000697945.3 Frankliniella occidentalis
CCTCCCCCTCCCCATCTCCACCTATCGCGGCCCCCTATCCCGCGAAAGCCAGCCTTATCGCCTAAATGTTTTACGGGGCATTCGCATAATTAGCGGATGCAACGGGCGGCGTTGCGCATTCGCACGGAAAACCAGGGGGGAGGGGGAAAAGGGGGAAAGTAAGGGTGTGGAGAGAGGGGGAAGGGGAAGGGGAGGACTGGACAGAGGGGAGGAAGAAAGGGGAAAAAAGACGACGGCCACTCATTGATGAAGCGAAGCGTCGTAAAGCAGGCAGGACATGTTGTAGAGAGTCGTCACCATGCTGCGCTATTCGCCGCGAGCAATGACGTCAGCGGGGTGGGGCGTGGCGTGGTGGGGTTGGGGCGGTGCGGGCGGCTCGCGCGAGCTTTGCAGCTTGGCGTGCGTCTACATTTGGTAGCGGTTCAATGGTTTTTCGGTGGGGCAGTAAGAGGGGAGGGGGGATCGTAAAACTAAAGGCACTGGGTGAGTCGTGCGGCGGGGAGGCCGTACCGTTTTATTACAATGCTTATTACGACGCGTGCGCGTTATTTTCAAAGCGAGCCCTGGCGTGACCGTTTCTTATTTATTTTCTATCTTTGCCATAAACGTCGTCGTCCCCGAGTCCGTCAGACGTTCGTCCTCCTCGGCGCCGCCGCCGTCGCCGTCGTCGGTGACGCGTAAATCATCGCCCAAGAGTCCTTGCTGCTGATTTCGGAGATACATAATATTTTTCTCCCTCTGCCCCGCGAGACGTGCCGCAGGACTCCGCTCCGCGGAGATTGAAAATCCCACCCGCGCGAATATGTTTCAGTCTTGTTTTGTTTCGAATTCTCGAATTAGATTTGGCGCGGCCCGGCGGCGCGGACCCACTTTGCACGCTAAGATTCGCCCCGACGCCCTACCCTCCTCCTGCTGCCCCGCGCTGTGTGAGGCCAGCGCTCGTCTTGGAGACGCGTCCGAGTCCCCCGGTAATGCGATGGAAAAAGTCGGATTGAAATGCAAATATCGCACGCGAGCGCCCGCGCGGGCCGGCCGCGGCGGCCTCGGGCTGGTTGGTGGATAGGCATTGTGGCGCCAGGCGGGCCGCCGCCACCGCACCGGCGGCGGCGTGACGGAGGTGAACGTCTTCCACGTCATCATAAAGAACGACGCCCTTCTCGGAGGGCGCGGCAGAGAGGCGGAGGCGCGGAGGCGGAAACCCCGACAAGAACCGGACTGATTTTCGTATTTCAAGGGGAGGACAGCCTCCTCCGGGCCCGGGCCCCCCGGCGCGGCGCCGGTGTATTGCACTCCGTCAGGATGTAAAGGCGCGCGAGGATCAGGGATCGGGGATTGGCTGTCTGACTGGGACAGGCACTGGGCGTCGGACGGGATGCGCGGGGATCGTGTTCCGTCAGTCACGGCGGCCCTCGTGATAAATAGGCCACCCCCGCTCTCCCACCTGCACGACCCGGAAAACAGGTGAAAAAAAAATCATGGGGGAAACACAAAAACAGCAATATTTTAATTTTTCCACAAAATAAACCAAATTTACAACACTAAAGTTCGTCAACCCTGTCGAAACATTTTTAACTTTTCATTGAGAATTCGGAGATAGTGAGTTAGTGAAATAAACATCACCGCCGTCGCAAGCAACTAGGCGCCATAGGGTCGGGCCGGGCGTGTGGCGCCGCTGGCGCCGCCATGCGCCGCCGATACGGGCGCAGTCTGGCGGCACCAGGTCCACGCAGGACAATTGGCTCTCAACGAGTCGCTGGGTCCGAAAGGGCGCGGGGGGAGCGCGGGCAGGGCACAATGGCACACACCCCTCCTCCTCCTCCCTCTCCCCATCGCCCTCCTGGTCCCGGATCACCGAGCCGACAAGTAGCCCTCCTCTCCGGGGCGGCGGCGGTGGTGGCGGTGCGTCACCCCGGGCCGAGGTGACGCCGACACATGGCTCTCAGTTCCAACGCAGGACCACGTCACGCGGTGAAATCCCCAGTCAGTTTGGGCTAAACCAATGAAAAAAGGAGAAAATTATTCTTTAAGACAAGAAAATAATTTTGGACCATGCTGAAGACTAAAACAGTATTTAAAATATGCTTATAACAGTTCTATTGTTGGGGCTAGTACAGCTGGCGAACGAAAGCAGTCCTGCTGACTACGAAACCGCTTCCGCCCAAAGGACAAGAGAAACAAAATTTTTGAAGTTCACGGTTGTGTCTCCTGGCCCCGGCGTATGTTTTTTTGTTCATCCCAATTCGCAACAGGATATAGCACCAGCTGTGTCCGGAGTGTTAGTGTTTGGACTGAGAAAAAGCTTACTTCGACAGAAATTCGAACCGCTAACCTTCGAATCTGTTTTGCACGTTTAACGAACGTGGCTACGACGCCACGATGCAAGTTGACTGCGCCTTGGAAGTCACGCTGCGGTAGCCTGGTCGGGAAATGAAGAAAAACGAAAAAGCTCGGAGTATTCGAACATGCGATCTCTGAATG
>NW_026267152.1:917703-918547 GCF_000697945.3 Frankliniella occidentalis
GGGGCTGGCGGGGCGTGGGGCGACGAGGGTGCATATTAATGAAACACCGCAAATCAGCGGGCGAGCAGCAGATGCAGCAGACTCAGCAGCTGCAGCAGCTGCAGCACGTGCAGGTGCAGCAAGTGCAGCACTGGCGGGTCGCATCGCCCGGCTACAGTATGAGGAAGTTGCCCGATAAGAGGAACCAAAAGAAGGTTGCACTGAGGAGGTGGCGTAGCGCCGTCTTTAAACAAAGTAGAACGCCGGCGACCTTACTGTGTTTTGTCGCAAGCGGAATTGTGATCATAAATCAAGTTTTGTTGAATTTGCAAAGAAAAATTGGGTCCATACTACTCCGGCGTAACAACATAGTGTCAAAAAGTGCTTCTGCAAAGTTTGGCTTCAGAAAAGTAAGTTTATACCGTGTGTTGCATAAAAGACACAGGTGCGGGCGGGTTTGCCTACCCGCTCTGCCCGTAAGGCGCCATAGCCCCTTGGGTAGGCAAACCCGCCCGCACCTGTGTCTTTTATGCAACACCCGGTACAATCTTCTAAACCGTCCCGGTGTCATTGTTTAGGTTAGTGTACGGACATATTAGATTGCCACAATTTTAACTCAATGATAGTGACTCAACTGTCGTTATAAACTTTGGTATAGGTGGTACCAAGGTGCCAGACCCATAACCCCGTTCTAAACTGTTCGAAATCTAACGGCACGCATCCTAACCTCTGCCAGACTGTCGCTCATCTTCTGCTTCGATGAGGGACAGCGCTACGCCACGTCACCTCCCCAGTGCTACCTTCTTCTTGTTCCTCTTATCGGTCAACTTCCTCATACGCAACCGTACGCAACACATTCCATCCA
>NW_026267152.1:918597-918888 GCF_000697945.3 Frankliniella occidentalis
CAGGGCAGTTTATATTCACAAGCCGAACATTCCTGGCTAGTCTAAATTAGCTGGGGTAAAAATGATTAAAAAAAAAAATCCCCCAAAAGTCAAGAGTCGAACCTACGACACGGAGAGCCGAAATGAACAGGGATCCAGCACGCAATTCTCTGAGCTACCAGACCACACTCCAGGGCCGCGCTCAGACACAGGTATAAGAGTCACTGGTTTGCAAGCCAGCCCATTGGCTAGGCGCGCGGCCCAGCGCCCCGGTCGGCCTGAGAAAGCACCTTTTCGGCAGGCCGATGTCGG
>NW_026267152.1:918938-919253 GCF_000697945.3 Frankliniella occidentalis
GCTATCTCCGCTTCCCGAATTTCCAGAAACTCAGTCCATCCCCTGCACAACAGCCAACCATTTTCGGCTTCTAGATCCCCTGAACAACGTCAGAGGTTCCGAGCGGAGGAAACTGGTTACGCACCGGTCGGGTTTTGAACCCGAGCCGGACCCGACTTACCATCCAGCCACCACGCACGGAGACCACTGAGCTACCACGGCAAGCGATAGCGATAGTGGGCCTGCTGACTACGGAACCGCTTCCACGGGGGACGACAAAAGCAAAATGTAGAGGGTTACGGCGCTGCTTCTAGTCCCGGCCGCGGCAGATGTTTT
>NW_026267152.1:927943-929101 GCF_000697945.3 Frankliniella occidentalis
AATTTGGTGCCCAAAATCTTCCTCCTCCCCTCCCGCCAAACACTTAATCAAATTCATTCCACGCGACTGCCTCCCCTCTGCACCCGCCCCGCCCCGCGCCCCGCACACGAGCGGACTCATGACATTTTTCTGGCCTGGAGTGGCTCGCCCCCGTGCTCGCTGTTTTGGTGGCGAGTGGAGAGCGGCGGGGGTGTGCGGCTCGTGAACCGCCAACCGCCGCCTATGGTCACGACGTGCAGCGCCCGCCGCTGAACCAAACCCAGAAAAAGGATATTATGATCGTTTTGGGTATTCCGCCACTTGGATATACCTTCATCATGTTTCAGTGAATGACCCAATATACCAGTACGCCGGTGCACTTTACTACTACTACTACTACACAACACACGCTCCCTGTTCTCGCCAGCACGTCAGCTACAGTTTTATTTCCAACCGATATACCTCCCGCGAATGGGCGACAGGGTCCGAAACCGACACACACACCTGCAGCAACGAAACTGGGGTGGGCGGGGCTGGCGGGGCTAGCTAGCCGACGAGGGTGCATATTAATGAAACACCGCAAATCAGCGGGCGAGCAGCAGATGCAGCAGACGCAGCAGCTGCAGCACATGCAGGTGCAGCAAGTGCAGCACTGGAGGGTCCCATCGCATCGCGCAACTGTACGCAACACATTCCATCCACTGAAGGGGGGGGGAGGGGGGGAGGAGGAGGAGGAGGAGTGAACGTGACAGAAGCCCAAAGGCAAGAGCTTGCACAAAGGTCGCGCACTAGCTTCAAACACCATAATTCGAAAAAAAAAGTAAGAAAAAAAAACTTTACAAGATTCTGGTAATTGGGTAATTTGATTGATTTTATTGGTTTTTATTTTTAAGTTTTTAGTTGTCATTTGTTATGTTACCTTTTTTGGAATTCAACTCTTTCTCTTCCTAGGCGCCTAAAACTGATGCAGGTAGGTAGAGCCCAGCCCAAGAGGAGGGTGCCGTCGGAATGCCTTCTCTCACCTCCCCCTCACGAACAGGGCCCCGCTAAGTGGCGCGTCCGGCACCGCCCAAACAACTATTCTACGGCGGTGTACGTGAGTCCGCTGCAAAGTTATTCCCCTTGAAGCCCTTGAAGCTTGCCGGCCGGGCGGGGCGGGGCGGGGCTGGGCGGGCAGAG
>NW_026267152.1:929151-929776 GCF_000697945.3 Frankliniella occidentalis
AATCAGCTCAGAGTATCCGAACATCCGATCTCTGACTGACACTGCGCCGACGTAAACACTACGCTAACGGAGCTCGACCAAAGTGAGGCTGGGTAAACGACAGTTTTAATTTCCACTCGAAAGTTTTTGGTCGAAGATTGCCGGAAATTGCAAAAGATCATCGTAGATTGTCAAGGTTGGTGTCCACCAGATTGCCGGAGTTAAGTGCGCCCTCGGATCCGATCCGCATTTTGTAATAACGCAATCTTAACACCTTATCTTAACAACTTTACTAACACCTTTCAAAGAGGTTTGTTTTCCCATTGTTTTCCGAAAGTCTGTGGCGCCCTCGGGAAGAAGTGATAATACAGTAATCCGATCGAATACTTCTCTCCCTCCCGCGGGGCCGAAGGGCGTGCTCCCACACCGGAGAGGCGTTACGGGCAAGGCCACGACGCCCCGTGTCGTCTGTCTGCCCCCATCGGTATCCGATGCCCCCTGTGCTGTCGGGCCGATAGAGCGTCCGCCCTCGCGCCCGCCCCCCGTGTGCGTCCTCGTTGCGGCTGAGGGTGCGTTTGCACAAACGATTTACATCCGGCCAGGGTCCCGCGGATGCTGCCATTTTATTTGCACAAAGTTGAAGAAT
>NW_026267152.1:938678-940721 GCF_000697945.3 Frankliniella occidentalis
GCGAGGAGCGACGGCATCGGATTCCTACCCACCCCTGCCGCTCCTTTCATCCTGTCCCGGTTACGGTTACGGTCGCAGTTTCTTGAATGTACTATACACACCAAATATCAATAAACTATTGTGTTGACTAGTTGGTTACAGAATTAAACAAACGCGAAAGCAGCAAAGCGAACCGTGTTGTACGGATAGACTTGGAGGAGAGGTCAGATCAGGGGTCAGGCCGTTGTTCCCAATCTAGTTTGGTCTGCCCCGCAGAGATAAGCGTAGATGCAAATAAGATAAAAGGAGTAATTTTCAAGAAATCGCCAGTTTGCTCGAATCCTTTTCTTTCTCTAAACACATGTCGGGTGGATTTGTCCCCCCCAACCACCCAGCCCACAAGTTATTCCGCCCACCCACACCCACTTAGGCCCCCGGAGTGGGTGGAAGTAGAGGGGGTGGGGGGCCGGACAGGGGCCCCCGCCGGAGCGCAATCTGTTTTTGTGCTGTTTTAAACGCAGATTTGCCGGACGAAATTATTAGGTCTGCCGGGATTACGGTCCGTAATGTCCGCGATAATGTTGCAACGGCACGACCCGCATGGGCACACGGACGGGCGCGGGGGCGGTGCGGGGGCGAGGCCGGCCAGAAACTACCCCGCCAGGCCCCACTCCCCACCAGGCATGCCCCACACGAGTCATTTGTGTCCCAGGCGCCAGTCTCTCTCTTACTTCTCCTCGGACGGCCGCAGTGGCCCACGGACACCCATTGGAATTGTTTTTTTAATGTATTTTTTTCTGTTTCGTTTTCTTTTGCCGTGCTACCGCTTGTGGCGTAGCGTAGCTGAGCAGGTCGTACTGGTGGACAGCAACGCGGTAAAAGGGGTTGACGCTGACACGATACGGCGACATTCCCAATGGAGTTTCGTGGAAATGAGTGGAAAGGTGCACGACGAAAGGAGGAAGGGGTGAGTTGGAGGAGAGAGGGGTTTCTGCCTGCACCGAACCCCCTCTCGCCGAGCTCAGAGCGGAACAACGTGCATAAGACTTCCGCTCGGCCTCTGCGGCACTGGCGGCCTGGCCGCTGGCCGCCACCCCGAGAGGCCCCGCAGAAGATTAGGCCCGGCGACGCCTCTCGACCGATAGGTCGATCTTCGTCGATCCTCGTAGGGCGGGCGGGTGCGGCTCGGCCAATCAAGCGGGACACAAGTGGCTTGAGACCCCCCCGCGCCACCCCAACCCCGCCCGGGCTCAGCGAGGGTCCCGTCGGCGGACCTCACACAGCCGCCGGCCCTGAACGGAACCGACGGACGGGACGACGGGGGCCTGCGGATGAGAAGACGGCAGCACATTGCGTCTCTCAGCTTTCCTGCTTGGACAATAATAATAGCCTGCCAGGTACGCGTAAGCACACCACCAACCACCACTCTGCCGACACTGAACGGGGGGGGCAACAACCCTCCGCCTACCCATCCCTTCCACCCCTCCACAACTCCCGCCTCCCATCCCGCTTTGCCGTCCCTCTCGAAGTAGTTGACCATCCCTCCCTGCCGCGCCGATCATGGGCTCGACTTCCTCATTGAGTGGGAATCACCGTCCAACGAGGCGCCCCCGGGCACCTCTCCTCAACCCCTTCGCCCCACGAGACGCGGAGCAGCCTGCCCGCGCCGCCCCGCCCCGCCTCTCACAGAGAACCCGGCGAGGAGAGGAGATATTTTCACTGGCGGTGACGTGGCGCGCCGCGGCGGCGCTGCCAACGGGCCAATTTAGCCGCAAAGCCGATTGTGCTGAGAATTGGACCATATCCTCTCCCCCCTCCCCCCTTCTCGGTCCTCCTGCGGACGCACTGGGGACTCTCCTGCTAAATCTGATGCGGCGACCAACCTTCCTCTTCCCCCCTGATGATGCTGCCTACTCAGTTAGAATATCATCGGGGGGCCTGCTCGTGTGGTGGGTGTGTGTGTGTGTGTGTGCGGGGTGTGCTAGAGCGAGTGTATGAGTGGCGCGGCCGCTGGCGCCGCTGGCGCGCTTGGCGCCCTGGCGCCCGCTCATCCGGACGGAACGC
>NW_026267152.1:945883-950609 GCF_000697945.3 Frankliniella occidentalis
TGTTGAATGTTTGTAAGATTTATGTTTAATTATGCTACAGTTGGTCACTTGTCAGTTGGCGCCACTTTGTTACGTCTTGTTCTTCTTGAATTTGTTTACCTGTCTGCAAAAGCATGGTCGTACTGTCAGTCTTCAGTGGAATTCTTGTCGTTGTAGTCGTACAATAAAAGTCGTTGTCGTTGAGATACATCTGACTATCTACTTCAATCCCTGGACACGCCCCATACCTAAATTCTACAGGTTCATGGGCCCAGGTCGCTGAAACTCGCGAATAAGTGCAAGTTAACCGTGTTCGAAACGTGCTGTTCTTCTGCTACCTTCGTCTTCTGCTACCATGTCCGAAGCAAACGAAGAACTCCTTCAAGTGTTACGTGGCGTGTCTAACATCCTAAATCAAGATAATTATGACATCTGGGCGCTGAAGGCGGAAGCCGACCTCACCGAGTTGGACGTGTGGGAGGCTGTCGACCCCGGTTTTGGAGAAGGGAATGTTCTAACCGCCGCCGAAACCAAGGCGAACCAGAAGGCCCGCGCTTACATTATAAAACATGTAAGTGAGGACATCCTCAACGATGTGAAGAACTTCAGCAGAGCGAGTGGTATGTGGACTGCCCTCTCGCGTATCCACGGGAGGCAGACCCTTATGCATAGTAATGCTCATCAAACAGCTAGGGCGCTTTGAGAAGCCACCCGAAATGAGTATGAGCCACTACATCAGAAAGGTTCAGGACTTCTGCTCCAAACTGGCAAGAGGAGGCATCCAATTCACCGATCAGATGATCAGTGTCTTCCTCATCGCATGTTTGCCCCTCGACCAGTATGGAGCACTCGTCCGTTCAATGAGAGTGGATAGAAACCTGAACATCCAAGATACCAAGAACAAACTACTGATTGAAGAAAAGTCTATGCAATTAGAACCTGCTGAAGTAGAACCTGCCGGGGCCCTCTTCACTGGCAAGACAGCTGTCCAGAATACTGTCCAAAATCAGAATCCCGCCAACTATCAAGTAAGCAACTACCAAGGGAACAACTACCAAGCGAACTACAGAGGAAGAGGAAGAGGGAGATCCCGTGGCAACAGGGGAGGCCGTGGAGCAAGTCAGAGTAGAGGTGGAGGTAACTACCAAAACTTCAATGCCCAGAAGAAGCCGCCAAAGACCAACGACGTGAAATGTTATAAGTGTGGCGAATGGGGCCACTTCTCGTTCGACTGTGGTGGTGCAGAAGCATTCAGAAGCAAAGTGGCCGCAATGTCAACTTCAAATGGCGCCTCAACATCCAATGGAGCTAATGGTGGAAATCCAAAACCTAGCACAAGTTCATCTGGTGGACAGCATTTATCCTGTATTTCTGCAGCTGGATTCCTATCGAGCCGAAGTGACAATGATAAAGAAGTCTGGTTCTTGGACTCAGGCGCTTCGGACCCTATGACACCAGACAGGTCGAAGTTCATTGAGTTCCAGCCAGCCAATGGCAGGGTGAAGATTGGACGGGGAATGCTGCAAGTGAGAGGAACTGGAAAAGTGAACATGAAGCTATCTGAAAAATGTGGTGGATGGTCCATGACATTGTCTGATGTTCTCTTTGTCCCTGAGCTCGAGATGAATTTAATATCTGTGAAGAGACTTGCTTCAAAGGGTGTTCACACCATATGCAAAGAAGACCATGCTGTGGGCATCCGTACATCTGATAATGTTGTCGCCTTCACTTCCATCGTCCTTGATGGAGTGTATGCTCTTGAAGTCGAACCAGATATGAGAGCGTCAGCAGCTTGGTGTGAAGACACAAGCCCGCCCAGCCATGATGACATCGAGGCCAAAGCACTAGCTGTAGCTCCCTGGCACCAACGTTTTGGTCACCTTCATGAAGCTGCACTCAAACAACTTCCTGGTGTTGAGTGCACCAAGCTCAAGACCCCATGTGATGTGTGTGTGCGTGGGAAGATGACTAAGGTGAGCAAATCATGTGGCAACACTATTCGAAAACTGTGGAGGAAGATGAAGTTGAACACCAGTTACAGTAGACTTAACTGTTTTGCAGATGGGGTTTTCCTCAGCCAGTGCTAGAGTTTCAAATCATGTCTTAGATCTAATCCATAGTGATCTAATGGGGAAGATTTCTCCACCTTCAATTGGCGGTGCACAGTATGTCTTCACATTAATTGATGACTACTCTAAGTATGTAACTGTGATATTTATTGATAGCAAAAGTAAGGAGAATGTTTTTAAGAAATTCATAGATTTTAAAAATAGAGTAGAACTGCAACATAATTTTAAAATTAAGGCCATTCAAACTGATAACGGAGGAGAGTATTGTAGCACTGAATTCAATGATTTTTTGAAGACTCATGGAATAGTTCATCGTACCACTGTCCCTAGATGCCCAGAACAAAACGGTGTGGCAGAACGCCAAAATAGAACTTTAGCTGAGATGGCAAGATGCCTTCTAATCCAATCAGGAATGCCTGAAGTTTTTTGGGCTGAAGCAATGAACACTGCTTGTTACATTAGGAACCTCTGTCCAAACTCATCTATACAAAATCAAATACCTATTGCTTTGTGGAAATCTCAAAATGTTGATGTTCCCCACTTAATTTCTAAACTTAAAATATTTGGTTGTAGAGTATGGGCTCTCATTGATGATCAGCATCGTTCTAAGTTCAGTCCTAAAGCTGAGGAGTGTGTATTTGTTGGCTATGGGGAAACTGTGAAGGGTTATAAATTGTGGAATTTATCAACCAAGAAGATGATTTTCAGACACCATGTCATTTTTGATGAACAAGTGTTTCCATACAAAATGGATATCAATACAGATTATGAAGTGTTAACAAATGTTCTTCCAATTGATATTGCTGGCCAAAATGTTGATGTAGATGATGTAGCAGCAGACGATTCTGAGGTGGAACAACAAATTGATCTCGATCCTGAAACGAGATTCGATCCTTTCAATTATGAGAACGTTGTCGACCCAGATACCCCTGCAAATAATGATGTCGGTGGTGTTGTTGTAGAACCATTACTTAGAAGATCAACCAGAATGATTAAACCTAAAGTGTGCTCCTGTTGTAATTTAGCTGTAGCCTCATGTGAATTAACAGATTTTGATGATGCAGTAAATGTATGTGAAGCTTTGAATGGGCCTAACAGAGAAGAGTGGCTTAAGGCAATGCATGTAGAGATTCAAGGGTTAAAGCAGCAAAATGTATGGAATGTAGTCAAAAATCCTGGCAACAAACATGTGATTGGGTGTAGATGGGTACTCAGGATCAAACGCAATATTGATGGAACAATTAATAAGTTCAAGGCTCGCCTTGTTGCAAAGGGCTTTTCTCAAATACCTGGTATCCACTATTCTGATACCTATTGTCCAGTTGTTAAAAGGAGAACTTGGAGATTATTAACTGCAATCAGTGCTGAGGAGGGATGGAGTTGCGAATTTATTGATGTGCAAGGAGCCTATTTAAATAGCAAGTTGGATGAGGAATTATTTATGCATCAACCACCTTTCTTTGAAGAAAGTGGCAATAATTTTGTATGCAAATTAAATAAAAGTTTGTATGGTTTAAAGCAGGGTGGCAAGGACTGGCACAAACATATTAATCAAATTATGTTCAATCTTAATTTTATGAGATGTGAAAATGATAATTGTGTGTATGTTCACCCTTCCAAACAACTTGTTGTGAGCTGGTATGTTGATGATGCTTTTATTTGTGGTGTGCCTCATAGAGTGAATTGGCTTAAGAAGTGTTTGTCTGAACTGTTAGAAATAAGATGCTTAGGTTCCAACACCCAATATCTATCAATTCAATTTTGCCAAAATGTTGATAAATCTGTTTCATTAAGTCAATCTCATTATGTTGGTCAATTACTCAAACATTACCAGATGAGTGATGCCAAAGGCTCGTCGTTCCCACTCCAAGCAAATCCAGACTCCAACATTGATCCTTCTCGTAAATTTGACAAAACCATCTATCAAGAAGCTATTGGATCTCTCTTGTATCTATCAAATAATACTAGACCCGACCTTGCATATTCTGTTAGTAAGTTAGCCTCAAGCACAAATTCCCCTACTGTTGGTGATTGGAACAATTTCAAACATGTGTTAAAATATCTTGTCTCTACTAAGGATTATAAACTGTTGTACAGCAAGTCAGGGGAGGCCATCAAGGTTTACTGTGATTCCGATTATGCTGGTGACATCTCTGATCGCAGATCTAGATGTGGGTATGTTATTATGTTGGGTAACAGTGCTGTGTCCTGGTATACTAAGAAGCAAGATTGTGTTGCATTGCATACTGTTGAATCTGAATACATTGCCATGTCTGAAGCAACCCGAGAAGTAGTGTGGATCAAAGCACTTTTGTCTGAGATTGGAATGTCTAAATATGTTGAAAGTCCCTGCATAGTTGAATGTGATAACACTGGAGCCATCAGTCTGTCTAAAAATGTTGATCAAAATACGTCGGAGAGAGTAAAGCACATTGATGTAAAATATCATTATTGTAAGCATCAGCAGTCAAAAGGTGTTGTAAAATTTAAACATATTCCTTCTAAGGAAAATGTTGCTGATATCTTAACAAAAGCTTTAAATGGTTCTCAAACTCATTATTTATGTAATAAATTGGGTTTAAAATAAAATTGTAAAATAAATCTTAAGGGGAGGTGTTGAATGTTTGTAAGATTTATGTTTAATTATGCTACAGTTGGTCACTTGTCAGTTGGCGCCA
>NW_026267152.1:950659-951516 GCF_000697945.3 Frankliniella occidentalis
TCGCAGCCCTCCACTCCACCCTATCGCCACCGCCCACCCTTTGCGAGCGCACACCGCTCCCGGTCGAGATGTAGTATCGAGATCAAGTCAGCCCCACCCCCCACCCGGATGCTGCTCTCTGTGTCGTTGGTTGTTGTTGACTCGCGGAGGGCGGGTCGGGATCCCGTGCGAGGCCTTTTCGTGTGGTCCTTGCGGATAGCGGAGACTATAGCGGGGACGATTGACGGCAGCACTAGGATCGGAGCGCGGAACTCGGCCCCTGCGGCGCGAAACATGACCATATTGTCGTTGCCGACGGGAATCGATCCGCACACATATGCCGCTGATTTGCCTCGATTAATTAGTCTGTTGCACTTTGCAAACGCGGCGGCGCGCGGAGCGCCGGGCTACTTTTCAACCAAAACCCCCTCGTCGCCTGCTCACTCCCGCCGAACGCACTCGCGCGTGGCACCACCCGGGGTTGGAGGGAAGGGGGGACATACCGGCTCGATATGTGCAGCGAAATATGTCCGGCCGAATGAAGCTTTAAAAATTCAAATAAAGTGAGTGACCCGATGGCGGACGGCGTCAGCGCACAGGCGCACCCTTCTCCCTCCCCTCCCACCCTTCTTCCTACCCCTTCGCCGCTCCTCTTTTCCTCTTTATCTCTTCACTTTCGCGACACGACCCTTCTCCACCCCCACCCCCACCCCTCCGTGACTCAATTTGGAAATAAAAGCTGCAGGCCACGCGCGCGCGAGGCTCGGCCTCGCCTGGGCGGCTCCTGATCGTCGGCGTGACGAGGCCGGGGCGGGCGGGCAATGACGGCGACCGAGACGGGGCCGGGCCTATCTCACTACTCGGCCGAGGCAAATCCT
>NW_026267152.1:959524-960977 GCF_000697945.3 Frankliniella occidentalis
TGGTGGAGCCAAGTGTTTCACCTTCCGCAAGGGGGCTATTTAAGTTTTGCCACTGCTATCCGCTCACCACTCAACACTGCCCCCCTTCCCCCATCTCAATCCAATCGGTGACTCACTCAGAGGTGATTTCTGTTTTTCACCAACTTCCTGAGCCACCAGACCACACACCGGGATGACACTGATATAAAAGGCATGCCCTGCAGATCCGTCAAACGGCCTCCGGCCCGGGGAGCCAGCAGTGCCCCCACCCATTCGGCCGCTGCGTGAGAGAAATTTCAACGTAAATCGACTCTAGCTCTGGACCTATTATAGCTGCAACGTCCAGATTTTGGCTGTGAATTACTCTAGTAAAACTGAACTGATCCTAATGTTGGCAATCACCGCACGCGCAGGGACTGCAGTTTTATATCGATTCAAAGTAGCAGTAAGGGCAAGTTCGTAGAACACCGTATTCTCGGAAACTATTCATCCCAGAGTGACCTGGCTTTGCAGGGCAGTTTATATTCACAAGCCGAACATTCCTGGCTAGTCTAAATTAGCTGGGGTAAAAATGATAAAAAAAAAATCCCCCCAAAAGTCAAGAGTCGAACCTACGACACGGAGAGCCGAAATGAGTAGCGATCCAGCACGCAACTCTCTGAGCTACCAGACCACACTCCAGGCCCGCGCTCAGACACCGGTGTAAGAGTCACAGGTTTGCAAGCCAGCCCATTGGCTGGGCGCGCGGCCCAGCGCCCCGGTCGGCCCGAGAAAGCACCTTTTCGGCAGGCCGATGTCGGAAAAAATATGTAAATCGCGATTTTCTCGGAAAGTATTTAAGCTACAGCGCCCCGACTTCGCCTGTAGATTACTCTAGTAAAACTGAACAGATCCTGAAGTGGGCGATCACCTCACTCATCGGGAAACCCCCCGACTTCGCCTGTAGATTACTCTAGTAAAACTGAACAGATCCTGAAGTGGGCGATCACCTCACTCATCGGGAAACCAGTTTTATATCGTTTCAAAGTAGGGTCGTAGTTCGAAATTTTTACACGCTGCGCCCATACCCGTGATGCGCCCGCCGACCTGCATTGTGTGCTTTTGACAGCGTACTACCCGTCCTCCCGCACCTGCTATCCCGTGTTCTCGAGCTTGGTCACACATAGTGTTTCCGCACCAGCGTTATTGACGCCCACGTGCTCGCCTCCATGTCCGCGTCGCGGCCCCGTGAACCGCCCAGGTGGACATCGTGGTCTCCTTACTTGGGCTCACATGCGCACCACAACGGCGTGCTGCCCCGCGGACAACGCCAACCTTTCCTGGCAGCGAGCTCCGCCACGCCACGCCACGCGCGGCCCGCAGCCCCTCCCCTAGCGTGTTTTCGAGCGACGGGGCTATGAAAATATAACGCTTTGTTGGGACCCCGGCGAGTGCCATATTTTCCTCGTGTTTTGTGGAAGTCTGCTCTGCGAGA
>NW_026267152.1:961352-962674 GCF_000697945.3 Frankliniella occidentalis
CGCTGCGCCCACCCGTGATGCGCTCGCCGACCTGCATTGTGTGCCTTTGACAGCGTACTACCCATATTTTCCTCCCGCACCTGCTTTTCCGTGTGTGGCACTTTTTGAGCTTGGCACACGAGCTCGTATTTTTGTCCAAGTCGCGTCCTCGCGGCCGCGGCGCACGCCCGCCCGCCCAGCAAGGTGGACATCGTGGTCCACGTCAACACTTACTTGCGCCTATGCTCTCGACACAACGGCCTGCTGCCTCGCGGGCCCCGCCAACCTTTCCTGGCAGCGAGCTCCGCCACGCCACGCCACGCGGCCCCTCAGCCCCTCCTCTAGCGTGTTTCGAGCGACGGGGCTATGAAAATATAACGCTTTGTTGGGACCCCGGCGAGTGCCATATTTTCCTCGTGTTTTGTGGAAGTCTGCTCTGCGAGATTGGGCTGGGCGGGGCGGCCGGCCGTTTGGCTGGACCAAAGCACAGGAGGAATGGGGAGAGAGGGGAGGGCTGGGAGCTGGCCTGTGGTGGAGCCAAGTGTTTCACCTTCCGCAAAGGGGCTATTTAAGTTTTGCCACTGCTATCCGCCCTCTTTCGCTTCTTCCCTTTACCACTGCACCCTTTCACCATCTCAATCTCATTGGTAACTCACTCATGTGACGTGAACTCTGTTTCCTGTTTTTCACCAACGCAAGTAAAAAAAGTAGGTACAGTAGGCTCGTCGTAAGGACTCTTCCTCCCCTACACTGTAAATCTGGGGTGTCCAGCAACTGTGCGCTCTAAGTTGCACGACCCAGGTTTCTGTGCAACTTAAAGCGCACAGTTGCTGGACACCTCGAGTTTTGCCACCCTTTCCCTGCAAAGGGTCCAGGCCCAGCCTCGGAAGGGTGTCTTGTGCCTGGACATCCCTTGCCGGGGCCCGTCTGCAGCGATAGGGTGGCAAAACTCGAGGTGTCCAGCAACTGTGGGCTGTAAGTTGCACAGAAACCTGGGTCGTGCAACTTAGAGCGCACAGTTGCTGGACACCCCAGATTTACAGTGTACCCGCACGGAGCCATAAGGAGCCGTGGGCAGAGATGATAGACAAAGCCACCCGCACCCGTGCATGCGGTACAGCACTACTACGAAAAGTACGCGGCCTGAGTTAGCCACCTGGTACTGACGCTTCACACGTTCCAGAACGTCTCTGAAGTCTCGAGAAAAGGATGCCGGTATCTAGGCAGAAAAAAATGTCTTGGGTATGTGGCGGGAGTACGGCAGCACGCGTGTATGTCTCTCGGGTTTCTCTGCCTTGGGAGTGCCGCCGCCTGATAAAGCACCCTCCACTCGGAGTGGTACT
>NW_026267152.1:962724-964465 GCF_000697945.3 Frankliniella occidentalis
GTGCGGTCAGCAACATTAGCACCTCATTGGTTATGGCGCTACGTGGTGCCGCTGCTTTGCGTGTTAACTTTTGTTAACCCTCTCAGTCTTTCTTTCTTTCAGTCTCTCTCTCTCGCTCTCTCTCTCTCTTCCGTCTCCGTCTCTGTCTCTCTCCATTCTCGGCGTGTGGCATGCCAGGGGGTGAGCTCGAGGTGGCGTGGCCGGCTCGGCCGCATCCTGTAAGAAAGGTCAGGTGAAGATAAAGGAAGATTGCATGGATCGAGATGGACGACAAGAAGAAGAAGTAGAAGAAGAGGAAGGGTAGCCGTGCGGGGGATGCGGGGGTTTGCCGACGCACCAGCACTGACGATGCAGCTGATACGAAGTGACTAGTTTAGGAACACTGCTACAAGCTGGTTGTCTCGCGGTACATGGGGAAAGGGTTCACCAAACTGAACAACTATTTGTGAAAGACTTTTTACAATCGTCCATGAGTGAGTGACCTGCAAGCCGCTGAGCTGTAGGTGCTAGCCCCGCCGCTCGCCGTCCAAGATACTAGAGATGACACCTCCAAAATTTAAACACATTGCGGTACCCAACCCCTCCCCTCATGTCCCCCATTACTCTTCAAGGGAAAACCCGCGTGGAAACGTATGGTATCAGTTTGTCAGCAGTTTGTCATCTCGCCAATGACAAACGGATGACAAACTGATGACAATCCGATGATGAAATTTGATGACATACTGATGACAAACTGATGACAAACTGATGACAAACTGATGTCAAACGCAAATCGGCGTTCCGTCATCAATATGTCATCAGTATGTCACCAATATATCAACCGTTTGTCTTCGTAGGATTACAAACGGCTTACAAACGGATGACAACCCGCTCACATACTGGCCGCTTCCGACGCTGGAGAATGCTGCGACCGAAAATGCTGGACACGAAATGTCCTAGTCTATAAGAGCCCATACAATGTTGAAGGTGTGCTGTGGACTGATTATTAGGGCGTCGAAGGTTGCGGCATGTGTCCCCCGCGTAAACTTTTCGCTCTGAGAACGATGGTGGTGTTAAATTTCCTCTAGCTATAGCCGTTCAAAAGTTACTTTTCGGATTTTTTTTGGTTTCAAAATTCAACAGAGTATATTATCCTGATACATCTCACTAACCCGTTTCGCTCTACGGCGCTTAGTTTAGGCTTGAAAGGGAATTGCGGTATTTCGTACGGTGAGGCTGGAGCCAGTATGTCAGCGATTTGTCCTCCGTTTGTAATCCGTCGACGACAAACGGTTGATAAACAGATGCCATACTGATGACATATTGATGACGGAACGCCGATTTGCGTTTGACATCAGTTTGTCATCAGTTTGTTATCAGTTTGTTATCAGTATGTCATCAAATTTCATCATCGGATTATCATCAGTTTCTCATCCGTTTGACATCCTTTTGTCATCGGCGAGATGACAAACTGTAGACAAACTGATACCATACGTTTCCATGCGGGGCAGGTGAGGCGACGGAACTACTTTGAGTCGTTCAAACGCAGCTGTCTGAATGCGCTAGCTAATCGCCCATTGCAGTGTCTATTCAGATTTACTTAAGTAATGTTCCGGGCGAAATCAAGGCGCTGTGGCTCCAATAGAACCAGAGTTAGAGCCGATTTACATAAAAATTTGGGTCACGGAGCGGCGGAAAGGGGGCTATTCTAGCTCCCCGGGCCTGGGGCCGCGCAGCAAGCCAGCAGTAGGGCATGTTTTGG
>NW_026267152.1:964515-964890 GCF_000697945.3 Frankliniella occidentalis
TATTTAATGTACATACAACAACAAAAGACCACTAGAGTAATTTTGAGGCGAAATCGGGGCGCTGTGGCTCCAATAGGTCCGGAGTTGGAGCCGTTTTTCGAGAAATTGGAGATTTTAACAAATTTGCCTACACAACTACTTTGAGTCGTTCAAACGCAGGTGTCTGAATGCGCTAGCTTATCGCCCATTGCAGTGTCTATTTATATTTACTTAAGTAATGTTCCCGCGAAATCGAGGCGCTGTGGCTCCAACAGAACTAGAGTTAGAGCCGATTTACGTCAAAATTTGGGTCACGGAGCGGCGGAAAGGGGGCTATTCTAGCTCCCCGGGCCTGGGGCCGCGCAGCAAGCCAGCAGTAGGGCATGTTTTGGTGGT
>NW_026267152.1:965054-968055 GCF_000697945.3 Frankliniella occidentalis
GAGCAGCGATCCAGCACGCAACTTTCTGAGCCACCAGTCCACACACGAAGAGCGCGATTCAGCCCCGGTATAAGAGTCGCGACCAAAATATGCCCTACTGCCGGCTTGGTGCTCGGCCCAAGGCCCGGGGAGCTAGAATAGCCCCCTTTCCGCCACTCCGTGACACAAATTTTTACGTAAATCGGCTCTAACCTTGGATCTATTGGAGCCACAGCTCCCCGATTTCGCCTGTACATTACTCTAGTAAATCTGTGACACCACCAGGCGCTTTCATCCACAACTTGGCCGCAGCCACAACTCGTCCCTAGGTCACTCACGTTGACGGAACTTTTTTTAAAACCTGTGTGCTTCGGTGTACGAGGGGAGTATTAATTTCTGATCTGATAAATAGGTTTGGGCGCTCTTCGATAAACCCTTCCTATACCGAACCGCCCTTCTCTTAACATTAGTGTCATAAGTGGGATTGGCAAGGAGTTTTCAAAGATCTTCATAGCAGCCCTCCGCCGCCGCTCCGCCTTCACTATGCCGCGCGCCAGTGGCTCACCGTGAGCTGCTGTGAATACCTATAGGTCTTTCGGAGGCCTGGGTTATACAAGGTAGACGCACGTTAAAACCGTGTGAAGCTGAGCTAAATGTGCGTCTACCTTGGCCTGCGGCGCGCTAAAATTAAAATGTTTTCGCGATTTTGGTTGGCCTGCCTGTCCACCTCACATCCCACGTCTCACGCCAGGCGCCTCACTTCACGCCGTCTTCCGGGCGGTCTCCCCTTGCGCTTCCTTACAGAGCTGAGCATTTAAAGTTAAAGTTTAATTTTAAGTTCAAGTTAAGCTCAGCAATGACCATGACCATCGCAACCGTAGCCGTACCCGGGGCCGCAGCAGTCAGCGCCAGGATGGACCGGACAACCGGGACGTGCTGGCAGGCGTGGGCGTGTCCGTCCGTGGACCTGCAGGAGCGCCACACCGCCGCGCTAGAGCGGATCTCCGCGATGGACCTGCACCGTCGAGGTGACGATAGGGCTAGAGTTCCTACGTTCGACGGCACACGGTCTTGGACCGTATTCGCTGCCCAATAGACTGTTCCCGCTGTGCCCATTTCATGAAGAATTACGGAAATGGGAACCGGAAACACATCTGAAATTACGGTAAAAACTAGTGCAAATGAACCTTCATTTTTACATGGACTTCCTCGAGATCATTTAAGTGAAAAGGCCGAGGGCCGAGTTGTGGATGAGATCGTCTGGAAGGTAAGCGGGCCCGCCATACATACTCGCCGTGCGCCCCCGACTTGTTTGTAACTTGTGGGTACCTTGGGACGAGTTGTGGCTGGGGCCCAGTTGTGGATGAGAGCGACTGGAGGGTAGGCGGGCCCGCAATACATACTCGCCGCACGCCTGCGGTGGTACCCAGTGACCCTTGGGACGAGTTGTGGCTGAGGGCCCAGTTGTGGATGAGAGCGACTGGAGGGTAGGCGGGCCCGCAATACATACTCGCCGTGCGCCCCCGACTTGTTTGTAACTTGTGGGTACCCCTGGGACGAGTTGTGGCTGGGGCCCAGTTGTGGATGAGAGCGCCTGGTAGGTAGGCGGGCCCGCCAAACATACTCACTCACCGCACGCCTGCGGCGGTACCCAGTGACCCTTGGGACGAGTTGTGGCTGAGGGCCCAGTTGTGGATGAGAGCGACTGGAGGGTAGGCGGGCCCGCAATACATACTCACTCACCGCACGCCTGCGGCGGTACCCAGTGACCCTGAGGACGAGTTGTGGCTGAGGGCCAAGTTGTGGATGAGAGCGCCTGGAGGGTAGGCAATTCTTTCAAAAGGTGTTTGGGGCCCCCTGGCCCTGGGCCCCATTGCGTTGGTTTTTACGCATCCGGGGCCTTTCGGCTCGTCACGGACTATGTGCAGAGCACGTCCTTACCTTCTGGTTACTTCCTGAAGGCTTTGGATTTCATATTACCCGAATATTGGTGTTCTATAGTCGGGTCGGATTAAGCTGACTCTGGCCGCCGGGATTGTGGCCACAAGTAGGGACGTGTCACAAACACCGTCTAGGTATCACTTTAATGAACACTCCCCGACGTGATATCACGGAGTACAATGGTGATATCGGAGGCATCATATCCTGAAAGTATGTTCCGCCATTCGCCCTATCTAAAGTTCAGTTCAGCCCCTGCTACCCTCATAGCGCCTGATGGGTAGGCAACATCTTGCCAGCAGTGCATGCCTGTACTGCGGGTTGGCCTACCCGGAGTCTCGCAGGCGCCGAGCTGCCAAATTGTCGTTGCTCGTCCCCCCCCCTTTCCCGACTCAAAGTAGGCAGGCCGCACCACGGACCGCACCTACCCAGCGAGCAATCGTCAATCAAAATTACATCAAAATGACGTCAAATGACGTCAAAATGACGTCAAATTGATGTAAATTAATTGACCATTGCTCGCTGGGCTAGCGTAGCGAGGATTAGTGAAGGAGCGGCCGGCCGTATGCCTATGTCTGATAAGAGTCTAGGGTTCCAGCCGTCGCCGCTGGAGCGCGCCACAAGATGTACGATAAACTGACATGAGGGGCTTTGACCACGGAGTACTTTGACGCCTGGTCGGGGACTGTCTCTTTCTTAGCCCTGTATGCTAATTTTTGTTAATACTTCTTACAATTTCAGAGAAAACAACAGTAATCTTGCAAAAACTCAGTCATTTTGAGCAAACATGGCTTGCTCGAGCATTATAGTCCCAGAACTAGAGCTTAATTTTAACACTTCGCTGGGCATATCATACTGGCGGTTCTGCGAGTATTTCAAACTGACCGCGGGTAAGTTACACCATATAACAAATGAAGTTGGAAACGTTTTAAGGTTATGGTTTCGTGTGTTTCGTCGTCGGTTCCCCTCACTTGTGTTTTTAACTGATATTGATCAAGATTTATTGACTTTTGATCATGTTTGTACGAACGGCCGTTGTGAGGCTCCTCAATCAGTCGAGAACAATGATTGGCACAAGTGAACA
>NW_026267152.1:968105-1001783 GCF_000697945.3 Frankliniella occidentalis
GTTAGAGCCGATTTACGTCAAAATTTGGGTCACGGAGCGGCGGAAAGGGGGCTATTCTAGCTCCCCGGGCCTGGGGCCGCGCAGCAACATAGCTCCATCTCTCTCCAGTGTGGCCCTTGCCGCCTGCCGGCTGCGTGTCTGAGACCCCTGGTCTAGAGTGTGGTCAGGTGGCGCAGGCGGTTGGGTGCTGAGTCGCGGCCCAGCTCGGCTCCATGTCACGGGATCAACACCTGACTTTCTGGGCAATTTTTTTAGTTTTTTTTTTAATGTTGATACTCCAGCCAATGAAGACTATCTAGGAATGTTCGGGCTGTGAATATAAACTGACCTGCAAAGCCAGGTCGCTGTGGGATAAATAGTTTTCGAGAAATCGGTGTTCTACGAATTTGCCCTTAGGACGCTACTTTGAATCGAAATAAAACTGGTGTCCCTGTGCGTGAGGTTATCGCGCACTTTGGGATCCGTTCAGTTTGACTAGAGTGAGTAATATACAGCCGAAATCTGGACGCTGTAGCTCCAATAGGTCCAGAGCTAGAGCCGGTTTACGTTCAAATTTCTGTTAGGGAGTAGCCGAATGGGGGCTCTTCTGGCTCCCCGGGCCGGAGGCACGCGCTCCCCGCCGTTTGACGTGTCTGCCTACTCTATCGGTGTCTGATGGCTGTTCTGGTGTGTGGTCTGGTGGCTCAGGAAGTTGAATGCTGGATCGCTGCTCGTTTCGGATATAAAACTGGTCTTTCGATGCGTGAGGTGATCGCCCACTTCAGGATCTGTTCAGTTTTACTAGAGTAATCTACAGGCGAAATCGGGGCGCTTTGGCTCAAATTCTTTCCGAGAAAATTGCTATCAAAACGCTCAGAAGACCCTCACCCCGCTTTCCCTTGAGCGCGTAGAACTTCCACTCTTCCAGCTGACCCTTGATAGTGCAGCGTGTAGCAGCGCGTGTGACCGTCACAAATGCCGTCTAGGTATCTCTTTAATTAACACCCCGACGTGATATCGGAGGCATCATCCTGAAAGTATGTTCCGCCATTCGTCGTAACGAAAGTTCAGTTCAGCCCAAAGCGCCTGATGGGTAGGCAACATGTTGCCAGCAGTGCATGTGTGTACTGCGGGTTGGTCTACCCCGAGTCTCGCAGGCGCCGAGCTGTCAATTTGTCAGGCTAATTTTTGTTAATACTTCTTACAATTACAGAGAAAACGATAGTAATTTTGCATGACCAGAATTTTAAATTTAATCACCATACGAAAAACTCACGAGGACATCATATTGACATTGAAAGGACTAATTTGGTCACGAGAAAGGTCAAAACTTAGGCCAAAACTCAGTCATTTTGAGCAAACATGGCTTGCTCGACCAAAAAACCTTCGATACTCTTTCTCTTCCTCTCTCTCTGGCTTGCTCGACCATTATAGTCCCAGGACTAGTGCTAGTTTTAACACTTCGCTGGGCATATCACACTGGCGGTTCTGCGAGTATTTCAAACTGGCCGCGGGTAAGTTACACCATATAAACAAATGACTGACGTTATGAAATTTGAAGTTGGAAACGTTTTAAGGTTATGGTTTCGTGTGTTTCGTCGTCGGTTTCCCTCACTTGTGTTTTTAACTGATGTTGATCAAGATTTATTGACTTTTGATCATGTTTGTACGAACGGCCGTTGTGAGGCTCCTCAATCAGTCGAGAACAATGATTGGCACAAGTGAACATGGTCGCGCTTTAAAATTAGTATACTCAAATGTGATATGCGGTGTTGACAGACTCAGTTCTGCTCCCACAAGGTGTTATTCAGAAAATAGCAGCAAAAATAACAAGTCTTTTCCGCAGACTGAAATATCTCGAGAAAAAAAATCACTAGCAGAAGATGAAAATGTTGAAATGTTCAATTTGGAGGGAGAGCGTAAAAAATTACAACAGGCCACAGATTTGTCTAAATATGATGTTTTCAAGGATGAAGATTCACAATTAATCTTAGACGTTGAAGAAGAAAAGACATTTTCAAGAATAGCAAGAGCTGTACAGCCTGAGAGAAACGAGTTTGATGGGGTGTCTCTTGAACGTGAGGACCCTTTCCCCATCCTTATTTATTCAAATAATTTTACTTACAATAAATTAACATCTTTTGAATTTCAGGTGGGGTCCAGGGAGTATTTGATGTTACTGAGCTGGTGTCAATTCTTAAAAAGCAGAGTGCTCAGGAGGTTGTTGTTATTGAAATGGCGACAGATTTAGGATATGCAGACCATATGGTTATTGTGTCTGGAAAGTCAACTCGTCATTTAAGGGCCCTAGCTGACTATGTTCGCAGATTATTTAAGAAAAAAATGCATCCGGATGACAAAATTCCAATAATTGAAGGGAGAAGAAACAAAAGTGATGAGTGGCTTGCTCTTGATTTGGGTAAGATAAATCATTCAACTTATCATTGTATTTACTGTCTGCGTAATGTAATTTGTTGCACTCACACTTTTACGAATTATCAACAGGTAATATTATTCTACATATATTCTCTAAAAAGACTCGTGAAGTCTATGACCTAGAATCATTATGGACACTGGGCCCAGAATATGACCCCCATCTCAATGCAGTTGAAGATCCTTTGGATGCCATAATGAGCAAACATTCTACCTACCTAGCTGATCTTGAGCCTGCAGATAATAAATCTATGTAGCTAAATTTATTGTGACCATGAAATACTTTTGATGGGAAAGCATATTTAGGTGTCAAAAGGTGAAAACTGTTGGCCTGTAGTCATTATTATTAACTTATATAACTTTTATTTAATGTACATACAACAACAAAAGACCACTATCTAAAAAGTTTTATCTCTTCCAAATAATCAGCAGTAAAACAGGCATAATATAACATTCAAAGAAGATAGTTGAAAGTGACTGTATTAAAATAATACTCTGGAAAAATGGCATGGAGTTCATTTTTTATGAATAAAGATTTTCTAATTTCAACTACCTTATCAGGTATTAGTGATTTGATTACAGTACAGATCAAAACTATAATTACAAACACTCATTCATACATAGGACCGTCTTAAAATTATTGTTTAACCAACAGCAGAAGTCACAAGTTCTGCAACGTCTGGGTTGCTTGCTCTAACTGTGAGCTGCATGGTAACACCATCAGCAAGAGCAAGTTTAGCACGAACAAGTACATCGTGACCACCTCGGAACACACCTAAGGCAAAAAAAAATTACTCAAGATAAAATCATTTTATCACACAGAGCAAAGTAATTGCATCAATATAAGATCAAAAGGAACAGCGTACCTGCTAAATACAAAGTATGTGAACTCTTTCCCTCCTGAACACGCTCTGATCGGTCAGCAGGTTGTAAGCCAAGGAACTGCACAATGTTAGTTGAAGCTTCTTGTAAGGAGCGCATACTAGTCAATGCATAAGTGTCTTCTAGTTCACATAAGTTAGCAGCCTCTTCCCAGGCAGCTGCCCAATTACCCTTCCAAACACGCTGCACTTGGTCAGCCAGGTTTACTTCAACATCTTCAACCTAAAATAAATATTTTGATTACCCAAAAAATCTTTATAATAAATGTTATTTTCTATTCCATGAGCCTAATCTTACCATGTACGTGTCATCGTAGCCATCATCTGAGTCAGGCAAGCCTGTAGCAGGATCACAATCTTTGACCATGTATGCTAAGGTAGCACCAAATGTACCTGAGATACAAGACAAAATATTTTAAAAAATCAGAAAATTGTGAGTACAAATATAGTATGACCACTATGAGGTCACAGTTTAGATTATTTAGATAACACATTATCATGGCTATAATTTTATTAAAATGTTAATGTAGTATTACCAGTTGAGGCTGTGAGTTCTTCAGGGAATTCAAGCAAACAAAATGCAGAGCAAGTTTCATTGTAAGGGAGTTTAGGAATAGGTAGTTCTCGTAAAATTCTATATCCCTCTGCTGGTTCAAGTGAGACACGGACATTTTCTAAAAGTTGATCGCTTAGAGTATTGAGGCAGTCAAACTGTAATACAGAACAAAATTACTGAGCAATCTCTGTTTACAGCAATAACCAAATTAAATGGTATCGCCTACTGCACAAACCTGCAGTAAAAGGTGTCTAGCAAAGCAGTGCTTTATGCAGCGAACAACATATTCAGTTTCAGACTCCGTAAGTTCAACAGGTTCCGAGGTGCGGAAAATTGGTCCAAGTTGAGGGAGGAGAGGAGCAAATTCTGGAATGTTTGATAGTAGTTCAAGGGCGGACTCTTCTTTGGAAACACCCAGCCTCTGTGGAGCTGCTGCCGGGAAAAAATGTGTATTGAATACCTTATTAATAATAATTACAGAATCAACTTGTAAAGAAAAGGGTGTTAGAGGTAATATACCTGGAGTGGATAAGAGTGTCCCTTCCGGAGCTCCTTTTTGAGGAGCATTTTCTAGTACCAAAGGCTCAACAGCAGCTAAAGGAACTGACTTCATATCAAATGGTGTGTCCGAAGCATTAAGGGTATATTGGTGAAGTGACTTTTCTAATGCAGGAATAGAAACCTGAGAGAGGGAGAAAAATGGATTACTATACAAATGAGACTTTGTGTTGGGTAATGTTTTACGCCTGCATTGTTCAAAACTGTGGAAAAAAATTTAAAAACCAACCTGAAGGCTTTCAGTAATATAGCTGTTGTACAGATTCCTTTTACTGAGGGCAAGGATTGTGTAGTAATAAGTAGCCCGATCACGAACTTCATCATCAGAATCCATCTGGCAACGTGCCAACAGTACTTGAACATTTTCAAGTAAATCAGGGCACTGAGCTCCAAACTGAGCCATGGCTGCCACAGCCGCACCACGTACTGCTGCATTTTCCAATATTACTCTGTTGTATATAAAGCGTATGTACCTGAAAGCAGAAAAATAGTAGTAAATAACACACTAACCCTTTTACCCTTTCTACGATCCCTCAATGGAAACATACCTTGAGGGTTGTTTGGTCTTTGGCCCCTCCCTTCCTAACAAGTGGAGAATACGCACAGCCAAACTAGTGTGTTCACAGTCCTCAATAAACTCACAGAGATGTGCCAAGCCTGTCAAAATAGATAATAAAATAACATTCTATACAGGTGGAAGAAAAAAATATTCCAAAACACTAACCTGTCTCTTTGGCTTCTGGATTGCTCTCAATAATAGTAATGATTGTGTCAGCTATAGATGCCTTGTAGTCTAGACCACCTTCATCACGCAACATTGCTGATAAGAAATTCATGAGCACACTGTGCTTTCTGGGAAATTTGGTGCACAAAGCGCGGATTGCCTGATAAAATGATCACAAAATTAAAGTTGTAGAAGTATTGAAGCAAGGTGCAATATGCTATATGTCTCTCAGATAATTTCAGGACACCAACCTGAACAACAACTATTTTAAATTCATCACTAATTTCACTGACAAATGAAGCTATTTGCTTCATGAGACGATCTACAGAGGACTCAGCTCCTGTTTTCAGAAGTGTAGTGATAGCAAGAGTAGCTATAGAACGGTTAGAATCTGTTATCAGGTTTTCTAAGTCCAAGTTGCAAGCAGTAACAGCTGATGGATGTGACATTGCCACCTACAAAAGAGTAATTTGCACCAGAGTAACACACAAATAAATATTCTAAAAACAAACAACATAAACTAAGAAAAATATTAAAAGATAATAGGGAATCTACCTGATTCAATGTTCGCACACCTACCTAGCTGATCTTGAACCTGCTGATAATAAATCTACATAGCTAAATTTATTGTGATCATGAAATACTTTTGATGGGAAAGCATATTTAGGTGTCAAAAGGTGAAAGCCGTTGGCCTGTAGTCATTATTATTAACTTATATAACTTTTATTTAATGTACATACAACAACAAAAGACCACTATCTAAAAAGTTTTATCTCTTCCAAATAATCAGCAGTAAAACAGGCATAATATAACATTCAAAGAAGATAGTTGAAAGTGACTGTATTAAAATAATACTCTGGAAAAATGGCATGGAGTTCATTTTTTATGAATAAAGATTTTCAAATTTCAACTACCTTATCAGGTATGAGTGATTTGATTACAATACAGATCAAAACTATAATTACAAACACTTATTCATACATAGGACCGTCTTAAAATTATTGTTTAACCAACAGCAGAAGTCACAAGTTCTGCAACGTCTGGGTTGCTTGCTCTAACTGTGAGCTGCATGGTAACACCATCAGCAAGAGCAAGTTTAGCACGAACAAGTACATCGTGACCACCTCGGAACACACCTAAGGCAAAAAAAAATTACTCAAGATAAAATCATTTTATCACACAGAGCAAAGTTATTGCATCAATATAAGATCAAAAGGAACAGCGTACCTGCTAAATACAAAGTATGTGAACTCTTTCCCTCCTGAACACGCTCTGATCGGTCAGCAGGTTGTAAGCCAAGGAACTGCACAATGTTAGTTGAAGCTTCTTGTAAGGAGCGCATACTGGTCAATGCATAGGTGTCTTCTAGTTCACATAAGTTAGCAGCCTCTTCCCAGGCAGCTGCCCAATTACCCTTCCAAACACGCTGCACTTGGTCAGCCAGGTTTACTTCAACATCTTCAACCTAAAGTAAATATTTAGATTACCCAAAAAATCTTTATAATAAATGTTATTTTCTATTCCATGAGCCTAATCTTACCATGTACGTGTCATCGTAGCCATCATCTGAGTCAGGCAAGCCTGTAGCAGGATCACAATCTTTGACCATGTATGCTAAGGTAGCACCAAATGTACCTGAGATACAAGACAAAATATTTTAAAAAATCAGAAAATTGTGAGTACAAATATAGTATGACCACTATGAGGTCACAGTTTAGATTATTTAGATAACACATTATCATGGCTATAATTTTATTAAAATGTTAATGTAGTATTACCAGTTGAGGCTGTGAGTTCTTCAGGGAATTCAAGCAAACAAAATGCAGAGCAAGTTTCATTGTAAGGGAGTTTAGGAATAGGTAGTTCTCGTAAAATTCTATATCCCTCTGCTGGTTCAAGTGATACACGGACGTTTTCTAAAAGTTGATCGCTTAGAGTATTGAGGCAATCAAACTGTAATACAGAACAAAATTACTGAGCAATCTCTGTTTACAGCAATAACCAAATTAAATGGTATCGCCTACTGCACAAACCTGCAGTAAAAGGTGTCTAGCAAAGCAGTGCTTTATGCAGCGAACAACATATTCAGTTTCAGACTCCGTAAGTTCAACAGGTTCCGAGGTGCGGAAAATTGGTCCAAGTTGAGGGAGGAGAGGAGCAAATTCTGGAATGTTTGATAGTAGTTCAAGGGCGGACTCTTCTTTGGAAACACCCAGCCTCTGTGGAGCTGCTGCCGGGAAAAAATGTGTATTGAATACCTCATTAATAATAATTACAAAATCAACTTGTAAAGAAAAGGGTGTTAGAGGTAATATACCTGGAGTGGATAAGAGTGTCCCTTCCGGAGCTCCTTTTTGAGGAGCATTTTCTAGTACCAAAGGCTCAACAGCAGCTAAAGGAACTGACTTCATATCAAATGGTGTGTCCGAAGCATTAAGGGTATATTGGTGAAGTGACTTTTCTAATGCAGGAATAGAAACCTGAGAGATGGAGAAAAATGGATTACTATACAAATGAGACTTTGTATTGGGTAATGTTTTATGCCTGCATTGTTCAAAACTGAGGAAAAATTTTTAAAAACCAACCTGAAGGCTTTCAGTAATATAGCTGTTGTACAGATTCCTTTTGCTGAGGGCAAGGATTGTGTAGTAATAAGTAGCCCGATCACGAACTTCATCATCAGAATCCATCTGGCAACGTGCCAACAGTACTTGAACATTTTCAAGTAAATCAGGGCACTGAGCTCCAAACTGAGCCATGGCTGCCACAGCCGCACCACGTACTGCTGCATTTTCCAATATTACTCTGTTGTATATAAAGCGTATGTACCTGAAAGCAGAAAAATAGTAGTAAATAACACACTAACCCTTTTACCCTTTCTACGATCCCTCAATGGACACATACCTTGAGGGTTGTTTGGTCTTTGGCCCCTCCCTTCCTAACAAGTGGAGAATACGCACAGCCAAACTAGTGTGTTCACAGTCCTCAATAAACTCACAGAGATGTGCCAAGCCTGTCAAAATAGATAATAAAATAACATTCTATACAGGTGGAAGAAAAAAATATTCCAAAACACTAACCTGTTTCTTTGGCTTCTGGATTGCTCTCAATAATAGTAATGATTGTGTCAGCTATAGATGCCTTGTAGTCTAGACCACCTTCATCACGCAACATTGCTGATAGGAAATTCATGAGCACACTGTGTTTTCTGGGAAATTTGGTGCACAAAGCGCGGATTGCCTGATAAAATGATCACAAAATTAAAGTTGTAGAAGTATTGAAGCAAGGTGCAATATGCTATATGTCTCTCAGATAATTTCAGGACACCAACCTGAACAACAACTATTTTAAATTCATCACTAATTTCACTGACAAATGAAGCTATTTGCTTCATGAGACGATCTACAGAGGACTCAGCTCCTGTTTTCAGAAGTGTAGTGATAGCAAGAGTAGCTATAGAACGGTTAGAATCTGTTATCAGGTTTTCTAAGTCCAAGTTGCAAGCAGTAACAGCTGATGGATGTGACATTGCCACCTACAAAAGAGTAATTTGCACCAGAGTAACACACAAATAAATATTCTAAAAACAAACAACATAAATAAGAAAAATATTAAAAGATAATAGGGAATCTACCTGATTCAATGTTCGCACAGCTGCAAACCGTAGAGGGGGCTTGGATGTAGAGCAGAATAACTGTAGTACAGATACTGCAGGGGCAAGTTCCCTTGCTGTTGTTCGCCGTAAGTTGACCATAGCATGTGCAGCTTCATAGATGACCAACTCAGTTTTGTGTCGAAGACAACTTTCAATGAAGGAAAGTAGAGTAGAGTCAGTACCTGGTGCGCTATCATCATCTTCTAGGAGGCGACAGGCAATTCTGATCTATATGTGATAAAAGGGGCTATTTGTAGTAACTTTACACCATGATTTGTATAGTTGAATATGAATATTTTACATACTAGGAGGCACACTGCAAATGGAGATTTTAAACCCTGTTTAGTAAGGCGTGAAACAAGTTTGATGACAGCCAATCTGTCTGTTTTGCGAATATGGTACATGAGACCAAGAGCATGGTACTGCACCATTACACTGAAGGAATAAAAGTAAAAAATTATAATTGGGTACAGATCTTCAAAGAACATATACATTTAACAATACATACTTGTCAGAAGAAAATGCTTCCTGGGCTTCATTCACCCATCTCTTCACAAGTTCTCCAGCTGTTTTGGCTAAATGAAGTGAGCTAACAAGTGCAGCACTGCTGACAGCAGGATTCTTGTCAACAATAGCTTGTTTCATGTAACGTTCAATAGCTTGAAGCATTGTGACCTAAATAGGAATCAAGTTACTTCAAAATGTGTCTGATGTCAAAAGAGAGTTAAGAGTAAAGAGGCCAAAATAAAAAATTGAACTTACATCTGTGATAGAGCAAAGAGCACGTATTGCTGCTGCTCTGTACAGGGCCTCGTTTCCTGTCATATCCTTGGTAAGAGATGATGTAACAATGATAACATCCTCAGCTATTGAGGACAATTCTCTGATGCCTAGGTACACCATACGCCGTAGGACAACGTCTTTGGATTGGAATAACTTTGTCATGGCAAAGAACACCTCTGTGGCTTCGGTTGTGCCCAATATCTCGCCCTAAAATTCGAATATTTAAAACAACAAAACGCAGTAAAGTATAAAGACCAATGCCTGGTGTTGGACCTTATGCCACAAAAGTAATTGAAGCAGTAGATACCTGATTTAGTAAGTACAGCACTTTGGTGAGGATGTGAGTACATTTTCGGGGATTAACAGATGTATCATTAAATGCTCTTGCTTCTTGCAAGACTGATGTCTTTTCGATGTTTTCAAATGGGTTCCCACCACCTAGAAAGGAATCAAAACAGTGGTGTGAGAAAGCATCTCAAACCGTTAAAAATGCCATAGACAAAAACAAATTTACATTCAAAAGAGCTGAGATAAAGTTATTCCATTCAAACTTAAAACTAAAATATAGCTAAAGAAAATAAAGTGGACCTTTACAAGGAAATATCAACATAACAACAACTAAGGTTATATGGGTATAGACTTTCAAAATTGTATCCACGAATAATTTAAATAATTTGACAATGGTGTAAACCGTCATAAGGGAAAAAAGCATTGATACTCATTCTGCAGTTGTTATTCTAAAGAAAATTATCCGGGTTTATGTTGACAGCTTGACATCCCGGTTGGCATCTTTTGCCTGTTATCACAATATGGACATCAGTGATGGATGAAAATATTAAAACAAGAATACACACCATCCTCTTCTTCCTTCTTGTCTCTTTTGAAAGCCATGGTAAGAAATTAGTAGATAAAATCCCTGCTGGAGCAGAAAGATTTTTTTTCTATCCTAACCCTAAACACTCGTACTGAACACGTCAACTGCACATACGCCTTCCTAATGTACGGTTCTTTGAAACGTCAATATTAGCCACTTAGGAAAGGCGTAAATTTCAAGGAACAGAAGATCAGGGGAGAAAGGTTGAAAAATGGTGACGTCTAGCAGTTCGCGCATGCGCCGTTAAGGTGTTTTTAGTTGGAGTTTGAGTTTGTTTTGCCCGTTTTGCCGGGGAGAATCTATTTTGACTTTAGAGTTTTTGCAATCTCGCTTCAATATGAGTGGTGTAAGTAATGTATTCGCATCTACTTCTTAAATCTTAGTGGTCATTTTTATGCCTTCAGACTGTATTCCTGTGGTCAATATGTCTTTTTGAAATGTTTCGTTTTCCATGAGTGACTGACGTTAGGTTAGGATGTTTCGGTGAAGCATGCATGGTCGTTACCATTCCCAGCGTGCTAACAATAAATGCGCATTGGACTTTAAGTTGTAACTTAATTGATTTAATTTATATGATGTGCTATCATCTAGAATTTTTTTGAACGCGTATCTTGTACCCTATATCTTAAGTTCATTTGGTTTCAGAATGCTGCAGCATCCCAAGGAGATCAGAAAGAGAAGAAGAGAAAAGAGAGTATTTTAGATCTCTCAAAATACCTTGAAAAGAACATCAGAGTGAAGTTTGCCGGTGGAAGGGAGTGTGCAGGAACTCTGAAGGGTTATGACCCTCTTTTAAATCTCGTGCTCGATAACACCACAGAGTTTTTAAGAGGTATTTGTTGAGCTTACCCCTTCCCCCGCATTATTTTCTGAAATAAAATTCTCATTGAAGGTGGAAAGACTTTACTGTTGCTTGAGTGGAATTTTAATCTTTGTTTCCTTCCAGACCCCGATGATCCATACAAATTGATGGAAGATACACGCCTGCTAGGTTTAGTTGTATGTCGAGGAACCACAGTCGTACTTATTTGTCCTGTGGATGGAATGGAGAGCATTGCCAACCCTTTTGTGGCACAGGATGGATAAATAGATGTTTTATGGTTAAGTATTTAATTGGCTTAAGAATTATCGTTTTGGTTTTTATAATTATCCGTGATTTCACATAGCACTCCACTATGTATCATTTATTTACTTTATACTTTCTATAAGCTCCCAGAAATATTGTTCTCCATTTAAGAAGCTTTTTGTTTTTGACTTATTCTTATTCTAAAGTAATGCAGTACTTCTTTTCCGTACCTAGACTGAAATTGTTGTTTTCTCTCATTTCTACTTAAAATGATAAATAAATAGAACACAGATGGTACAAATGTATCATTAAACTAGTTATTTGGAAATAATTTTCTAATTTTCATTCCACAGCTAGACTTCTCATAGCAAATCATTTGAGTGTTGCCGCTGTGGTGAGGAATACCACTTGTAGATCGGCTCCCCAAAACTTCTCTCCTCTCAGTCGTTTATATAAATAGAAATCTTAATTCACTGAGCTTACTCTATTTACAATAGTTGCATGTTCTCAGTTCTCAATCATTATTTTTTTGAGCCTTAGAGAAAATCACAGTTTATTACTAAGTGTCCATGCTGCTAAGTATTTGCCCACCAAATTTAGCAAGACACCTCATTCCACATCATTCCAGAAGCTGTTTCCAGAGTTTTTGTGTCAAATTACTCTAAATTTTCACTCACCAAAAATCCAAATGAAGGATTAAGAGGCAACATCTGACACTATTTAGTGGTTGCCTGAGTGCAGCATTATGTCAGGTAGGTACCTTATGCAGAAGAATCAATTCAGCCCAGACAGGCTCTCACCCAGCGCTTCACTGGTTCGGGATCAAATGCACAGTCTTGCAAAGAGTGACAAAGTCTCTTAGGTACTACGTAGTATGACTCATATTTTGGGCAGAGTTGGATGTCAGCGGCTATCAAGTCCAAACTCGTTCCGAATCCAGGGATACTGCTCTGGACACTCTCCGCAAGTGTTTAGGTATCGTTCTCCTTGAAGGATACGACTCGTCAGCTTACACGTCTTCGGAAGGTTGCAGGCAATTTCGTTCGGTTCAAACTAGGGGAATAATTGTCAAGATTAGAAATGTTAGCCAATTTATGTGTCAAGTATAATGTGTATTTTTGTCTTACCTTACGAGGCTTGCACCCCCATGGCTCGAAAGAATTGATCTGACTTGTTGGAGTGGGTTCTCTCATCCACTGAATGGCTTGCCAATTGGTGACGAACCAGACATCTTGCATCTTACCCATGTCGCTTAAGAATTTCTGGGAGACAACACAAGCAATTGTTTATTCAATGAAATGTAATTGAATTAACAAAAGCTTGGTATTTTGACCAAGCTGAGAAAGTGCATACCTTGAAGGCGGCCAGGTACTCGGGTCGCTTGAACCATGTGGTGTGGAAATAGAGGCCGTAGGGTGCGCGGTTGGTGTTGTAGTGTCGCTTAAAGTTGTTGGTCAGCATGCGGTACACGTCCTCACCGGACAGGTGGGGCGGGCACGAGTCCACCATGGCGCAAGTGTAGCCCTGTGGGGGGCATCACACTGGTGAAGTGCTGGTCTCATGGAATGTCAAAACCCAGTGGGTCACAGTCAGCCAGCATACACCTACCTCGGTGGTGATTTGGTTGAGCGGCATCTCCCAAATGCCGGGGTACGCCCTGGAAGGGCAGCGCTGCTTGGCGCCCAGGCACTTGTGCGGGGGCTTGTGGTCCAGGGTGTACGGCCACAGCGGCGGGTCCGAGAAGGGCGCCACCATGGAGGCGTCGTAGCGGAAGCCGAACTCCTGCATCATGAGGAACTGCCGGTTCCAGCCGACCCGCAAGAACGGCACACGCATGCCTGTGTTGAAGAAGAAGCGAGATAAGGATTCGACCCCGTTCGACCCTCAGAAGAAAAGAAAGCAGACTCCTCATCACAGTCCTCACCTCGAATGTCCTCCATGCGCACGCCAGCGAAGTGGTTGAGGATGTTCGCCTGCCCCACCATCTCGTCGAACCAGTCCTCGATGGTAGCGTTGCGGCTCCACCAGTCTTCGGGGCCACGATGCCTGTCGACAGAACGCAAATTGTTGAACATTCGCGTAGAGTGTAGCAGATTCGGTGCGGATCGGATACCTTCCCTCCCGAGGGGGTTTTTACTCCAAGAAAACGTGTACAGAGTACTCCGTATTACACTGTATTATGCGGTATTACGCCGGTATTACATGACAGAAATTACCATTTTAAAGCATAATTTGAAATTTTTCGGTATTACATTGTGCGTAATACCGTGTAATACCTAGGTCAGGTGAACAGGATAATACGCAAGGTAAAACCCTCTTGTCCCCTCCCCTTTCCTCGCGCAGGGGTGTCCTTCCCCCGGCCCGGACTACTCACGTGATGGAGTGCACGGCGACCTCGTGCCCCTCGTTCCACAGGCGCTGCACCTGCTGGTAGTTGGTGTACTGGTGGCTGAGATAGAAGGTGGCCCGGATGGGGCAGCCGTTGGGGTTCTTGTGCTCGTCGGTGAAGAGCTCGCGCGTGTACAGGTCCCAGTTCTCCGTGTTGACGGCGTCGTCGAACGTGACGACGACCATCTGCGGCACCTGGCTCCGCTCCAGGTCGCCCGGGATGCGGGTGCCGTCGCGCGAGCAGAAGCACTCGGGAAGCCGGCACGAGCGAGGGTCGCACGCCGTGGAGCCGTTCGGATCGTTGTCCACGTCTGCCCAAAACAGAAAAAAATACAATATTTTTTTTGAGGTGGGGGTGGGCGGGGGGGTATGTGGATCAATTTAATTGGCACAATACTCACCACACCAGCCCTCGTCCGAGCCGTCGGGACAGTCCACGCTGCCGTCGCAGAAGTACTCGGCGGGCAGGCAGGTGCGGTCGCCGCAGCCCAGCTGCGCCTGGCCGCAGCCCGCCGCCTCCAGGAGCGGCCGCGGCACCACGACCTCAGCTACCACGTCGCAGTTGTCGACGTTCATCTTGTAGTCGCAGATCTGGCGGTTGACGTCGAACAGCAGCCCGGCGGAGCACTTGAACTCGAACACCTCGCCGTCTGGATTGGGGGGGAGGACCGTCTACAGTTGGTTGGTGACACACCTTCTCTTATCGCTCGCCCCGCGCCCAGAAGGCCCTCTTCGCGCTGGAAGATTCCGCACGCGGAGGGTCGCGGCGGGCGACATGACATTCCAGATGACGCGAACGAGACACACATGTGACACACAGCGCCGTGACACACTCACCGAGGCACAGGTAATACTTGGAGCATTCGCCGTTGGTCCACACCCTATGAGGCAGGGGCCGGGGATTCCTGTAGAAGCGGCCGTCCTCCATGCAAGGGATGTTGGCGGCGTCTGCGAAGAAAACGAGGGGAATTACTTTGGCAGGTCACGTCTCTCTGCAGCGGAGAGCAGAGCGGCGCGCGTGACGGGCATCGCTCAGCCCCACCTTGCTGCTGTTCAATGTTTTGTTTCGAAATGACGAGGAGCATGCAGAGCCATTCGAATGGTGGCGTTCGTACGAAGTGCAGCAGTCCTCAGCCACCAACGGCTGGCGTCGCGCTGCAGCGCTCCGCGGACTCGCGACCATGATGGCTCACAGAAAGTTTTTCGCTACAGTTTTGTTGGTAGGTCACGGGGTCGTCGGATGAGTTCCGACCGCGCACGATGGGGGAAGGGGGGGGGGTCACCTCGCGGTGTGAACCGGAGAACCTCCTTTTCGCCGAAAGGATCGAACATAAACGCACATGGAGCTGAAGGGGGTGGTGGGGCCCTGCCGCACCCTAGCCACTCCGCTTTTGTCTTCGTGTCTCCCGCCGCGCAGGACGCGAACATTAGACCTATTCTCTTGAAACAATGCCGGCTAACAAGCTGTTGCTGGCATTTGTTTCCATCTGTCTTGAGGGGACGCGGAGGGGGTATCAGCGCGGCTTTCGCATAAAGATCGCCTGAAATTTCTCTCTGATTGCGAAGCAACTTGTACGAAGACACATACGGCCGCGGTGACTCCCACCGCTGCCTTGCCCACTCTATCGCACGCGTGTGTTCAGACGCGGCGACTATGCAAGAATCTTTTTCTCGTTGCGGTATCGTCTTATTGTCTCCTTTCACTTTGCAGCGCTGGGCGGTGGCGCTGGGAGGGGGATAGCACAACCGGTGCGCCGGCGTGCGCGCGCGCGCGCGCGCAGTATGAGTGGCTGTCCGCGAGTACCTCGGGTGGCTGGGTGGTTGCGTAATACCCGATGTGCGCCCTCTCCGAGGGAAAGGGGGGGAGGGGCGGAGGTGCGGCGGGGGGCTACATCATCGGCTAACCTTTCCGTCTCTGTTCCGGTCAGCGGCGCATGGAGGAGCCCTCGAGGTTGGTGGCCCGCGGCAGTGAGCCACAGGGTGTGTCCGGGGAGCATTAGCGCGCCAGGCCCAGCGGCGAGGGCGCCTGTGGAGACGGGGATAGGCAACCCGCCGGCAGCCCCGCGCCGGTGCGGCCCGCCTGCCAGGGTGCGCGCGGCGCCCCCCCCCCCTTTTCCCCCGGCCGCGGCACGCCCCCTCCCCCAGACGCGCGTGGCGCAGCGCGCCGCGTCACCAACATTACCCGCATGACGTAACGCGAAGGCGGCCCGCTGCTGCATGGCACATCGCCCTGCCCTGCCCGCTGTCCAGCTGTCCGGCTGCTGTCCCGCGCGGGGCAATCACTGCTGTCCCCGTGGGGACCAGAGAGGGCGACCCCCCGGGCCCTTCCCCTGTGCGCGGCTTTCACGTGCGTCAGGCGGACGAGACGACGGCGAGCATCTCGTAATAGTGCGCGCGCAGTGACTGTGGGGACGAACGACGCCGCCGCTCTTGCCATGGCCTGCTGCACTGTCCCCTGCTCCAGGCGCAGGCGTCCAAGCCCGCCGCCCGGACAGCGGCGGCAACGTAACGTAATGTGCCTCAGCCTGCCCCCCCCCCCTCCCCCAACCTCACCTCACACACTCTAACACCCGTCATTATCAAGAGTAGTTTTGTATGGAGTTACTGCCGAAAGCAAACCCTCCCCCCAATCAGGTTACGAAACCGGAATTGGACGGTGTGGTGTGTCGCGCCACGTCGATCGAGAAAGCGACGGCGGCGCCGCGGAGGCATACGATTGTCGCTCGTCCTCCGATAAACAACACGAGTTGTTTACAGTTCGTCGCTGGAGGCGTGGTGAGTCCCCTCTGGGTGCTCGCAGGGAGGGGCAGCAGCAGCAGCTCCAGCAGCGCGCCAGCGCGCCTCCATCATCGGGGCCGCCGAGTGCGAGAGAGATGGGCTGTACTTGTGGTGCTCTCACTCTCACCCGGCGGCGCCGCCTGATTTCTGGACGCTTCTCGATACTGCAGAGTGCAGTGCCTCGCCTCTGCGGTTTGTGCGGGGTCGACCATAGCTGATCGTTTCAATTATTGTATCTTTTATTGTTTTTTTTTTTTCCCGCGACGGTGATCCACAGTAGTCTAGTGTGTGGCTAGCGGCAGTTTTTTTTTGTTTTTTTTTTTTTTGTTTTTTTGGCGAGGTCGACAAACCCCGCGCGCGCGGAGAACCAGTCGTCTCTCCTGGTGGAATCACAGAGGCCGCGGGTCGGGTCAGGTCGGGGGGGACAGGGCTTGCCCCGCCTCGCCCCGCCTCGGCCCGCAACGCCCCGCCCCGCCCCGCCAGGCACATTGATACTTTATTCCGCGGAGCCGAACGACCCCGGGGGCGTGACGCGTAACGTCTGTGGGCCGCGGGCCCCGCGCGGGGCCGCGAGCACATTCCCCGCGCGCCCGCGCGTCGTCGTTCGCCAAACGTGAGAAAGGCCGCGGTACCCGCCGGTGCCCGCCGCCATTCATATATACGCGAGGTGGCCGTGCGTGTGGTGGACGTGCAGTTCGAGTGCCCCGGCGGGGCGGGGTGGGGCGGGGGCAATGCACACGGCCGGGGCGTACGTGAGCGAATGGCGGGTGGCGTGGTGGCGCTGCGCGGCCGGCGGGGGGAAGCCCCTGGAGGCATGCCAAAAACAACTGTACTGTGTATACACTCGGGGGGCGGATACAGGTGGATGGATGCCACCGTCCATATAACCCATCATGTAACCCGAGTATGGCAGAACGACAATGACCCCCTCCCCCCTTACCCCCCCCCTCCCCAAATGTCGCGCACGTCCGACTTCCACGGGGCCATTATGCCAAATAAATCGCGGTCGCACTTAGATAACACCCGCCGCGAGCAGTGTGATTGTTTCCGAACAAGAAGAAGACTATCCGAACCGGCCCGTGAGAGGGATCACCCAGAAAGTACGTGCGTCCACCGAGCGTCACGAGCCCGCCAATCATAGCAGGCTCTGCGGTGCCAGCTCTCATAGCGCCTGGTGGGTAGGCCACGTCATGCCTTGCAGCGCATGCGTGTATTGCGGGGCGGCCTACCCTGAGGCTCGCAGGCGCCGTAGCTCCTAGCAATTAGCCGCATGCATCTGAGGGGAAAACAACAAAAACGGACGTGCTTTCTGGACGACCCCTTTTGTCGCTACCCGGGACCCGCAAGCGCGCGCGCCCGACCCGTGGGGACCGCGCAGGGTCCTGGTGGGCCAGCCGCCGGAGGGGATAGTGGGTGGACGACCGCGGAGGGAAGGACCAGGCCGCCCTGCTCCGCTCACGCGACCTGACCGGCGGCGAGGCACCGACGCTGCCAGTGAAAGTAGGCCCGTCCCGGCGTCCCGTCCCGGCGGCGTCCCGTCTCGGCGTCCCGTGCCCCATCCCATGGCATCCCAGCGCTTGCAAGCGCCATGCGACGCCGCCGTGCGGCGCAGAAAATAGAGAGAGAGAAAAAGAATACGGACAGGGGGGACAAAAGAGACACACAAATGTCACAGCGGTTTTCCTTGTTCACAATTCTTTCTTCGCCTACAAAATTTTAAGATGATTGTTAAAAAGTCACAGCAAAGTCGGGGAGAGGGGAATTTTTGAGGGCAGGCAAAACGTACGCCCAGCGCGGGCGTGATCATACTGTGGTCACACCGCTCTGAACGTGTTAATTATCGTCGATTCTCCCGCTTGTGACCGCGGCAGGCCTTACGAGGTTTTGTTCTCCGAGAAACTATCGTGGGAGACCCAAACGCGAGGACTGGACAAGAGCGGCGGTGGCGACGGCGGCGCGGCGGTGGGAGCTGGAGCCGGGCGGCGCGCCGGCGCACATGGAGATTGCGAAACACGCGACACGACGGTGACGTCAAATCAGCAAGTGCATAGTGCGCAGCGCACCTGCAGGCTTACTACGAAAATGGCGAGGAAAGTTACGGTCCATACGGCCAGGGTTATGCCACTCGGTCCCGGGGGCGCCAGCGGGGCCAGGACCGTTCCCATACGCGGGGCGGGGGCGGGGTCCGGCCGCGGAGGTGTGTGATACGGCGATGACGGCACGACGGGCGTGGCGTGGCGTGGCGCGGACCCTGACACGCATTGACACCCCCAGCGCAGCTCCCCCGGGTCCCCGAGCACGCCGCTCATCCGATGGAGGTTTCCAGCCGTCATGGAAACCATTAAACGGGGCTTTCTTTCTGCCGCCTCACGATCAGCCGCGCCGCGCGGCCCGAGGCCGAGGTGGGGCAGGGCGGGGAGTCACGCAGAGGCCTCGTAGGGTGCCGACACAACCAAGTTGGAACGCGTGCGACCAATGGTCAATGGTGTGCGTCAAATTCATTCAGCTGATATTGAGCCAATAACAGAGTGGAGCCGTCGAGGAGTGTCAGTGATTCCAAAGGCGCGCAGTGCCATGACGGTGGTGGCGGTGGTGGCGGCCGCGCTCGCCGTGTTATGGAGGGACGAGCCTAGGGCCGGGGCGAGGCGGGGCGTGCCGGTGGCATCACTGCGGGGCACACACACCAGGCACTTGGACCGGAATGTAACCCGAGCATCACTCTCGCTGCCCGGCCAGCGGCGGCGCGGCCCGCGTGGACCCGCCGCCGCCGCCGCCACTTTCTCCCCCCGCACACGGCCGCCGGCGCGTCCTGCGCGCGCGCGCCGCGCACCGAGGCGCCGCCGCGGGTCAGCTGATCGCTGCACAGCATCCAGCACTCCTCCTCGCCGACGAGATGGCACGGGCGCCTGGCAAGCGCAGCTGCAGACCGGCTCGCACACGGCGCGTCTCCTCGGCAGCACCTACCCCTACCCTTCCCTGCGGCTGCGGCGCCTTACACCCGCGACACCTTGCGCCGCCTTCCCTCCCTCTAAACCACGAGCACCAGCCTCACTCTCTTGCTCAGACTCGCTCACTCACTCACTCACTCACTCACGCACACACACCTGCAGCCGCGGTGGCGAAGACGAGCACGGCGCCGAACGCTGCGAGCGCGAGCAGCTGAGCTCTGCGCGCGGGGCGTCTGGACCCAGCTGTAGCCATGGTCACGGCCGGAGCAGCACTGCGAGAGGCGCAGTCAGGCGCCACTCGCCCGGCCCGATCCGAACCACTCCCGCTGCACCGCCCCCCAGCCACCAGCCACCCGCCCCCCATCCCCCCCGACCCGCCCCAACCGCTCCAGTCGGCGTGCCGGCTCTGGCCTGTTGTCCGAGTGAGAAACGGGCAGGCATCCTGTGAGTTCACAGAATTGAGGGCTGGACATATAAAGCAACGCATGAATGTCAACAGAAAAATAAACTTTTATTTCGGCTAAATAGTCTGCATATAAACCTCGATACCATAAATAAATTTCAGAACAGTCAATAACAGTGTGACAATTTTGCACAATAGCTAACAAAATGCTCGGTTTGCTTTTTTTTCAACAATGCCTCGGAGCATTCAGTCTTATCTTACAACTAAAATTTCACTAAACCAATGGCATTTAAAACACATTAAAATGTTACAGTACAACAAACCATAAAGCTAAGTGTGAGCACAACACATTGACAGCACAACATAGAGACTAAAATGACACAAGTCTTTATTAATATTATTATCTATTATTTCAACATTCAGAGACATTACACCCATATGACCATAGAGGCTATTGAGCAGTTAACAATTTTCAGCATATCATTATCACGGAGTAGTTGTCTTTATGATTCCCAAGAGGAGAAAAACATATACATTTTGGAAGAGGGTAATACAGTAATATTATGCTACCATTCAGGTATTACATTCAATCGTCAAAATAGAGAGCTTTCCATTAAACAAGAAAGAACTGAATATTTATTACAACATGGATCAAAGAACTTGTATACTCATCAAGAGATTTGAATGTTGCAAAGAAAGAAAACAAAAACATCTTAAGGGTAAACAACAGAAAACAAAATTGACAACAAAGATCAAATTTTACAGACAGGACTAGAACATTCAAAATGAATTATGACAAAGGCACATTGACTTGTACTAAAAAAGAAATCTAAAAGATGGAACGTATTTAGAGTAAGAGTAACAGTGTTGGAAAGACAAAGAAATCACACTTACTACTGTAGTACAGTATATAACAATGCAAAAATAACAAGATGAAGGTGAATTATGTAGGCTACGCAATCGACAGGGACAGTACTTGTGAAATGTGAAAAATACAACAAAACATAGGAAACACAAAGTAATTTTGCTCACCACAGTATTCTCATGCTTATAACCAGCAATATAGAGCAGTACCTTCTTGTCTCATTCAAAAATCAACAGAGCCAAATAAAGTGGCCAAATGGAATGTTTCTTACACTAGAAATATGAATATGGTCACATACAAAACTCCCTTATCTACATTGCTCAGTGCATCAATGCAGTTCAACTATAGAAAGACAAATAGATCAAAGGTACACTTCATAACAGAACAGTGAGAGAGTGTTTCTATATGAAAGTCAGTCCAATATGTATCCTATGTCAGTATGACTAAAAAAACAAGAAAGAAAATGAATATAATGAAAATTTGATAAACTATTATATAGTACAATAGTTGGTGTTATGATCTACATAAAAAATAATATGGGTGGAGGGTTTTTCTTTTATAAATGAGCAGTAATAATACTAGTATTCAGCAAAAAGTCAATTTGAAATTTAGGCACAACTATCATAGTTGCTCTAGTGACATATTAGACAAAACATATTGCCATTGGTAGGTATATGTAAACTGACTCGATTGAATATTCCCAAAATTTAATATCACTGAAAACTCGAGCATTGACAATAGCAAAGCAGTTGGCACAGAATGTTCATAATAATACCACTTAAATTAGAACAAGCCATATAAATAAATGGACAAGTGGAAAAAATACTTTCCTTTTGAATATTGTAACTACCTCATGAAATAACCATACAGTTCAAAGACTGCTTTGTGTACTTAGGTATCTGCACTGATCAAGTGGTTCCAGATTGAGCACTATAACATTTTTTCATAAATTGTCACCTACAACATCATGAAAATATAATAGGATGGCACATATTAGACCTTGCTAGAGAAACAAACTCTACAAGACATAATTTACAATTCAATTGGTGCTAATACTGATTTAATCCAGACATTGTATGTATGGATTTTCAAGGATCAGTCACAGTTAATTCAATAGGCGGAATAAGTTTCCATGTGTGAGCAGGTGTAGACTCAGTGGCGTCTCCTGGAGGATGAGCACCTGAACAGTTACCTACAGAAGAACACTGGATGTCTATTTTATACAAACCTGGCATGAAGAAAACAACATTGCATTCGTGGTATACACTGCTTTGATCGTCCAACTGTAATACAAACAGAAATAATTAGAGGACGTAGGGAGACAATAATCTAATCTGATTGAGGTAGTAATGAATAATATAATCACCTGAGTAATTAACACATTTGGAGCACCAGCGACAGCTAGTTGTGAATCTAGTCTGTAGTTCCTTATACCACTCTGATACTCTTGGAAGAACTTCAAAGAAAGGGCAACATTGTGAAGTGGCCAATCCAAATAGTTCTGAACTGTTACACCAAGTTGTAAACATTGACCTGCCACACATGTCAACTCTGATAAAGGCTTGGCTATTTCCTTATTTAGAAGTACCTCTGTAATACAGAAACAAAAAGTTTCTAATTAAAAAGGCAGTTTACATCAAATGTAAACAATAATCTTCTGTAGGTAAGTATACGTACCCCATTGCAATGGTGACATTCTGACAATATCTAGCATATCAGAAGTAAGAGGCAATCCACGCAAGGAGGCTTTCCCACTCCTGTTACTCACAGGTAAAACCCACTTGAGGTCAACAAGAGAGGCTACATGATCACTGCACACTGAATCCAATTCTGCTTTCTCAACATCAGTTAGTTCAATGTTTTGGTACAACTGTTAATTTGTTAAAATAATTCAACACTATTACTCTATTTGACAGTATTTCACAAAAATAATTTCTTAAGGGCATGACTTATTTTTATCACCTTTGATAGCTTGGAAAGAGGGCAGCGTTCCACAGGTACAGCAATACGGCATTCTTCATTTCCCTCTAGGAGCATAACTTTCCCATCAGCGTAAAAGAGTTCTAATTCTCCCAATGTTTTGTTGGTAACGTCCAGTACCAGATAAAATTGAGAGCTCCTACATATATATAAGGAGACAAAAATTAAGATCAAATTAAGATAAATTTAATTTTAAAACAACAATTTAAATAAAGAACAAGAAGCGTTCATATAAAATACACACGTTTCAGCTGGTAGAACGTCCCAGCTTGTAATAAGAATAGATGGCAAAATTTCTAGGCTGAGAGAAATTGATTTAACACGGCAATAGCCAGCTTCCAAACCAGGCCCTCCTGAGTACCTTAGCTTCAACTGGCAATCTATGACCTATGCAGAATAAATGAGTTTTTAAAAGTCAAAATTTGAATACAATCCTGCCTTGTGTTTTTGAGCATCAGTATTAGACAAGACCTACTTTTGGTGCAGATGGGTCATAAATCTTGGGGTTGAGCCTTGATGATCCAATGCTACTACCAGAGCGACTACTTATTTGGGAGCGAAATGAGCCTGATGACAACTCATTGTGATGAGCATGACGAGATGGCTGAGGTGTTGATGCTAAGGAGCTAAGGCGGGATGGAAGTGAGCTGGGCCCTGAGAGAAGGCTACTTGGCTGGCTACCACCATCATTCACTGAAATACATAAAACAAATTAACAACATTCCAGAGAGAATGAGCTAAGTTTCAGGTATCAAAAGTACCATCACTGCGTGGGGGAGCAATATACTCTGCATGTCCGTGCAGATAAAGAGTAAAGCTGGCTGATGCTCCTGGATGTAATGGAAGTTGTGCTTGAATATTATCTGCACTCCACTGCAAAACCTGTTTTAACTGACTTGGATCCAACACACATTGAGCTGATATTTCCAGCAGTTCAATGGGTTGGGATCCAGAGTTTAATATTGTGACTTGACATTCAGTGCTGCGATAGGAAAAACATACAGATACATAAATGTTCTTTTAAAAATATAGGAAGAGCTAAAAGATGAATGATTGAATCAACTGAAAGATTACTAAATACCTTTCACCGGCATAGAGAGATTTAGAAATGGTGGTAATAGAAACTGATGCATCCACTGGTGGTAGTTGTAGATTATTATTTTTTTGATCATTAGTTGACATCTGATTGAGAAACATGGCAAAAGGTGAGGAATACTAACAATATGGACACAGAATCTTGGATAAAATTTTTGAAGGCTGCAAACAAATCTCACCTCCATATGAGGCAGGGCAGGGACAACTTCCACAGTAAATGATGGTTGAGGCATGTGACGCATATGACGAAGCTGACAGTTAGATTTCACACCAAGAGTATGAGTTGAATAACCTTAGCAAAAGAATATTTTGTTAAGAGCACTATTTTATTTGTATATAACAAGACTTACTGGTAAGTGGTATTACCTTGGATTTCAAGCTCTCCTACTTCTTTAGGAACACCAGCCAAAACAACAGTATTTGGACCAGAGTCAGGGGGAAGAACAATTGATGATGGAATGCTTTCAAAGACAACTTCACTTGCTAACAATCTCTAAAAAGAACAAAGAAGTGATCAATAGGGAGGAGGCATCTGACTACTTTAACATTATAGTCTTAACAAAAATGAAATTTACCATGTTGGAAACTTTTAGTTCAAATGGTAATGGATTATAAAGATCCAACAGCACTTCACACATGTCACCTTCGACCCAAACATAGTCTGAAATTAAAACAAAATGACATTAACAATTGTATGCTTCATGCATTAGACATACCCTAAAGTGTTTCAACTTACCCATCCTGCTCAGAGATTTGGTGCTTTTGCGATCCAGGGAACCAAAAGAAATAGGAGTGTACAAAAACGGTCCCATGTCCTCTTTCAGCTTTTGTATTTTTTGAGGCCTAAGATGCAAAGGCAAATCCTGGAGTCGAAAATTCCTGTAGACAAGGAACAGAAATTCATACTTAATGACCTCCTAAAAAATGTTTGAAGCAAATTAAATGAAACATACTTTGCCAATGGAATATTTGTTAAATTTGCAGGAGGAATAACAGCACGGGAGTCTAAGACTAGGGGGACTGGTGCCCCCTCACATTCTGAAGCAAGCTTTTGAAGCTGTTTTGTCAGTTCTCGCTGCTCTTTTGGGTTCAAGTGATGCCACATAGTTTGAAGTAGAAAAGTCATATGACGTGTTGCAAGAGCTGAATGACCCATTCTTCTAGCAGCAACAACCAATTGTTGTAGGAGATGAATTTGCAATGCAGGCCAGCCCTCAGCAATGCCACCTAGAAAAGAGTTCATTTCCAATTTACTTTATGGACACTGTTCCATCATTCATTAGAATCTAAGCTATCTTAAATTTTACCAGTCGCGCGTTCTGTTGGATCAAGTGACAGCCTATGTCCATCTAATGCTTGAAGCATCAGATTGTAGCACTGAGTCCAGTCAGGCTGTCTGTTTTGATCTGACACATGCCTAGTAGCAGCTAGCCTTCTACATAGAGAAGCTTTTCGATGAAATCCCATTTGAGTATAGAGCTCAGAAAGACTGAGAAATCTCTGGATCTAGAAAGAAAAACATTTTGGCATGATATATCTAAACATAGCATAATTGGCTGGTTACATGTTATAATGTATTTTCTTGATAAATACCTTTTCTTGTTCAGTGAGTGTTAAATTGATAAGTACAACATTTTTCAGAAATGATGCAGCTTGTAATGGACAACCTTGTTGTATTGCAATTTGAGCTGCTTTGAAACAAGCTTCTGTTTCAATCATTCCAGCACTTTGATACTAAACAAATAAAATTGAAATCAAAAAGAGAACATTCAAGATACCCCCAGATATCATGTCTCAAAAGATATTTACTTTTGCATAGTTTTGAATGGCTTCTTGATATCTCCTCAGGATGCCTTCAGGAGAAAGAGCTTTAGGTGCATCCTCAACAATAGGAACTGGGGTTAGTGACCCTAGTGGAAGTGAACTCGGTCCAATCAAACCAGGCCTGGTTGGGATGTAAAGTTTAAAATATTTGAGTAAAAAAGCAAGAACAGATAAATTAGTGAAACCAGTTTGATTATTACATGATAATCGTAATAATAAAATTGTCTATTTTCAACACACCTGCGTTTTCCAGGACTTGGTGGCAAGGAAGCATTGCGCTGGATAGGAAATGTCCGCCATCGTCCTGGGTAAAGAACTATAACTGATGCTGAACACAGCCCCTCGGCAGCACCTATGGAGATGGTAAAATTTGAGATGATGCCATTCTTTTCCCAAACAAGTAACTTTTATAGATTAACAGATATTTACCCCCAAGCCATAGCCAATCATTAACAGAACGTAATGTGTCAAGAGCTGAAATATAATGTTGTAAAGCTTCATGGGGAACTCCAGCCTGGAGACTGAGGTCGCCAAGATGTTTAATCATGCGACCCATACATTTCTTTTTGTTGGTTCTTGACTCCAAATCCAAACCAACTATGTCTTTTCTCTCAAATGGAGCCAAGAGTAGAGGGACACGATCTAGCTTTTCACGACTTCTCTCCTAAATAAAAAATAAAAACATGTAAATAACAATGAAAGAAGGGTAGAGGAACATTTAAATCCAAGAGGAGAAAAGAAGAGCACAGCCATTCATCTCAGACAATTGTTAATATGAAACTGCAGCAGTATATGAGGGAAAAAGGAATGCAACAAGCTAGAATCCATTTTCATCTGAATCAAACTATATCTACAGATTGTCCTCAAACCCTCTAGTGCATAAGCTCAAATTTTAATTATAAGTAAGTTTTATTTGCATTAGAACTTTTTGCTTGCACACACATGTAATTATCACACCAATTCAATGACTTGATCGCAGTAAGCTGGGTATAACACAAGGCAAATAAACTTGAGCTGCAGGCAAGTGGACTTTGCTGTAAAAGGCACATTTGCAAATTACATGACATTTATTTCATCACTCTAATGTTATGAATCAATTGCACTTTTGCATGAAGATTTCATAAAGCATTAAAACAGCCAAATTTTATCAACCCATATGCCATTTGCAAAGCACACAAGTTACTCAAGAACAAATTGATTGAAGTCATTTGCATTAATTAATTTTGAAAGGTAAGCAAACACGATGTTTTTACTAGAACAAGACACAAAGGGGTCCTAGCTCTGAACGAACATGCTAAAACCTAAACCATATTCATATTCAAGACCTGTGAATGAGAACGATGCATCCTGGAGAAGAGGGGTGAAACACCAGAGAAAAGCTGAAAGTAGAGGGTAAATATTTTGGTAAATTAAGATATCATAGAGAAGAATATGAACACCTGTCCCTGCTTTCCTGGGTATGCAGAGTCAAATTACTCTTTTAAATGCAAACACTTTAAGAGAAAATAAACCTTTTCCAGAGAAAAGCACATTGTAAGTAACATGCACAGAAAGTTAGGGCAACTTTTTCAAGATTTTTATGTACACATCTTGCATTGAATAACCTTTTCATTTAAATTTAAAGCCATGATTATATTATATTTTTTTTTGTTCAGAACAAAAGCTCAAAAACAAGGGGTGCAGGTGAGGGGTAAATAGTCATGATCCGGACAACCCAGAGAGTGATTGTAGGATGGATTGGAAAATTACATGATTGAAGATTAGGATGTAGCACACTTCATGCAGCACTCTTTGACAACCTGTGTAAAAAATTGAGATCCATTGAGTTGTCTTGCAATCTCCTGCTGCAATGTTGCATCTGTCAGCAGCTGCAGTATTGTCATGATATAAGAAAGGATCATGATATAATCTTAAGTGTAAAGGTCAAATTGTGCATAAGAAAGGATGTGGAAGTCTCTTGACAATAGATCTATTACTGAAGTTATATTTCCCAGAAGTATAGGCAAATTTACGAAGACAATGAATTCTTACCTGTCGTTTTGATTCTAGCACCCAAAACAGTGAGTTCAAGAGTTCAGAAACTTGAGATTCCAAATCTGAACAAGACTCAACATCTGAATACCAGAGAGGCAATGATTTGAAGTTTGAAGGAGTTTGCAATTCTTCATTTTCCTTTCCAAATAGAATGCAACGTGAATCATAGAGTGTTGTTGTGTACCTGACTTTAAGTGACTCATGAAATCTACAGATTTCATTTAGGTCAGTTTGAGACTCGTACTGACCTGAAATTTATTGCAAGATATAAAGTGAAAAATAAGCATGAATTGTGCTTCAGATGTTTCATATTTAAAAGATTCCTTACCAACTGAAATAAGGCCAAGTAATCGGCGGTGTGTTTGAAATTCCCCCCAATCGTTGCTTTCAACAGGATAGTCCTTGACATAACGAATGTAAACTTGGCGGGTGACTCCAGCTGAATCTGTCACCTTTGTATGGTTTACTCTTCGGATTTTGTCCCATACTTTAGTGAATGACTTTGGTTTCAATAAACCTTCTGCAAAACAGATAAGGTTTATAGATATAGTAAGCCAGGAAATAACTTAGAAATCATTCTCAGTTTGGACAGACCTTGATGATGAACAAGAATAAGAATGGAGGCGTGATCTTGGGCAATCTGGTCATAATCTGGATGAGACATTCTTGTGTCTGGTGCTGGGCTGGACAATATATAACTCACTGATGATCTCATTGGTGCGGATGTAATATCTAAGCAGAAGGAAGTACACGGAAATCAATTAAAGTTGAAGGAAGTTCAAGAAAACAGAGAAAACTTCAATGGTGTGTGCTCTCAATACAAACTGTCAGTGTCATAACTCAATGATAGCACTTTGTACAAAATAAAAAGAGTAAACAAACGTTAACCTCATTACCCACCAATATAGCACAGTCCCTGAAAGCACATGGACTGAAAAGACTCCCATGATTAATAAGCGGTAAAAATTGAGACAAGAACACTTCATACAAGAAAAAGTACAGAAATACTCGACAAGTAAGAATTAGACATAGGGTTATCAATTGACGAAGTTGACACCCCTTTCCCTTATGACACTTGTTTGAGGTGGCACAATTTAATTTTTTTCGAGTAATCTTGTATGTGTGATACAACTATTATCAATTCATAGTCTGTATCTTACCATTATGCAAACAACAGAAGAAGAAATAACAGCGGTATCCGACATCTAAACGCAAACTATATTTTTGTGATCTTTACTCTGAGGTTATTGTTTTCTTTTACAGTGTCCTTTAACTTGAAGCTTGCATTACCAACAAAAAAAAAATAACAGCAATAGTGTACGGCAGTGTTGCCTCTCTATACATTTATCGTCCTTTTTTTCTTTTGACTTCCCTAAAATAGAAAAAAAATAGTTCCCCCACTTTTTGTCTTTATTTTTGTCAAAATTGTCAGCATATTCATCGTATTTCATTGTTTTAGGTTGATACGAGACCACTGTAAATAATTTCAAGCTAGCTATCGACAGACAAAAAGAAGCAGAAGACACTCGGCCTTGCAGGAAGAAGTTGTGTGTTTATATTTGATTTAGCTGAAGACCTGAAGACAGAAAAACGACTTTTCATATATGCCATTTTCGACGCTAATTTGACGAAATATGGCAGGTATTGACGATTATCAGAATTATAAAAACAATAAGTTTAAAGATTTGCGTGATGATGCAGACTCCGGCTGGGAGCCTGCATTTCCTGAAGGACTTACTACACCAAGTCGCAGTATTCGTCCCAGGGAGTTAGAAATAAAACCTCGAGTTCCACCACGCTCCCCAGAGGAAGATGAAGGTATGTTGAATTCTGACTCTTCATATTTTGGATTCAAAATGATCAACATGTTGCATCAAAATCCCCGTATCTTTATTACAAACTGAATCCTTTTATACCATTAAAACCCCTGCTTTGAAGGTTAGCTTGTCATAGTAGACTGATGAAATTTGTTTCTACCCTGATTGAAGCGTGATTTTATAGAACATCCTCTGTTATTTAAAACCTGAGTCGTGCATATGTGGTCCAGTAACGTTTTCCTTGGTTTGCGTCTATATAACTATTGAGTTCTGATTATGTAACCATTTTTTTTAATGTCTATGAGATTAATTTTAAAATATTTTAATTCACTTTTTTTATTTTTAGAAGCAGCTGTTCGACGATATGTTGGTGTAGGTGTGGGTCTTGCTACGCTAATTACTGAAAATCTCCTCAGTCATCCTTTTGTAGTACTTAGAAGACAATGTCAGGTAATATGCTTGACTTTACTTGAAACATGAAATCATGGAGCTGACTGCCAGACCTGGTAAGCTGAGAAGAGACATAATTTTTTTATGATTTTAGGTTCACAATGCATCCAGCCGATACCATTTGGTTCCAATTACTTTAGTCCCTATCATTATTCACTTGCATCAACGACAGGGAATCACTACTCTATGCAAGGGATTAGGCTCAATTCTTCTAGTTCGAGGCATGACACTTGCTGTGGAAGACCTTATTTCTAAATTCACTCCCTGGCCAAAGTATGAATTTGAATTATGTTACGGTTGTCCTTATAAAATTTTCATTTACTACTTTGACTAATGAACTATTTTATCCAGGTATCTTTAACTGTTTGGTTGACTCTGTTACAGGGAGGTAAATTCTGAAAGCTCTTTGAAAGCATTTGGACAACATATTCTGTTGAAATGGTAAATTGGTGATTAATTATTATTTTAAAGTATGTCCTTTCTTGGGGAAAACTGATGATTCTTTTCCTAACTGTAGCATAAGTCTGGCAATTGTCACTCCTTTCTACTCTGCAAGTCTAGTTGAAACGGTTCAAAGTGACATAGCTAGCGAAAAGCCTGGCATTTTTGATGTTTTCAAGGAAGGTGTGGTTAGGCTGGTGAGCTGGGGCTCTCCTCAGAAAGGTAAGAGCTCTTAAAATAGCCAAGTACTAGTTACACAATTTCAGTTTTTGATCAAATTGATAACATTTTGTTTTTTGTTTCTAGGACGAATGTTGCCTGTGTGGGCACTTGTGACACCTACAGTTATGTACGGACTTTTGAAATATCTTGTGTGTCTGTTCACAAGGGGTGTTACTAGCCGTGTACTTCACCAACAGAGACGAGCCATAAAAGAAAGACAGGTAAGTGTTGCCAATTATTTTAGCAAGTGCATTTTAGCACTTTATTTTGAGATTAAACTTTCCAATATTTTGTTTCCTCTTGTAACTGAGATGAATGTTTGCAGGGAGCTTTCCCCAGAGAAATGGCTCAAACATCAGAAGACATTGAAATCACATCTTCACTTGTGGGACTTGTTACAGCAGATGTATTGCTTTTCCCACTTGAAACTATCTTGCACAGGTTTGTTTTTCTTGCAGACAGTGATGAGCTCACGTCCTTTATTGCATCAGTACCGATCTTCCTCATTTAAGTAACTAATTTTATCCTTCTGTAAAGGTTACACCTACAAGGCACAAGAACAATCATTGACAATTTGGATTCTGGCTATGCTGTGACTCCTATTCTCACAAGCTATTCTGGTATCAGGGATTGCTATCGAACAACTATTCAACAGGAAGGGGTCCCCGGACTGTATAAAGGCTTTGGGGCCTTAGTTTTGCAATTTGCTGCTCATGTTGCAGTTATAAAACTTGCAAAAGTAATGCTAACAGAACTTGGGCGCCTCTTGAGTGGCAGTGGCGGTAATGGAAGCCCAAAGCCTCCAACTCCTCAAGAAGAAATTATTACAGAATCATTTAGGCCACAGTCATACCCTTATGCACAGCAGCAAATACCCTCTTACCCTCGTCAGCAGTATCCCAGGTATCCACCAACAGATCTATCACATGCCAGTACTCCGTCTGGAGATGCTGCTCACCCCCAATTCTTCTGGACACATTAGTTTTTTTAAGCCGATTCTCAATCAAAGAAGCAAAGCTTTCAAGATCGACATTTTATTTGATGGTAACATAAGATGCAGTGTGAGCTAATGTAGTGAACTTATCTAGTCCTTCATGGATACTTAATTTGGAAATGTGGAAATCAAAAAGCAGCATCCATTGTATGTTTTGTAATTGCCACAAGGCTCTGGAGTGTATAATGTTACAGTAGAGGGTTTCATATTTATTTTGGTATTATATCAATGTACAATATATTGAGACACATGTCATGTCACTCTAAGAGTTGTGCTGTTTGTGTAACAAATTGGGAAATTTGGCATTGCCAGATGCCAGGGTGTTGATCTTCAAGATCATCTTTTCCATACCAGTGTATTTTATGATAAAGTGGTTTGTATAAATAAATTTTTCTGTTAGTTGTATGTTTTTGTCCAGCATTTGTCTGTGTTATGTACAACAGGTCTTAAAGCAAGGTGTTATAACAACATTAAATCAAGTGAAAAATATGGTGTATTTGCTCAATTCAATACAGTAGAGCTAATTCAACCTGAGAATAGTAATGAAAATTTAACAACTAATTTTGCTTCACAATTTTTAACTGAAAAAGCACACTTGAAAGGCGGTCCAGATATTAAATAAATGAACAATAGACAAAACCAAACCTAAACAAGGTAACTAACTTGAAGTACATGGATAAGTACATATCAGAGGTGCAGGCTTGTCGCAGATTTAGTTTAAACTTAAATACTTAGAATTCTACTGGTTTATCTGCAATAGTAAAGAGATTACATTGCTTTGCAGTTTTAACCAAAAAGAGTCGAATGGAAAATACGAATCACATTATCAAACAAAAGTAACTTACTAGATGTTTAATCTACAACTAGATTTTAAAGCCCAAACTCCTCATGCATTGCTTGTGGGCCTCTATGAGATCCCCACACTCAGATTCTCCCTTTTCAATGACACTAAATAGAGGTGAGAGAAAAAGACATGGCATTCGTTAAACTTTGAAGTAAAATTGAATGAAAGACAGACAGAGAACCATAACCTACACTTACCACTCATCTCGTAACTTTTTCGTTTCTGGACAAGCACAACATGCTTTACATTTTGGCTTTTCTGCAGGGGCGGCTTTTTCCGGCTCAGTCTGTGCTGACGGTGACCCCATGATCGACGATAATCCCAATCTTTCGAGCATTTTGTTGCAGAAAGAACGGATTCAATGTGATGCAATGGATGAAATGACGTCGTCTGCCAGACCAGCCGCTTCGCTTTGTTTGACTCGAAGTCGAATGACGAATTCGAGACATCGCTCTCAATTCGCGGTTGAATTTGAATGCTTACTCCTGGCTCCAGCTCCAACTTTCGTTTCTAGACTGTGATGATAATTTTACGCCGTAGAACAAATGGAACGGCCTCAGAAAGTAACAGTATTTTTGTGGTGATTCTGAACTATTCCGAAGCCATTAATTGCACTCCGTGATAATTGTACCCCCCCCCCCTACAGCCCCTACGAAGAACAATCATGTAGGGTCCATTCCCTATATTCTGGCAGAGCGGCTAGGCTTTGCTTTCCGGCCGTCTTTGTTAGGCTCACAAACACCGTGGTCGAAGGGACGATACCCGAAAGTTAGAGTGGCCACCTCTCTGAGCCGAGCCTGGGCGTGCGCATTGTCTAGGAGAGAGGAGCCCCACCATGAGACTAGTCTCATGGCCCCACGCAGGTCGGAAGGACGGTTGGACACTCTACATCGGCAGGTAAACCCTTATAACGCACCGGAACACACCCTGCTAATGAGTTACACAATTAATTGCACTCCGTGATAAACGCCAAATTCTCGGTGCGCACCTGCGTAGGCGACATTTCTTAAAGTACCGTGTGTAGAGCATTTGGGTCACGGTGTAGAGAGATACGGTGGGGACACTGGGCCGCTCCGGGCCTACCTG
>NW_026267152.1:1001892-1002407 GCF_000697945.3 Frankliniella occidentalis
ATTTGGGTGCAGTCCTACCCACATTGCTGTTATGGTACCAAGAGCATGGAAGCAGGAGTAATGCCTTAATAAATCTTCAGTGCATCAACTGATTTGGTACGGTCATACACCACGCATCTTACATCGCTTGATCGGCCCTCAACGGCGCGAGCAAAACAGGCGCGGTGTAAAAAAGGGGGGGGGGCATCGGCTCCAGTGAGCCGCCAGAAAGGTAGGCAATTGGTGCCACAAAACCCCTGTAAGTAGGCAACCCTCGGTGCACCCCCGCCCCCCTGTCCGCTGGACCTTATACCGCTCCTGGCAAAAGCAAAACAAAACAGGTTGGGCTAGAGGACGGGGTGGGGGGGGGGGGGAGCCGGCAGTTACCTGAGTTGTAGGCAGGCTGGACACGCCCTTCCCCTCCCCTTTGCCCTCCGGAGCTGAAGGACCCTGCCTGCACTATCCTGCACCATAGTTATGTGCAACACGGTGCAGTCCGTAGGACCGCGGTAACCAAGGGCCGCTCGGGCGCGACG
>NW_026267152.1:1002457-1003096 GCF_000697945.3 Frankliniella occidentalis
GTCCCCATCTCAATAGGCGGGAAGCCGCGCGCGAGCGTGGCATAAGGGATCGTTGACTCTGCGTCGTTATCTAACTCCAAATCGCGCGTGTTAAACATGGGTGTGTGGGTGTGTGGCGTCAACTCTGAAAAAGTCAAATAATAAAAATTGGTTCATCCTTAGATGAACAACAGTTATTTACAGTATGTAGTGTACAGTATGACACGAGTGGCAGTTGCTTGCGCGCGCTTCGCCCCGGCGCGGTCCGGGTCATGCTGCTGCCCCTGCCCCGACCCCCCAAGGAGACACGAGACACTCAGCAAGCTCCCCATAAGCTTTTCGCTCGGCCTCCCGGCCGCAGCGTAGGCCCATCGGCTCGCTGCTCAGCGCGGAGGACCTACTTCCTGTTCGGATCGCAATCTGTCGTGCTTATTCTCAAAACTATATCGGTTTGCATGCGCAAGCGGCTGCCGTGCCGTAGAGAGAAAGGGCCTGCCCCGCCGCGGGCCTGCCGCGCTGCTGAGCTCAGTGAGCCCGAAAGCCAAACTAACCGCGCTGGGTCCTCGAGCTTCTAGTCCAAGGCCACGCCGGGCCGTTTCCACGGCCGTGTCGTGTAGTACCTTCCTGCAGGTGTGCACGGTGCGTGTGAGTGGGCGGGCG
>NW_026267152.1:1003146-1008284 GCF_000697945.3 Frankliniella occidentalis
GGGGCCCCTCCCTGGGATCTACCTGGGCCCCTCGCCCCTCCACCTATGAGTAGAATAGTTTGGCCCTGATAAGGATTGAGGATCGTGCCGACGACCCTGCGTCCAAATTTTAGGAGAATTTCGCTGGAATCGCACCGCATGTACAGCGAAATTCGCTACCGTCCAGAAGCCGAATGAATGACTCGCTCACCAAGCGCTCACTACAATCGCCCCAAACTGAAATAGTTTGAATGGCACTCCACTTGCCGCGCGGCCCCGCGCCCCCCTCCACTGGCCCGCAAGAGAGAAGCGCATCTAGCGAAGAGAGAGAAGGAAGGTGAGGGGCGAGGGGCGGACGATGGGAGGGGGCAGAGTCTGGTGCCCAGCCCCCACCATATCTTTTTAGCCAACCTCTGAAAGAAAAACTCGGCTCAGCAAACATCAGTGCAACGCAGTGCGCGGTTTCATTTACTAAATGGAGATGTTGGTAGGGGTGAAAATAACGCCAATGAATGGCAGTTGATTTGAATAAGATGTTGCAGTATTTTCCCGTTCGCGGTATAATTTCTGAATGTTGGTAGAAGAACAGACTCGGAGCTGTCTGCTGCCCGGCCGGCAGTCGCTGCTCCTCCGTCGCCGTGGCTGGGCGGCTGGTTCGGTTGGGCGCATCCTTTCCTTTCATTTTGGCCCGTCCCCCTAGTCCCCCGTGGCGTCCCACGGCGTCGCGTCCCGCCCCGTTCCGGTGAGGTGACTGTGTTCGGCCCCAGCGACGTGGACACGCCTGCTGTCAGCGAGCAGAGAGCAGCCCGACCCAGAGTCCTGGACCTTGTCGACGCTGGAGAGGCTGGAGCCTGGAGCACGAGGACCTCCTACCTCCTGTGAGCTCGGCATTCTGGAGAAGGCGTTACCTGACCCTGACGCCCCCATTGGGGTATTCAGCTAAAGCAGCCGCTCGTTTCCGCCCCCTCCGTCCGTCCAAAAGATTCACTTCATCCATTTGATCATCAATCTTTGTGTGCTCGTATTGGCATTGAAGTAAACCCAAGACATACGTGTTAGAAAAGTCGGCAGTCTAAAGACATACTATTTCATTGAACATTTCGACGTTGTTAAACTGTAAACGTGCATAAGTGAGGTTATGGTGTCAAGTTCTATCGAAAAATGCCCGTCTCACAACATTTTACCCCCTCCTCTGAAAATGTATTTTCAAAGCGTACTGAAAAGAGAACTTGGATGGTCGAACGTCACGGACGTAGGAGCGTTGGGCTTATCTGACGCCCCCCTTGACCACCTTGCCTGCCGCTGTCGCCGCGCCACCTGTGCGCTGCGCGGGGCGCTCCGTGACACGGCGATTAGAGCCCATCATGTCCAGGACGCACCTCGGCCGAAGGCGTGACGTGACGCGCGGCACGACGCGCTTCGGCCCGCGGCGCCCGGGCTCGCGGCGCGCGGGCCGCGGGGGTCAAGTGGCGGCGCCCGCGGCGCCTCGGCCGACGAGGGCTACGCCCATGAGCAGGACGCCGCCGGGGGTCAGCGCGCGCGGACAACGCCCCCCTCGGGGCCCTTGGTGGCGCATGGCGGCCCCACGCCGCCGTAGAGCGCCGACAGGCGGCGGCTGCCCAACTTCCATGGGCGATGCGATACGGACGGCTGTTTGTTATGTAAATGCCTTCGTCGTCGTCGTAGGGCCGAGCGAGCGGTGGCAGCGGGTGGCGGAGGGCGCCGAGCCGGCTGCCTTCTGCCTCTGCTGCTGCCGCTGCTGCCCCGCGGAGGTGTGGAGGCTGGAGCCGGAGGGGCCCGGCGGCGCAGGTGATGTAACCGGCCCTGGCGAGGCCCAGAGGAGAGGTCCACCCATCTGCTGGAAGCTGCGGCCGACTCCAGCGGCTGGAGGAAAGGGTATCCCCGCCATGTCCGTGGCCAGCCGGGCCGTGGGCTGGGCTCGGCTAGCTCCGGCTGCTCCGGCTTGGCTCCGGCCGGCGCACAGGTTGTTGGACCTCGACCCTCAGCTCGGCGCTCTGGAGCTAGCTCTGGAGTCGCTGGAGAAACATGCGGCCGGCCGGTAACGGTTCCACGCCCACCGCCTCGCCGGGCTTGTGTGGCGCCCATGGGCGTCCTAGGCTGCGGCTAGTGGGCCGCCTGAGAAGTAGGCAATTTGTGTCACGTGAACCCTGTGTGCGTTCCTGGACTCCTGGCCCTCGTGGGCGCCCTAGAAGTGCGCCCCTCTGCGTCATGGCCCTCGTGGGCGCCCTAGGATTGCGCCCCTCTGCTTATGGCCCCCATGGCTCGCCGAGTCGGGGCTTATCCGTAATCCTCAACAAAAACAATGGCGCTTGCGGCGCGCTAGTTTGGATTAGAAAGACGTAGGCCGGCGGCGCGTCGGGTGACCAGGTGGCTCGATTAGTTGGTTACAGCCATTTGCCGAACGCTCCCTCCGCGCTCTTACGTTATCTCCCCGGCGTCGGTCTGCCGCGGTGTATGTACCGCGTTTGTGGCGGCACAGGTAGATCTGTGATACATCTGATAAATGCCGGCTAGAGCGTAGCGAGATAATCGCCATCTAAAGCATAGCGCGCTACAAATACCACGATATCGCGAAATATCCGTTGACTGATTGGTCCCACCCTAGTCCCACCCCCACCCTCTTCCGTACACTTGGACTGTTCCGAACGCGAGCGGGGAAGGCTGACCATGACGCCTTGCGGCCGCGCAACCCGCACTCGAGCGTGCTGGGAGGTTTGCCTAACCTCTCACGACGCAGCACGCCCCGAGCGAGTAGGCGACCCGCGCTCGAGCGTGCTGGGAGGTTTGCCTATACCCTCTCACGATGCAGCACGCCCCGAGCGGGTAGGCGACCCGTTCGCACGCGTGGATGCGGTACAGTCTAACTTGAAAGGTGGGCTGGATCTGGATCGCCAGGGCGGGCCGAGCCATTCAGACAACTCAGGAATCATCGACGTATCGAGGTGATATCGATCGATAGATTTCGGTGTGAATGAGGGCGCGAGGGCGCGTAAGGAGTGTCGGGCCCGGGCCGGGGAGTCTGCGCGCGGGGTGCGTCGTGCGAGGGTGCGGGCGGGTCTGACCACCTGGACTACGTGATTGTAGTAGTCACACCCCTCCGCCCGTCTTTCCAAGGCCTCGGCCCGGCATTCGAGTGTCGCGTGCCTTCTACAACACCACCACCACCACCTGTTCACATCGACCTGTTAACCGCATCTAGCCCGTGTCCGCGCCCCTCCAAGGTCCGCGCGGCGCGCGAGATTGAAAGAAAAACGGGCAACGTGTGTATGTGCGTTCAAATTTCACCATGTACATGGCGTTGCGACGTCGCCGCGCCAACCCGTTCCCCTCTGTCTAGCTAGTGCCCGGTTTGAGCCCGTCGCCGCGGCCGCGCCCCACCTATCAACGGGGCGTCCATGACGCGGCGGCCCTGCGAGTCCGCGCCGCACCCCGTCCGTCTTCTAAACCGCGCTCGATACCAATACGTGCGGTCCGTAACAATGGATGGGGCGCACGTATTTCGTCCCTTTTTACGGCCGCGGTGTGCGGGGCGCGGTGGTGGTGGTGGTGGTTTGTGGTAGTGGTGGTTGGTGTTGGTGGTGGTCGTTTGTGGTGGTGCTGAGGCCACCGGGCAGCGGCGGCGTGGTGGCCGGGGCCGGCGGTGGCACCCTACACCCTCCGCCCAGTCAGCTGTGTCAGCTGGTGGGCTTAGGTTACTCGCCGCTGGGGGGGACGGTCGTCGTGACGGGGGCCTGTCACTCTCTCTCTCTGGCCCTCCCTCTCCTTCTCTCGTCGGCGCCCCCGCACACCGCCACGCCGCGTCCCCTCCCCCGCCGCCGCGCGGGCGTGCAGATGGCGTGCGCGGCGGGGGCGTGCGCGCCCGAGTTTGCTGGAGCAGCTGGCCCAGCTCGAGCCGGTCAAACGGTCAAACACTTGCGTTATGGTTGATACGTGACCAGCGGTCCCCGACTCCGATTCGCGCCGCGTATGAAGCGCGGCGTCGAGAGGCCTCCTCCTCCGCCGCCCGCCCCAGCCCTTCAAGGCGCCGCCTTGCACACTCACTCTCCCCTTCCTGACACCTGGCCGCCCCCTCGACCGCCCCCCGCAAAGAATAGTCGATACACTTCCCGCCCTCGCCGTAACGAACTGGGGCTACAACAATAACCTGCCGACATATCATCCCCATGAGCCTCCCGCCTCGTGGATTGTAAGCACGGGGCTGGGGGTGGGTTCGCCGTCGCCGCACTCCATGCGAGGCGAGGGGGAGTGGAAGACGGCCGCGCGGACTTTCACCCGGTCGCCTTTACTCCACCCCCCGCGCTACTGCTGCGGGGCTCAAGTTTGCGCGACAAGGACGGTCCGCGGAAACTTACTACGAGTTCTCGGACGCGCGTGAGGCTGGCGGCCCAGGTGTGCCGCGTGGAGTGGGTGCGGCCAGGTGCGTCAGGAGGATAGGGCCTGTACACGACGTGTCGAGGCGACGCCCCCCCCCCTCCCTTTCCCCCCTCGAGCGTCGCTCGGGCGTTGGCCGAATAAGCCACGCAACTTGGATAGGACGCGGCCTCAGCGGCCGCTCCTTTAGCCTAGCCCCCTGATCGTTCTTTCTTTCTTCCTTTCTTTCTTTCTTTCCTCGCCTGGCCGGGGGCCCCTCTCTTGAATTACACTTTTTACTGCGCCTTGTCCGCCGCGCGGCCGGTCCGTGCGCTCACGTTCACGTCCTCACGTGCGGCGCGCCTCACGAGCCCCCCCCCCCCCCCCGGGGCTCCCAAACACCGCGGACCGTCCGTGGCGCGGTGACATCACCGCTCGGGCCAACACTCGGGGCCGCCCGCCGCCGCGCTCTCTCGCTCTGCTCCGCGGCGCCGGCGGCGGCGGGAGGAGGAGCAGGAGGAGTTGGGGCAGCTGCTCCAGCCAGAGCCCCAGCCGGTGGTGAAGTAAGTGGACCCAACTGGACCGCGGCCCCTTGCTTGGCTCTGATTCTCGGCAGCCCGGTGCGATATGCGGGTAGCGCTGCTGCTGCTGCTTCTGCCGGCCTGCTCCTGCTCCAGTCGCATCTAGACGCGGGGCGCCTGTGAGGTAGGCAGTCCGGCCGTCGCAGCTGCGCTCCACCTCCGACATTGCCTACCCACAGGCGCTCCGCGCTGCGTTGCCCCACGTCG
>NW_026267152.1:1014932-1016149 GCF_000697945.3 Frankliniella occidentalis
GCTGATGGCGGGGGGGCGGCCAGCGGTGCTCGATCGCCGGAAGCCGTGTAATCGCGCGCGTTCATTATCGCTGTTCCAGATTAGCCAGAATATGATGTGCGTTCGCACACGCCAAGTGCCACCGAGTGGTGCCTGTGTTCGTGTGTGTGGGAGAGAGAGAGAGAGAGGGGGGGGGGGGGGTCCTCGCGGGGCCAATGACGGCCATGGCGCGGGGCCGCCGCAGGGGTGATGATTCACCCGCAGCCGGCAGCCGGCTGTACGAAAGCCGAAAGCGCGGCGCCGCGTTACCGCATCTTTGATAATCCCCGTAATGGCCTGATGATTCCCAAGGACCCTCCCCGCCAGCTCCCCCGGTGGCAGGTGGGGGCGTGTATGCGGGAGAGTGGGTGACTGTATTGGCCGCGGGCGTGCGCAGGTGAGGGGTGCAAATAAAACACCTGGCAGAGCGGCGCTATCGCACACGTGAGCCGCCCGCGCGGCCCTTATCCGAACCGAACCGAACCGCCCCGCGCCGGGCCTGCGGGCAGGACGGTGTTGCGCAACGAAACCTGCTAATTCGGGGAACCGCGAACCACTTTACGCGGAAACCGCGAACCACTTTTCACCCACAAACTGTGAGGTCCTCTTCCAGGAACGACTTGCTGGAGGGGTTGGAACTGCCTCGCGGAACTGCCCCCTTTTGAGCTGCTGAGCGGCGTTCCATGGGCGATGGTGTGCGTTTGGCGGTCAGGGCCGCGGTGGCGCGGCGCCTCCATGCCCGCCACCTCCACCAGTATGGACGACACAGCTCGCCCAGACTGGTAGGCGGCCCTGACGTCGTCGAACGGGCCCCGCGCCACGACGGGCCCCTTGTGAAGCGATCAATTATAGTTGACGACCGATCGGCCAGAGACGAGCAAGAGGGAGAGAAAGAAGGAGAGCGAGCGAAGGCACCAGGCGCAGACTCCCCCTTCCCCTCCTCTTGGCCGCCCCGACGGACCGGCGCCTAATAAGCCGTGACACATATTATGTTGTGACGCAGTACTTGTATTATTGAGGGTGACTGGGGCCTCCTTACCGACCTAGGGATCCCTAGAATTTTCCAAGTAGCTTTTTGTCTCAAGTAATCTAACAATGCCGCCCGCGCCGTCATACAGCATAGTCAGTCATTCCATTCACTGCTGTGAATGTCATGGGCCTTCTTTAAGACCGGCATTTAGAGAAATAAGAAATTAACC
>NW_026267152.1:1016663-1017369 GCF_000697945.3 Frankliniella occidentalis
GTACGCCAACAAGATTCCGGACTCGCACGTGCTCGAGTACGAAAAATACAAGTAAACCTGGAGTGTGTGAGTATGTGGTATGCAAAACCCGTACGCGAAGTCGCCCCACCAGAGTTCTCAAACGGGTGGGTCTTGCGGCTGCTTTTGGACCCGCCACTGCGGGTGGGGCGGGTGGGTCCGTGCGGGTATGGGCTACCCGCCGCACCGAGCGAGAGGTGCAAGTGGGGGATCAATCGCTCTTACCGCGATATCTTGCTAATTTAGTTTAGAATCGTAGATTTACTCATCGTGTTTACTCTTTAGAACAAAGACGTTTTGTTTCATAAACTTAAAACTGAAATTTTATTCCAAATTTCTTCGAAACTACAAAGTGAAGAAGAATTTCTTCGGCTCACGGTGCATTTTTCAAAAGAAAACAAAAACTAGAAAACCATTTTGAAATATTTTTCTGCAAATTATTGTCATTATCTAGTTTTGTCGTAGCGGTGCGACCAATCACCTCTATTTCGCAGATTTAGCTGGAAATTTAGGCTCAAAGCTGCATTGCCCCCACTGAGCCGAGCCGGCTGCGTCACCTTTCGGCTCGGCTCGTAGCGCACGCTCTCTCGCACGCCTGGCGTGCGGGTAGAGGGACCCACCCGTTTGAGAACTCTGCGCCCCACCGCCCCAGAACGGGCAGCGGGTCCGCCCAGCGGCGCGCCCGGAG
>NW_026267152.1:1017878-1020087 GCF_000697945.3 Frankliniella occidentalis
TCGCCTTGCCTGCTGATAGATAGCAGCACGCTTGGTTTGGATATGTCACTGGTGAAAAGTGGAAAAGGGCGTAAGTCCCAGTGGCCTAACGCCCCTTTTCACTTTCTACTCGTCATGTGTACAAAACCATGGTTTGGCCCCACCCTACACATGGGTATGTCCTACACAACCCCCTAAAGCGACTTGCTCTCTACCATGAAATGCGAGGCTGGGCGGCTTTACCAAGCGCACCGCGGGCATCGGCTTGCTGCTTGCTGTGCGAGTGGGACGGAGTCGCCTGCGGGCTCCTCGGGCCTGGCCCGCGGCCAGCGAGAACCGGAACGTCAGGGATTGAGGAAACAGAGAGGAGGGCCGGATAGGGGGCGGGAAGAGGAAGAAGGGGGAGGGGGAAGGGCCCGGGGGGCGTCCGCGACTCGCTCGGCCCGGGCGCGGGGGCGACCGCTAGAAACTAGGAGACGGCGGCACGGGCTACGCTGCAGTCAATTCTGGTGACGCACCGCCCGCCTCGGGCCCCGCCCCCCTCCCCGTCCCGCGCCGAGGATGCGCGAGTTTGACTTTCGTGATGTCATCGCCGGGGGGTCCTCGGGGGGGCCTCGGCCCCGGCCCTCCCTCGGGCCGGCCCGCGACTCGGACGGACATAACTCGCCAGCAAAGTGGCGCTGATAAGCTGCAATCGGCGCGCCGAAGGGCGGCGTCACACCGCCACACACTTTGTCATCGTCATCCGCGGGAATAAAAAGAAACTGAAAACCCGCGGACTCACGCCGTGAGCGCAGGTGGCGACGTGCATCGGGCGCTGCACAGGTCTCGGCCCGGCCCGGGGAGATATTGGTGATTCCGCACTATGCACGGTGAGTGCACGATGCATGCATCGTGCACCTGTGCGTGCGCGATAGGTTTTTGCACACGCCTCCCGAGGGAGGGAAGCGCCACGAGGGCGGGATCCCAAAAATCGCCCCAAAACATTCCCTGCTGCGTGTGCCTCCGCGCTTTCCCGCGTGTGCCCGTCGGGAGGCGGAATTGGGCGGCCGGCGGGGAAGCGAGGAGGGGCGGCTCGCGCGGGGATATTTCAAGGACTGCACCGGCAACACGCTGAGCACGCCCCACTCACGGAACGGTGCCGCGCGCGCCGCCGCGGGCGCTGACGCGGTGGGTGGAACGGAACGGGAGCGGGAGAGAGGGGGGAGGCGCAACTGAGTTGCACACATCTCGTGGACTTCTCTCAATAGCCTCGAAGTCTGGTGCCAAGCGCGTTCTTTTCCGTCCCCCTCTCTCTCTCTCTCCCCATCGTGCTCCTCGTTCGTCCCCCGCTTCCCAAATATCTCTCCAAGTGCCTCCCGCATGCGGCGAGAGCTCCCGCGCTTGGGCTCTCGGAAGCTGTTCGCGATCGCGGCGCGGCCGGCCGGCGCCCTCTGGGGCGCACGGCTTACACTGACGGCTCGGCCCCAAATGGTTGCTTTATTTGCTTCTAGGACATTCCATGTAAAACATACAACTTCTCTGATTTATATAAAAATTAGCCACAAACCTAAACAATTTCTATTAACAATTCCGGTAAAGCTGAGGCTGATAAGAATGCGGGGAGCAAGAACACGGAAGTCCTCATGTCGTTTCCGTTTACTCGTTCTTCTGCCTTTTTCGTCATTTCAGCTGTACCGGAATGGTTTAGGCCTACTGAAAAATTATTCCGGTATGACGGAGTTAATTTTCCAGTATAACCATATTCCGAGTGCGTCAGACGTCCAAAATGTCCACGTGAATGGTATACAGTATGGCTCTCATGTCGGCGCAGCCGCGGATTGGAAACAGGCGCGCGGAAGCGGCATAGCATTGGGATTTTGGGCGGTCCGGAAGTAGTAGGCGGCCGCCCCGCCCGTGTCCTGGGAAATGGTTTCGGTCGCGCGGGCTTGTGCCGTGCGTTGCCGTGCGTTGCGGTGCGGTGCGCGACACACGGTGGGGAGCACGCATTATTTGGGCCGTAATTATTCCGACGGCTCGCGAGTATAGTGTGTGGTGTTTGTGGCCCGGCCCGGGAGTGGGCGGGAAGAAGCGTGTGTAATTGAAGCGGCAGAGCGGCTCTATCCACGCACTGCATCTCGTTGCGCAACGGTGACGGTGGTGCAGTGTGACTGGCCGGCCCGCTTGCACCAGGGCTGCGTGCTCATAACGTCCGAACCCGGCTTGTTCTCGCCTTATACTACATTCCTAC
>NW_026267152.1:1026655-1030213 GCF_000697945.3 Frankliniella occidentalis
AGGCGGTGCGGCAGGGCAGTGCAGCGTGATCTCAATCAAGCGCGAGAAAGAGACCGATCGCCAGTGTTTTCTGACAATTTGGGTGCCATTGTGAGCGATGTTGTGCTTCTGGAGACATTTGGGATTCATTTCGACGTGTACATATACCGATTGTTTCGCTTTGTTTTGTGTGAATAAAATTTTGATTTCGTCTGACACTTAGTTGAGTCAAATATCAGCATTCATTAGTATCCCTCTTTATTTTCAATGGGGCACGCTAACTATTGGAACGCCATCACTTTTGCCTGACGAGGTCTTCATTTCAGTCTGACTTTGATACTTGCGTCGCTGTCTTAAAAAGGTAATGCTGCAGGAGAAGACCTGTCCGGCACTGAGGAAATTTCCAGATAAGTATTGGGGTATTGGCCATTGTTTATCGCGAGGACGGTGCGGCTTTCCTCAAAGGTACCGAGTCTCTCTGGGCATCCCTAGCACTGGCAATCAGACGGCATTGTTGTAACGGGATTTAGGATTCTGCGTTCGGGGCAGAGGGACCTTAGCCGTAGCGCGTCGGCCGATCCCCCCTCTCCCCGCACCGGACCTGACCCCTGCCCCCCTCACCAAGGCTGTCCCCTGTCCCTTTCTGCGAAGTGCGGCCAGGCCAGGGTGGTTGGCGACAGGCGGCAGCTCAGCTCTCGGTTGCCAAGGGTGGAGGTGCGGTGCGCGCTAGCTGCCCTGTATTCGAGGACATGGTCGGCTGGAGCGGGGACGGGCGTCTCTCTCCGTCCTTCCTGGTCACGTGACGGCCACTTCCTGGAGGACCAAATTTTCTTGGCTGCTGGCCGTGATGCCGTGCATGACGTGGGGTTGTGGCACAGAGGCGGATTTCACTTGGGGCGGGAGGTGATGTCGCACAGAAAAGCATCCCCATGGCGTTTGGGGGAGTTCGTAGCCTGCTTGACTACCCCTGCTCATCCTCGGCCCCTGGAGACAGAGAGAGACAAACACCCAGAGAAAGAGAGAGGATAGCTCCCTCGGACTGTCTCTCTCGCACCTGCCGACCCTCCCCGGCGATGGCAGCCGCTGGCTATTTCACAGTTATTCGCCACCCATATCCGGTAATAATGCCGGTGCTTTGCGTTTGGCGGCAAGGTGAGTCTGGGGCTGGCCGAGCCGGGCAGGGCGGGGGTGCCATAAAACCATCACCCTTCTTCTGTTTCTATGGAGGCCAGCAGCTCGGAGGACAGGACAGGACAGGCAGGACAGCGCGGCGTCTGCACTTTGATGCTGCACCACGTGGCCGAGGTCCGCGGGCAGGGCACGCCGGCCCGGCCTTCCCATCCGTGCTGTTTGGATCGTTGGCCGCTCAATGGGATAAGCCGACCGGCGCCGGACTGTCGCGGACCCCTCCCCCAACAATGGGGCCCCAGTGCGGGCCGGGCTGTCTGGCTCGGGCCGGCCGGGGGCTGCGGGCTGCGCGGAGGTCACTTTCCCCCCTCTCCATCCCCCGCCCCGAGAGCGGCCCGCACCCCACTCTTACCTGGCCGTGCACCGGGCCGGGGCAGCTCCGCGAAAGGTCCAGCAGGCCGCGAACATGTGGTGGCCGGGAAAGTCTTGGAAAAGGGACGACGGGCTCCTCGAGCTGCTGCCTGGGAAGGGGGAGGGAGGCGGGGAGGGCGACTAATGCTTGCAAAACATTCCACCACCCTTCCAAGCACCGCGCACTCGGTCCGGGCTGCGAGAAGTAGACCGGTGCCCACTCCACCGCACCACAGCAAAATCCCCTCCCCCTCCTCCCCCGCACCGTTCGTCGACCTGCTGGGGGCTAACCTGGGCTCGGGGGGACGCAGACGTCATAAAGGCAGAAGCGTGGGACCAGAACAAGAGGTGGTGACAAGAACAAGACAATCTGACAAGGGGGTGGCGAGGTCGGACTGGGGCCGGCGGGCGGTGGGCAGGCGGCGGACAGCGGCGGCCGGGCGACACCGGGGCGACACGTGTTCCCACAAGGAGGCCACGGCCCAGGTGGGGCCACCCTTCGGCTCAGGCCCGGGCCGGCCCGCAGTGACGCGCTCGCGGCCAGATCACACTTCGATCTGTATCGGGGAAATCATGGAGAAATGAAACCGACGCAAAGAGACGACCGGGGCCGGGGCCGGGTGCGAATCTCGCACCTCCGAGGTGGCGCGGGGCCGTGCGGGCGAGCAGGACGAGACCCTCCCCCGGAGCCCGGAGCAAAAATAAAATTTATATCACCGCGGCTCCTTTTATGCTCGCCGTCGACGTGGGGGAGGCAGGCGATGACGACATCGTCGCGGGGGGTACTCGTCAGGTGGGAGGCCTGCCGGGGCGGGGCGGGCGGCCCGGATACAAGCCCCCGGCCGGAGCGGGGGCGTGGCCGTGGCCGCGCGGTGTGGTTGTGCGTTGCGGGGTGGCGCAGCGCAGCACCCTGATGGAGCTCCTCGCCCCGGCGTGCACCGGGACCTCCACGACGGCTCGGCCGGAACGACAGGACACGCTGACCCTCCCGGGCGACCAACACCAAGACCTCCCCGCGAGCTCCCGGTCCGGAAGCCTGTGCGCCTTCTCGCACCTGAACGAGTGGCAGTTGCACCCTGGAGACGAGTCGAGTCGATTTGAGGGCCGCCACCAGGGGACCTCGAGTTGGACCCGGCGAGGCACTGCGTGTCACTGCGTGGCACGGGCCGTGACCAATGGCACAATGGCACTGCCACCGGGCCGCCCACTAGTGGCCGCCCCGCGGGGCGATGGCGCTGAGGTGAGGACGGGGACGGCTACTGCGCGCTCGATGAATGACCAAGTACTGAGAAGTGCGCGCCCGAGCGCACGGTGCAGCAGCAGCAGCGCGCCACCGGGGAGGACGAGACCCCCGTACTAATTACCGTAAACAAGTGGCAGAGAAAGTGAAGTAAGTGATGATGTGAGCTGAGGCTGGGAGGAGCAAGCGCATATTGCATTACACGGGCAGGGCTTCAATGGAGAAGAGGCTTCATCTTCAACTTCAGTGAGGGTTAAGACGTCAGTTCACATGAACTTTAATCACCGGCAACTTAGGTGGGACGTCAATCCGCCGCCAGCGCCCCAGCTAGTGCTGGACACGTCCGTCGTCCGTGGTTTCACGGGGTCCTGATCCTGAGGTAGTATAGGACTCTATCATGGAGCAGGGATGCTGCGCGGGTCCAGAAGAGAGGAAGGAATAGGTTGTGTGAGAGAAAGAGAGCCTGAGTGAGAGACGGAGAGAGAGATGAGGGAGACAAAGAGAGTGTGAAGAGCTATAAGTAGTGGAGCAACAGAGATGCTGTAACCGCGAAACTAAGTCGGCCAGTGATCGGATCGGATAAACTCACCATAAGAACACACACACAAGCACACACACACACACACACGCGCGCAGTCCAGCTGCAGCACGCGTCCGCGTGTCCCCCCGCCGCGCTCTGCCCCAGGCACCCCCGGCCCTGGGGGCGGCGTCAAAGGCCGAGGCGGAGAGGGCCATTATGCCTCGCGGATGACGGCCTTTGAGTCCAAGTGGTGCGAATATCCCACACGGCACAATGGGGG
>NW_026267152.1:1030388-1031159 GCF_000697945.3 Frankliniella occidentalis
GGCGGGGGCGGGGGCGTGGCTCGAGGGATCGCGCGGCCACCCAACACGACCACACCTTTCAGCGCGCTTTTGTTCAAGAATCCACAATTGCCCGTCCCAGAGCCGGGGCAAAACGTTAACAATTCTATCCTCTGCGTCGTCGCGGCGTTGTTGGTCGCCGCGGCGGTGGCGTGGCGGGGCGTGGCCCGGGCCGTTCATAAACCCGAGCCGGGCCGGGGGCGTCACGTCGACGACGGCGAGGTGCGCGGGTGTTCGGGGCTGCCCCCACCTGGACTTGAATGGCGTCGGTGAGGCGGCGAGGCCCCCGGGGTGCGGGGGCTCATCCTCCTGCGACCAATGCGCTGCTTGTGTGGACGTTTCTATTAGTTTATCCCCGTGCTGTGTGCGCTGCAGGAGGCGAGGATCATCATTCAGGTGCACAACACGTTGAGACCAGCTCCAGCCCGGGCTCCAGCCGAGGCTCCAGCACCCGGACGAGCAGCGACCTGCAGCGCCGCAAGCAGCGCCCCGCGCGGTCCAAGCGCCACGCCTGGGTCTCAAAAGTGAGGCTCACGCTTTTCTTCGCTTTGCTTTTGCCGACTGTGAGATTCGCCGACTCGGTCTGCTTGTACGGGGCGGCGGCGGCGCTCGGCCGGCCCCTCCCCGGACCGGCGCGAGCGGCATATTAGCCGACCAAAAGAACACCTAATTGCCCTCCTACCCCCGGTGAACCCTATGTGCGGGGTGGGGTGGGGGAATGGAAGACGGAGACCACCGATGAAGACCTTGCAG
>NW_026267152.1:1034574-1036493 GCF_000697945.3 Frankliniella occidentalis
TCCCCCGCCTGCCAGGACGAGGAGGAGGAGGGGGTATGGGGTGGGGGGAGCCACCCCAGGCAGGCAGCCCTCCAGGCGCCTTTGCCCAGCCGGAGCGGACCATCATTGAGATGTCCTTCTCTCCTCTCCTCTTCATTCGTGGTTAGCTCCTCGTCGAGGGCGAACGTGCCGAGAGCTGCTCTCCGCTCGGTCCGGCCCGCTGCCCCGTCCGGCGCTGTCTGCCCGCGCCAGCCCTGCTGCAGTGCCTGTGCCCACCTGTCAAAGTGCGAACCGAGCCCGGCCCCCGGAGTGCCTGCGTGCGTGCGTGCCTGCGTGCGCGAGTGTGTGTTTGTGCGTGTTCGAGTGTGGTTCCCGTGTTTGTCTTGGCTAGTGCCAGCGTGCGTGTGAGCTCTTGGACACTTACCTGGACCCCGCCGGTCCGGGTCACATTAGTGCGGTCGAGTGTGCGCCGTAATGTTGGTGACCGGGATGGAGTTGGCCCTAGTGGTGCTCGTGTTGACGTGGACCGTCCCCGTCCCCTCGCACGGCTCGCCTGCCGAGTCTGCCACAACGGCCAGTTTCTGGTGAGTACGAGTGTCTGTCTGTCTGTCTGTCTGTCTGTCTGTCTGTCTGTCTGTCTGTGTGACAATATTTTTGAGCCCGAGTTGGCACTTCTGTCTGATCTGCGAGAACCTCCCCATCCATTGTGATTTTTCTTTTTCGTTTATCTTTTTGATAACGTCAATATGTGCAGTCGATGAGATTCAAGTACGCGAAGGGTTTTTAGAACAGTGCAGTATCACACGGTCGCCCCGATCGTCGCAAGACGTTAGGGAGGTTTCAGCGAAATTTACTGCGAAATGATGTGATGAAAAGCAGCACGAAACGTGTGAACTTCCCTGTGATGAAAATTGCCGCGACATCGTCACGTTGTCAATTATCACTGTACCGAGCACAATTACCTATTCAAGCGTAAAACAAAGCTAGGCATCGCACTACTTTTCTCTACGGGAGCCGGTCACAATTCTTCTTTTGCGTCCGGCTAAATCTTCTGGTCTATTCCAACCACCCTTCGACAAGCATCAGTCATTATGAATGCGCTCTGCGGGTGGCGAGGGCCCCCGCCGCCGGCCGGCCCCGCGCCGCGCCACCGCGCCGCTCTACTCGAGGGGGGCGGCCGCGGCCCCGGCTTAGTTCACCGCGGTAATGTGTCTCCGCTCCGGTCGCTCTCGCTCTCCGGCGATATGTAATCCCTCCTAATCCTCCCTCTGCCGCCGCTACCGCCTGCTCCTAGGCCAGCACCCCCCCCCCTTTACCGCTCCGTCCGGCCATTTCCTCTCATTGGGACAGAAGTGTCGGAGTAGCCGATGACAAATTTATCTCCGAAGCTTTACCCTGTGTTTCAACGGCGTCGTCTTTGCACCTTTGTGTCCGCAGGTCCTCCAACATCAACAGCATGTTCAGCGGCGAGAACTCGTGGGCGACGTCGGCCCTGAACGAGCACCTCGCGGCCGGGGCGCAGCTCGCCCTGGACCACTGTCAGGAGCAGTTCAAGTGGGACCGCTGGAACTGCCCGAAGAGCGCATTCTCCAGGTAGGTGTTGCCACCACCGCGGCGGCGTCTTTCGTTATTTTTTTCCATTTCCCCCCTCCCCCTCCCGCCCCTTCCGCCTGCGCTCACCTTCATCTCAATGAAACTTTCGCCCGGCCGCCGGGCCGCTTGTAAAGACCTTATTGCCTCCCATCGCTATATCGCCCGGCCGGCTTATGAATGACTCCACACTCGCGTTCGCATTCTTCATTAGTCACGGGGTCATTCCCTGCCAAATGTGTTCGCCGCCGCGACGCCGGGAACATGTTTTAAACCGCACGGAGGAGGTGGGTGGCCGGTTTTGTGTCTTGGTCGTGGGAATGCAGGGGGCGCGGGGCGCGGGGCGTGGG
>NW_026267152.1:1036916-1038515 GCF_000697945.3 Frankliniella occidentalis
AAAGGTTGCAGCGGGTTTACAGTCGTTAACAGTGCACCAATTTAGCCGTGAAAAATTTACCACGAGCGATTTGGGGAACCAGAAGGAAAAATATCCTCAACAGAACGTAACCGAATGTAGCAGGGTACGTAATTCGGGTACGTACGTACGATTTTCACGCACTCTCACTTTCAGCTCCACTCCACTTTCAGTACTGCGCCTTACCAGCGCCCTCCTTTCTTTGCCATACACGCTTCCGCCATGCACACCACTCTCATTTCGCTTTCATTGCCAAACTCTCTTGATCCGCTTGTAATCCCCCATCGCGCGCGCGATCTTGTTTTTGTTATTGTTGTTACATGCCTGTGTGTGTGTGCGTGCTCGCGCGCGTGTGTGTGTTTGAGTAAGCACACCAGTGCGTGCTCAGGGGACTGCAGCGGCAGCAACCCGGGCCCGAGGGTGGCGGCGGCGGCCCGGGCCCGAGGGTGTCCACACAACAGCGCACCCCGCTGGGCGACGACGTCGAACACGTCCTTAGTGACAGGGCGACAAGGCTCGCTGAGCACATCCTTTACACGCAGCCGCAGCGCCCAGGATTCGCCTATCGCCTAAGCACAGCTTGATACCGAAAACTTCGGAGCGGGGGCAGGGTGAGAGAGAGGGAAGAATGGAGAGTAGAGGGAGGAGAGACGGGGAGGGGGGGGGGTGAAAGGACCCGCCCGAGGAGGATGCTGGAGTTGGACGGCGCCTGCGTGGAGATAACGGACAATCAAGGCGGTTGAATGACGACTGGATAAGCTTCTTTGAAAATCCTCGAGAAGGGCCTTATTGTAGCAGGATTCCGCAAAGGCAAAGCCGAGGACTATAGGGCGATAGATCGTCCTCGCCGAGGTGGCGGCCGTCGTCGCAGCCCCCGCTCCGCTATGTTTGTTGTTGACTGGGGCGGGGGTGACGTCATCACGACGTCATCATCATGTCATGTCCGTGTCATCATCACGTCGTCCGAGTGTCAAGCGGCGAGGATCACACACCCAGCCCCCTTCTCCCCCCTTGGAGTCCACGAGAGAGTCTTCTCCAGGTCGCCGCCGCGCGATAAAGGGAGCTGCTGCTGGGGCCCCTCTCTGGCGGGCCGGGACCTGCACCTCCCTCCTCCACCGCGGCGGCGCGGCAGCCACGCCCCCCGCTCAATTACCATAATGTGAAGAAGGTCTCCGCCGGTGAGCAGTGACTCACCAGCTCCCCGCGGCCCCGCTCACCATGACCAGGCTGGCTCACCACCGAGGCCCTCCCAGGAGGGCTCACCGGTGCTTTGTAAAGAGGTGCAGTGAATCAATGTGGGGTGAGCGAAGAGGCAGCGACGGGGCGCGGGGGGCGCGGGGCGCGGGGCGTGGACCGCGGACCGCGGACCGCGGGGCGCGGGGCGCGGGGCGTGGACCGCGGACCGCGGGGCGAATAGCGCAGGGCATGAGGTGCGGGCGGGGTGCAGTGGAAACTGGAACGCGCGACATGCCCAGCGTGGTCGAAAACCATAGTGATGGGGCTTTGTGGAGAGGAAAAGGGGGGGGGGCATTTCCTCTTCCCTCATGTCCCCCTTCCTGTTGCGATCTGCATCTCTCCTCG
>NW_026267152.1:1041354-1058676 GCF_000697945.3 Frankliniella occidentalis
GCTGGGGGGCGGGCCGGGGGGCGGCCAAAGGCACGTGAGGTGAGAATCTGTCGGAGCGGCCCGGCCTGGGCCCGCCTGGCTCCATGGGCGCCACATTGGGGTAATATAATTATTATAAAGACGGCCGTTTTGTTGTCCGAGGAGCCATCCTTCACTTCCGCCCGAACCTGGCGCGCCGCCGCCGCCGGTGGTGTTGCACGGTGCACCGGGAGGACCCGCTCGTGATCACCGGCGACTCGAATCGACACCTCTGGCCGGGGGTGTTTGCCGACTGTTTTGCAGCCCCCTTCCCCCTCTACAGCCCCACCGGGAGGAAAGTTGATACCTTTATAACCCCGGGGGTGATCGCCGGTGTGTTTACAGCCGGCCCGGCTCGGCTCTGCGTCGGATCGGCTGCGCACGGCCCCCGGTGGTCGGGGTGCTCGGCTCGTCTGCTTTTCTTTATGGGTCCGGATGGGGCTGGTGCAGGTGCAGGTAGGCGCCGTGGGCTTGGCGGCCCCGGGGCGTCGTCGGGCCCCTTTTAGCACCTCTATCTGCCCCCGCGCTGACTCATCCCTCCCCCGGCCCCTCCGCCTCCCCGCCCCTGCCCGCAGCACCGGCGGCGCTAGGGGTGCGCTATGGGAGTCGCTGACCCCGCAGCTCCACCACTTTCTGGGAATGCCATCGCCTCTTCTCTTTACCGGGCGCCGCTTTCCCACGAGTCGCTGTCGCCGGCGCCTCCGGTTGGCAGCGCGGCAGCCTCGCGGGTCCGCCCGCCGCCGCCAGGGTAGGCCGTCCCACTGACTCCCCCGCGGCGCGCTGCCTACCTCGCGGGCGCCCTGCCCCGCGCTCCCTGCGCATCCCCTGCGCCGTCTGTCGCCCACCATAACACTTGCCGTTTTGTTCCAGAAGAGGGTTCAAGCCAGCCAACCAGGAGACCGCCTTCGTGCTGGCTGCCACCTCCGCCGGCGTGGTGCACGCCGTGACCAGGTCGTGCTCCGCGGGCAACCTCCCGGACTGCGGCTGCCGCATGCCCGGCTCCTCGTCCGCCCTGGGTGACGGAGACAGCGAAGAGCCCAGCCTGAGCGACCTGAAGACTGCGCAGCAGGTGCTCACAAACAACCCATCCGGAGCGCGGCGCGCGGGCTCCACGTCGGACCAGGATGGCGACAAGAACGACGTCAACAGTCGTGGTGTCGGTGAGTTCCCGTCTCTTCGTCCTACGTCCTGACGTTTTGTGGAGAAAGCTAGCGCTCTCCCCACACGGTGCTCAATGACTCTCTAACGACCCCCCTGTTCTCGCGATTGCAGGCAAAAAGAAGTGGGTGTGGTCCGGCTGCAGCGACCACGTGGCCTACGGCGAGTCCGTCGCCGCCAAGTTCCTGGACTCTCTCGTGCGGAAGGGCAACGATGCCTGGGCCTACACTTCGCTGCACAACAACCGCGCCGGCCGACTGGTAAGTCCGTCATTGACCTACGTGTGACGCGGACGTGCGGCTCTGCTGCCACACGGCCTCGAGCACCTCTTACATGCAACACGATTCGGAGAGCGACGCTAACGATGTTTTTCCTCTTCCAGGCGGTTCGCGACTCACTGCAGAAGCACTGCAAGTGCCACGGGGTGTCCGGGTCCTGCTCGCTGCAGACGTGCTGGATGGCGGTGCCGAGCTTCTCGCGCGTGGCGTCCGCGCTCCGGAGGCAGTACGACCACGCCGTGCGCATCGACTTCGAGGCCGGGCACGGTAAGCTCGTGCTGGGCAACTCTGCGTCCGGGCTGGTGCAGCGCAGCGCCCCCGCCGTGCCGCCGGAGAAGCTCGTCTTCTTGGAGGAGTCGCCCGACTACTGCAAAGTCAACAACACCACAGGTGCGTCTCCCGACTTGTAATTTTGATTTTCTAGAAACGTAATTTAGGATAACTTTTCAATGCCTTCTTTTTGTTTAATTGTTTTCCTTCTGAAAAGTTCCTGTTTTTCCTTTTTTTAAATTTTTTTTTCAATATTTTCACTTTTTTGATGGGGAAATTTTCAATTTTCTCCGAAAAATTTTGGACTTAAAAATTTCTACTCCGTAATTCTCGGAGAAGCAGCACCTGCGCTCCTCAGCCCGACGGGAACCTAATCTCACTCTGCTCTGCTTTCAGGTTGGACGGGCACCAAGGGCCGCACCTGCTCGCGCAACCGCGGCGAGGGCGTGGGCCGGTCGGAGCGGCGCTCGTGCAAGGAGCTGTGCCGGGCGTGCGGCCACCGCGTGCGCAGGCAGACGCGACAGGTCAGCCGCCACTGCCAGTGCAGCTTCCAGTGGTGCTGCCAGGTCAAGTGCAAGACGTGCGTGGAGACCGTCAAGGAGCACTTCTGCGGCTAGCGGGGAGACGCGCGCGCCGGCGCGCGCACCCCGCATACCCGCGACTACAGCACGCGTCGGCCCAGGTCTGTGTCCATGGGAGACCTGCGCGGACGGCGTCGTCAGGGGGGCGTTGACGGCCTGCAGGATGTTAGCGACTCGATGACAACGTCCGCCAGGTCTGCGCTACAGCGGACCCGGGGAGGACACCGTCTGTCGTGTCGCGACCGACAGGGATTGCAGCTGCGCATCGCGTTTGGCGACAACCACCCTCCGGTGGCCTCGATATTCTAGTCTCTTTGCTCTCTCGCTACACCTCTTCCCCATGACTGCTGAGGCGCCTAGCACGCGCTCCAAGGGGAAGGGAAAAGTCATCCGTCTGAATCCCACGATCAAGATGAGATTTTGTTTACACCGATTGACATAGGATAAGGCTTTCAACGACATGCATTCCAATCTTAGTTTTATCCTTTATTATAATTTATAATCTATTTATTTGACAGCATTGAATTAATGGTTTACGCCCAATTAGTGACCATTTGTTGTGTTAATGGACCTTTGGAAGTCTATTTTCAGAACTTCACTTGATCTCGAATCTCGTATGTTTTATTTAGATTTATTTTAATGATTACAATTGATACATGGATTTGCCTCCCTCGAGAGGCTGTGGTTTTATTTATTATGTATTACTAGACTGACACCTAGGAATGTAGTGTCTTTGTCAGATAGTACAATCAAGATACCAAATCAGTATTTTATATAGTGATATGTGTTGTTATTATATACGTATTGTATATAAATATTTCTGTATATTGACATTTTGTTAATTTATAAATAATTTTTATCTGTGTAATTGCTCAATTTTGATGGAAGAATGTAAATACACATAATTCTCAATGTAAATACCATGTATTTCTTCTACCAGTCAATTTAGTATACATGCCACACACTTAGATTTTCTACATGGACCTGGGGATTTATTTTAAACCAAGCACGTGCTTAGCCTTTGACACACTTGTTTGGTCAGATGAGTTAGAATAATGTGAGTATCCCCAATCGCCCGGGCGGAACTCCCTGCTTTCTCGCAGCGTTGAAAAGACGGCGCCTGATGGGTAGGCATCCCATTTCACTCCCGAATCCCCACAACCCGTTTTTCGAGGCAGCAAAAAAATGAAGTAGGGCCGTGACAACCCCACAGAACACGTGGATTTACCTCCTGCCTATTGATATAAAATTAAAGCAGCCAAACGTTTTGGAAATACAAAAGTGAGGTATGCGATTAACCTGTGTCCGTGAACTCCTTTCTGCGACCTAGACAGTTTTTCCAGCGTAGTCTTTCTGCTGTTGCCCACTCTTTTGCCAGTCGCAAAACTGTCAGTTCTATCAGTTTGTAGCGCCCAATGCACATTGTGGATTTTTACTAATCAGATCACAAAACTATAGAATAAGTCAGACCTTGGCCTTTAGTCCCTTGTCCTTCCCTTCTAAATTCATGAAACTTCTTAAACTATTTAAAAAGCAACGTTGAAACAAAAAGAAGAAAAAAATGATTCTGGGTCCATCCATTATTTTAGTCAAACTTAATATAGGTTTATTAGCTTTGCATGTATGAGTAGTGTAAATTGAGTTCTCTGCTTATGGTTTGACTCTCCAGCGACTCTATCTGCCTAGTTCTGGATTAATACTAACTCACGAATGATTCTATCCCATTGATATTTTCCTGTAAGCTTTTAAAAGAAAGCCAATTGTGTTATGTAATGGTACTATTTCTTTTTATTTGTCTATAAGTCCAAGTGTGCTTTAATGCCCATGGTATGGAGTTTTAAAACTTCAAATGAAATTTCCTGCAGGCATTTCAAGTAGCATATATATACCTCAGGTGCATATTGGGTTGGAGACATGTCAAATGTCAACACAGTGGCAAATGGCCCCAGTAATCACGAAACACTCACTTTTAGTCATTTGACTGTCAAAGTGAGTCTCTCCCTGCCTAAGTTTTGACTAGTTTTCACATTGAGTCCCACGTGACCACACATATAGTCACAAAGCACGTGATTAATGACCCTCTGGGACTCAACGTGTTAGTCAAGTTTCACTTTGCCAGTCAAAAACAGTCACATGACCAAAAGTTAGTGTTTCGTATTTATTGGGGCCTACAGTGGCCCGTGGGCTTTCCAGATTAAAAGTATACACCCCTATGTAACAATAAATCACAAAAAGGTAATGTTCTTAGCATCCATTTAAATCATACTAAACAAATAATACACATTTACAAAATATAATATACATCTTTATTCATCAAGAACGGACGCTCTGGTGCGTGGTAAGCTCTATTGGAAATTGAGCGGGTTACTGAATAATAAATAAATAACTACCATGAGCTGGTTTCTACATCACTGCATTGCATTGAAGGTAATGGTCCTCTACATTACAAATGTTATTTTAATTTTCCAGGACTTGGAGTTTTACTTATTAAAATCCAATTTAAGTGTCAAAAAATGAAGCAATTGCCCTCATGAATAAGAAAAACCATTACTGCAATGTAAAAGATTCTGTTTTTGAGATTCAAGGTATTCCTGTCCATGTCTAGAGCTGACACATAATTTCTGATCATGAGAATGCTAGCTGTTAGCACCATTCTTCTAAAAACATTTCTAACTATATTTGTATCACCACCTTACTTCAAGTTTAATTTAGAGGAAACAAGATCAATTAAGTTGCAAACTTCATCAGTTTGATCCCTGCTTACTTTCCATCATATGGTGACAACAGCAGAAACGTGTGTTGGTTTTTTTTTTTTCGTCTAAAATACACTTAAAATAAAAGGAACTTTTTAAATTTGTCATGTAATTACACTCAAGCAGTTGGAAAGTCATATGCTTTATATAAACAACAAATGCTTACTATCAAATACTGAAAATTAAAAGGCAAAAAAAGTAGTGTTCCAGTATGGGTTACCCAAAATTTAAACTGTAGAACAGTATGGGTATTTTCTGGACTGGGGTAAAGTGCACTATTACAATATGGTAACATGAGTAAAATAGGCGGCTTGATACTGATATTACACAATGAGAGAACTTAATTCCATAGAATCTATGACACTACTCAAGGCGCAGAGACTTGTCACAAATGAGTTGCAAAATGTTGTCCATAAATTTTCTGTTCATCTTAAACTTGTCACAATAACACACTGAATAGTGGTTGTAGTTTTTTTTCCACAAAAGAATTTTGATCAAATGTCAAGTAAATCTGAACGCTCTAAAGAAATTCATTTTTGCCATTCTAAAGATTGTCAATAAAACATAAATTTGCGACTACTGTGACAAGTTTGGCTGTGACAAATATCTTCCTTTTCTTCCTATCTTTTGATGCCAGTATAGCAAACTATCTGAAGACATACCATACAATTGTAATCAGGAGATCAAATTTGCAGTCATTGGTAAATAAATGATGTTAAAAAACATTTCTTGTGCATAAGCATGATTAAATGACTCCTATCTTACTCAATTAGCATGCATTGTCTCAAAACTGTCTAATTTTAAAACCCACAGTATGGGAAAATTGTGATGCAAAGATAACAGAAATACCTTTTCAATAACTTCATTTGTTTGTTTTTCTTGTTTGAAAGAAAACTTTTGTACAGATAGGTCTTTTCAAAGATTACAGTCAAAACATTTTATAATAAGAATACGAACACCCTGGCCATGAAAAAAGTTCAAAGGCCGTTGTTGTACAGTATAAGAATAACAAATTTACTAAGTTCAATGCTCAAAATTATTCCTCTAAATAAATAAAAAATATCAATCTGTCAAAAATTTCTAAGCACATACAAATTTTTGCATTAATATCACGGCTACAAAAGACATAAGTCTATGTATATAATTTTTACACTTCATAAAAAAATGTCATACACATAATATCACATGACTACAGGGTCATCCAGTAAAACATGATTAGATAAGGCAATACACAATTATTGTTTCAGCAGGTTCCGAGGAGCCTACTGCAAGCTACAAAATACAGTGATAATCAAACAAAAATTGCCTCACATGGAATCATTCCCTTCAACAACAAAAATTAACAAGTATGATATAGTATTTTACCAATTATACAGAGCCAACACAACATAGACAAAACACTGCACAGCCAAATTCCCATACTATCAAAGAATTTCCTTCAATTGAACATCTACCTGTGCATAAGACACTGTAGACACTGAATATTTGGTGAAAATGAAAGTTGACGAAACTAACATTAAAAACTGAGCAAAATTTCTACGTTATTGTACATGTCATGGAATATAAAATGCTGCCTATGTATTGATTCTAGTAAGAGCTCAAGTTCCTTAACATAAAACAAGGGAAACTATGAACACAAAATGAATTTTGTGCTAAGTAGGAAACTCGTTCTTAACCAAACCACGGTAGTTCTTCAAAATCTGTTCCTGCTTTTATCTCAGAGTAATGGAGAAGTGTGTGTATAGGGTGATGGAGGGTTTTCCGTGGCGATAAAAGGTACATTTAAAACGCCCGCGCGCTCACTGTGAAGTAGTTACTAACCGCCCACAGATGGCAGCACAGATGGCGCCGCCATAACCTCACGCACTCCTCCACCGTCACAGGACTTGCAAGTTTTTAGGAGGATCTGTTAAGTAAACTCATTAAAATGCTTCGGTAGCGACTCTAAACATGTTAATAAAACAGTTTCATTAACATCTCATAAGTTCAAAGATGCATGCATCATCCATTTTCGTTGCTTAACTACGTTTTTCAACACGCTCAAAATAAGCTCTGGTCTGGGACTTAGAATGAAAACACGCAAAATTTGTTAAGAGTGCTCAAAATTATACTATTAAACCTGAAAAAAGGTTCATTGCTTTAATTGAGACCAGCGTTCCCGCTTTACAGTGGTACTATTGTCATGTGTGTAGGTGTTGTGTGTTCTGAGATGAAAACAGGAACAGAAAAAGGGTTACACAGCACTGAGAACAATACTCGTTCTTCCTACCAACGAGAAGGGAAAGTGGGTTGGTAAAGAACGAGTAAAAAACAACAATTATTTGCCTCTTGCTTAATTTTAAGCATGTGTCAGTGCAGTTATTTCATTGAGAAATACAATATAAAACATTTCTCTAAATATATTTTTCACTTACAATAGTCCTGCACTAGGCACCCATCATCCATCACTCATCATGTTACAAATGATAAATACGTGTATTGGTACTCACCCAAGTTGCCATCAATGACATTTAAATAATGTGCCGGCAGCAAAATATGTTTGTCGCCATTTGTCAGCAAGGTACATTATCAGCAAAGCTTTTTTGAAAAACAATTTAAAACTCAGTCACACAGGATGAGTTTTTTTGTCATATAAAGGATGACGGATCATGGATAACACACTGGGTTCCTAGTGCAGGACCGTCTTCTGCTTAACTCCATAGTCATGACTTGCTCTATGTGTGTTGGTGAACTCTACTTCAATGGACTAGTAGTGACGCATCATATTGAATCCAGCGCACCTCCCGTTAGCTTAGTCGCATATAAACTCAAGGCCTGAAAAGGAGAGAGAAACAAATTAGAATTGAAAAACACAAAGAAACTGAAACCTTTGCTTGTGCGGTCAGGCTTCTCGTATGCCACGCACCTTGTAGATGAACATGTACTGCTCCTTGGTCTGCACGCAGCCCGCTCGGTCCTTCCGAAGGCGGTACACGGTGCGGGGGATGTCCACCTGCCGGGTCGTCTCAAACTCCCTGATGCACAGGTCGATGGCGAGCACGGTGCCAGTGCGGCCGGTGCCCGGGCTGCAGTGCACGATGTGCGGCGCTGCACGTGGTGCCTGGCGCGCCCCCGGCGCCGCCCCCGCAGCCGTCGCCGAGGAGCTCGGGTTCCGCATGAAGGCGCGCGCCTCGATGAGGAAGGCGATGATGGTGCTGGGGTCGTCCGGGACGCCTCTGCTCGGCCAGCCCATGTACCACATGTGCGTGGCCTCCCGCCACAAGTTGGTCTCCATGTTCTGCAGACAGGGGGAAATAATTGGTATTCGTGCTCGGCGATCATCCGAAAGTAGTCATCAAAGCAAAAACCCGTCAAAAACCCTACCTTGAGTTGGATGCTCGATACAACGTATTTGTCCTTTACTTCGCGCTTTTTCAGTGTGACCTGGAAGTCACCGAAGAGTCTGTGGCAGTCCGTCACTTCGGACGGTGGAAGGTAGTCGGCGCATTTTTCCTGCGGGGGAAGACCAACATTACAACTGGAACAACGGCTCCAGGACCAACGGATCCACGACAGAGTGACGCTTAACTCACCACGCCATCCTCTACGAGGTCGGTCAGCATGAGGATGACCTTGGCCTGCGTCTCCCACACCATCCGCCAGAAGTCGTGGACGGTGGAGGCGAGCGGCGCCTGGCAGGCGATGTAGAACTTGTCGGCGTTCTTGGGCCCGCGCACGTAGTTCGCGTTGATGTACTGGGACAGCGGGTCGCCGTCCTTGCAGCTCAGCGTCACCCGGGTCTCGGGCAGTGGGATCACGTTGGCGTAGCGGTTGCGCGTGTCGGCGCCGTCGGGCAGCTCGTCGGCCTTGGGCGCCACCTGGGGGATGGCGCTGAACTCGACCTCGACGCTGCCGCGGTCGCTGCTCATGCTGGACAGCGCGGGGAAGGCGAGCGGGTGCGACGGGGCGGCCTGCGGGGGGGAAAGGACAGCGGTCAGCAAAGCGGTCAGATCAGCGGTCAGCAGCGTCAGCAGGGCCCAACACAAGCAGGCGATATACTGACCGGGTCGGTGAAGGCGGGGTTGCCGTACGAGCGCTTGGAGGCGCGCGCGCCCGCGCCGGCGCCCTTCCTGCGCACGCTGCTGCTGTTGCACACCGACACGCTGTCGAGGCTGTACGCGTCCAGCGACACGGGCGTGCACCGCTGCGCGTACCGCAGGCTCTTCTGCCGCTTGCGCATGATGAGCTGCGGGAGGAACGGTACGGGGTGTAGCAGCGTGACGTGACGGAGAACGGCGCAGCGCCAGAAGGGGTACAAAAAATAATAATAATAACAGCAACTCGACGGCACTCACCAGCAGAGCAGCCAGCACGAGCAGGCAGGCGGCCGCGACGCACGAGATGGCGATGGCGGCGATAACGCCCGCGCCGCCGCCCTGGCCGGAGGAGCCGCCGTCGGCGCCGCCCAGCGGCAGCACCAGGTCCACCTTGCGGATCTGCGGGGGCAGAAGTCAGGGGGCGCGTCAAGTTAGAGGAGACTCATTCCTGAGAGGAAACAGAGCGGCGGAGGACAGAATGTCATACACTCACCGGGTACTCGAGCCCGCGGCATCCCCAGAAGCGGAGGAAGTCCTCCGTCAGGTTCCGGCTGAAGTGCAGGCTCGCGTCCGCGATGTACATCTGGATTGAGATCATGTTGGCGATGGGGTTGTTGCTGGCGCTGGGCATCTCCGTGGTGGTCGTCTCCTCGGCACGAGCCTCGTCGGCCGCCTCGGAGCAGTGCGTCGGCCCCACATTCAGCAGCACGACCTGGGACGGCTTGACGTTCCTAGAGAAGGGAACAAAATGCACGAGTCCTGACCGTTTTCTTTGGCTTCCAAATAGGAAATAAATGACAGCCAGCGCGAGTGTGTGGCTTACATGGAGGTGCCGTTGCTCATGAGTGCAGCCGCGGCCTGCCTGAAGGCCTCGACCTCCTGACAGAACTGCGCCCAGTCCGTCTCCATCAGCAGGCGGAGGTACGCGGGCACGGCCTCCGGGATCGGGACCGGCTCCGGCTCCGGGGCCGCGGGCTCCGGGGCGGGCTCTGGCACGGTCTCCTCCGGGAGAGCTGCAAGCAGAGAAGGGTTAGCGACCCGGGGGTTGGCGTGAGCTGCAGGCGTGCTACAGACTGTGACGTGAAGTGGTGTTCCAAATCGAGGACCGAGGCGTCCCGATGCCAACACCGGTTCTGGCGGGTCTCACGAGGCACCGGGACGACCACGAGCCTCGTCGCGGGGTGGCGCACAGCGAGGGGGCGTGGGTGGCGTTAGGGGCCAGCTGGTCCCCGAGAGTTAGCGAGAGTTAGGCTACGGTCCGACTCGGTCGTGGGCGAGCGGGGGGTGACTTACGAGTTTCACCGTCGTCCTCACTGCTGGGCACCGTTTCCTCCACCGGAACGTCCATGTCCGGCATGGGCGTCGGCGTCGTGGACGGCATTGCAGAGGGCGCCGTCGGAGGTGCCACGGTCGGGGGTGCGGACGTTCCTGGAGAAAGCGGCGGTACGGGCACCGCCGTGGTCGTGATCATTCCAGCTTCAGTCGGAGAAGAAGAGGAAGAGGATGGTTCTGGCGTCGGCGTTGAGAACGTCGGCGTCGTGGCGGGTGCTGTTGGCGGGGACGTGGGTGGCGGCGGCGCCGTGCGGGTCGTCGGCATGGGCGGCGCCGCTGTCACTGGCGTCGCCGGAATCGTGGGCTCAGCGGTGGACGGGGAGGAGGCGGCAGTCGTGTTGTCCACCAGGACGTCACCGGCGGTGACCTCCCCGGCTGGTGGCTCCTCAGTTTGGCGAGTCGGGGTTGGAGTTGTGAGGGGAGGTGGCCTCGTCGAAGAAGAGTCTAAGACGTCGTCGTCTGGGTCCAGGGTGGGCGAGACCTGCGTGGTGGTGGGCGGGTGACGCGACGAGGCCGTGCCTGATGGTACGGGGACCCCCGGCAGGATTTCATCCTGTTCCCGGACGTCTTCCTCGGCTTCCTCGGGTGAGAGGGTAGACACCGCTATCTCCTCTCCGGGGAACGACGTGGGGGCGGGCGAGGAGGCCATGTCCTCGTCCTGGTCCGGCGAGCTCACGACACCAGGACCCTGGCTGGGGCTCGCACTGGGCGCACTGGGTGCGCTAGGGGCGCTCGGCTGGCTGGGTCCGCTGACCGTGCCCGGGGCGGTGTCCGGGGCAGAGCCCGTGGCAGTGCCGGAGGCCGAACCAGACGCGCTAGGAGAGTTGGCGGACGGCGCGAACGTGAAGTACTCCACCATGGACGGGCCGGGGGTGGGCACGGCGGGCTGCACCTCGGGCTGCACGGGCCGCCACAGGTCCGGCCGGCGGCTGGTGGTGGTCGCGGCCGCGGCCGTGCTGGTTGGAGCAGCGGGTGCTGCGGGAGCGGGGCCGACTGGCGGCGTCGCCAGGTCCGGCGGGTCCACGACGTGGATGTTGGGCGCGTTTGTAGTGGCCCCTTCATCTTCATCGTCGTCCTCCTCATCCGGTGCGTGCACCGCGTTGTGCGAGATGTGCGCCGGGGTGGGCGGCGTGGACGTTGGCCTGCCGCGGGGCTTGGCCGGCTCCACCTCCACGATGACCTCCTCGGGCTGCAGCGGCTGCACCACCAGGTTCTCCCCCGTGCTGTTGGCGGCAGCGCTCAAGGCCGGAGAGTCGGGCGCGGCGGGGACGATAGGCCGCGCGGGGGACTGTGGCGGCCTGCCCGTCGAGAACACGCTCTCCAGCGGCAGGTGCGGCTCGGCGTCCAGCATCATGTTGCTGCTGGGCTTCTTGTCGGTCTGCAGACCCTCTTGTTGGGGCTCCTTGTTGAGCAGCAGTTCGAGGCCCGGCGCGGGGGTGTTGGCCAGGACGGTGTGCACGGCGTGGGCGTGAGCGGGGGTCACGTCTGCGGAGAGAAAGAAAGCGCGCGCGAGCGACGGGCGCGGGTTAGTTACATACAGCACCGCCACCGTGGCACAGCAGCACATCAAGCAGGCAACAAGGGGGCCCCCCTGGTGGGGGGGCTAGACGACGAGGGTACGGCCCCATCGTTAATGTGAAAATGATTAGCAGAACAACACAGGTTGGGCGGTTGGGCACAAAAAATAAGGTGAGAAGTAGCAGCAGGACGACGACCGCTTCGCGGAAACGCGTCCTGTGTGTTATACTAAGGGCAGCGGGTGTTACGGCGCGGAACTAGAGCGCAAATACAACGTGACGGTGGCTGGGCGCGCGCAGCGCGCGTGTAGTACACTACAGTGGAGCGCTCTGTGCCGGAGGAAGAGGATTGGGATGGAGCTTGCCTGGCAGGGTGGAGACCTCGATGACGATGGGCGGCAAGGCCGTGGTGAACGGCAGCCCCTCAGGCAGGACGGCACTTGGAGGCCTCTCATGGGCTGCGGACTCGACCTTCGGCATGGGCGCCAGGCCCTTCATGGACGCCAGCGTCCACGCCGAGGCCGTCTCGGGCACACGCATGTCCTCGTCCAGGCTTCGGGTGGGCGTCGGGCCGGTGCTCGTGGACGTGGAGGTCGTCGTCGCACTACCACCAACGCCGTACCTCACCGACCCGCGGCGAACAAGCGGCCTGCGGGGAAAGGTGCGATCAGTAAAGAATAAAACATATTCGCTAAGGGGTGAATAGTGTACTTCCGCAACCGCTCACCTGTGCGTGGTGGTGCCAGGGGCGTCCCAGGTGGTCTCCCTGTGCTTGATCCTCCTGGGCGGCTCCGTGGTGCTGTCCGCCCGCTCAGGATGGCGCCACCGCAGCGTGGACAGCCTGCTGCGCTGCAGCGGCGACACGCTGCTCAGCTCCATCATCTCCCCGGGCTCGCCCCGGCGTGGCGGCAGCGGCTCCGGAGGCTGCTCGGCCCGCGGCGCGCTCGCGGCCGCCGTCGGTGGCGCGGGCGCTGGGGTGGCCGCGGTCTGCACCCCGGGGGGCTCCGTGGTCACGAGTCCGTTGTCCTCCACGGCCGCCGGCTTCCAGTCCGCGTCTTTGGTCGGGGGCGGCGCCGCGGGCGCCGGACCGACGGGAGCAGGCGGCGGAGGCGACGCCGTCGTCGTGGCGTTGGGCTTGGCGCCGCGACGCACCGAGAGGCGCACCCGCGGCCGCTTGGTGACGCCGCCGGCACCGACCTCCGTCCCTTCGTCAGCATCCTCGCTCTCAGGCACTCGGTGAGGCCTAGGCCGGGCGGCAACCGCGTTGGCTTCCTGCTCGGCGCTCACGAGCCGAGGGCCGCGTTCAGCTGCCAGGCGGTCAGCGGCTCGCCGTCTCCCTGCAGGTCGACAAGATCGTAAGTACATAAAGGTTCATAAGTGCCGATCGCAGGGGCCATTTGAACAAGTCGGCTTACCCGTGGCCGCGGACTGCGGCGTTGTACTGTGGCTGTCACCAGGTGCACCGGTAGGGGGCTGGGCGGCCTGCGCCGAGGGCAGCACGGGTGGGCCGCCGTTCTTGTCCTTCTGCTCCACTTGCGGGGGCGGTCCCTGCGCCCCGGACACCAGCTCGTTGAGGGCGGGCTTGGCGAGGTCGCCCGCCGCCGAGCCCGCCCCCGCCTCTGGCGCCTCCCATGGCGCGGCCGGCCCCTGCTCCGGGGGCGCGGCCCCAGGGGGCGCGGGGGCGGGCGGCGGGGGCGGCGACGCGGCCTGTGCGCAGGCGAGGAGGCACGTCGCCACCAGCAGCAGACCTGCGAAAACAAACGAGGAACAACGTCAAATCTCCGGACACGCGGCCCATAAGGCAAAGGCAGGTGTGATCAAATGGGAGCCAGACACATGCTGCCGTCAAAAAATGGGGAGAAGGGGGTGGCGTAGTAGCGCGTAAAATAAAGTGTGGGAAATCCCGCGCGCTGGAAATCAACACCACCGAGTCACGAGTGTGGCTTGCAGCGCGACGCGGTGCGGCGGCGGGCGGGGCGGGGCACACCACACACCACCGCTCCGCCGTGTGTAGTAAAGTGGATGCGAGTTGCATCACGGCGACAAGACGAACACTGCAGCAGATCGACTGGGGAGAGAAAACCGATACCAGAAAGAGGCGGGGAGAACCGGGAGAACGCCGCCGCCGCGGCTGCAGCAGCACGCCGCGTCGCGCAAGCGGCAATCAGGCTAGTTGTAGTGAGCGAATCAAAAGCACCGCCGCCGATTCGCGAATCGCTCTTCCGTTTACACACGCGAGTACGTACTCGCCCATACAGAAACCAGGCCCGTCCGCATCCACCGCCAGCCCGGTAGTACGTCGAAACAGACGGGACGCAGTACGATACGCGGGGAGCACACACCCAGAAAAGTGGATTCTTGATTTGAGTTCCGGTGCTTGACAAGTTGAGGACAGGTACTTGTTTTGAGAATATTTTACTCAATTTGATCTGAAGAAATTCTTAAACCAAGTCCTGGGCCTTAACTTGTCAAGTACCGTACTCAAATCAAGTATCCACCTTTTTGGGTGCACAACATACAGCGACTGCAAACGAACAACAACAGCCTCAGTCAGTAACCGTAACGAGAAGCCGACGCATTTCGAAAGTGGACGAATCCGCGTGCTGAAATGCAGCCAAGTTCCTGAGCGGGCGCAGCGCTGGCTGCTTGGGCTCTGCGCGTGGGTTATGCCCCGGTCAGGCCGGCAAGAGAGTGAAGAAAGGGTCCCTCGCGTGGGGATCGTGTCGGAGGTGGAGATTTTGCAATTGCGGCACACGGTCGTACTTTGGGAAAATATACATCCAGGCGCTTGCTTAGCAAGCAAAATGAACAGCAGGAAACGTTTGAAGTGGCGATGTGTTTCTTTTTGCGGTGTTTAAACTATACCTAGTCCCCGCTGCACCCTGCATAGGAGCCCCGCGCACTCGCAGATGAGGGCATGCAGATAAGCCCCCCACCTGCGCACACTAGATCAGGTGTGAGGTGGCGGGGCGGGGCGAGGCGGGGCGGGGCGGTGCGGGGCGGGGCGGGCGGCTCTTCATTATGCACGACAGCCTGCACAGCGCCGCAGCCACCGCGCTCGGACCGCGCCAAACGAGTTTCAAAACTTCCCGCTCGCGGCGGCGCCCCGCCACCGCGGCCCTTGCTCCGCCCCGCCCCGCCCGCGTCGGAGGTCTCTAAAGTCTCCAGTTCCTGCATTAATTCTAATTACCCCCACTTCCTCAGGATAAAGAATAAAATCAAGAGGGCACCTGACTAAGTCCTCGTGCAGCTGCGCCGCTGGCGCGCGGCGGCGGCACTTTCTCGCAACAGCTGCCGTTTGCTGCAGCTGCCGCACCTGCCGCCTCTGCCGCGGAGAGTCAGCGCCGAGTGACTCATGACTCGCTGATCACAATAACAGCGCCGGCGCCGCGCGCGCGTCGATCGGGGACTTATTTCAGATTTCCCTTCTCTTCTTTGGTCTTCCTCCCCTCCCCTCCTCTCCATCCAGGCCCACAGACCAGACCTGCTGCTCCAAGTCCAGAGTGAATCTGGAGAGAAAGGCCCCGCCCCGCGATGCATGCTGCACTCGGACGGCACGCGCGTTTCGGCGAGCTCGGCGAAACCGAAAGCCATTTTCTGCGCGAAGCAGCAGCAGCAGCAGCAGCAGCAGCAGTGGCAGGGGCGGCTAGATGGCTAGATGGATGGACGTACTGACGGACGTGGATGAAAGTCTTGCCCATTAGCCCGGCCAGCCCGGCCCGGCGGCATCGCGGATCCACCGAGCGTTACAGCTCCGCTCCGCCCCGCCCCACCCCGCCCCGCCTCTCGCGGGTTGATTTTCGACGTGTTTACCCTCGTCTGCCCGGCGCGGCCACCAGCAGTATCCGCCCCCATTCCTCATTTTCACTGTTCCGATGAGGTTTCACTCGCGGATTCGCGGGTCGTCTTCCTCTCTAATTGCAGAAAGTCGGGGCGTGGCGTGTCGGGGCGGGGCACAGCAGGGTGGGGCTGAGGCAGAGGTGACGGCCTGTAGGCCAAATACGACTGCATTTGGAAAACCGCGTGACGCCTTAACAAAGAAACATTATGTACGCAAATAACACTAATATATGACTGATCGTCTTGAGTAGCTTCACCTGGGGACGAAGTACTAGAATTTTTATTTCGCTCAAAAATCTCTAAGAAATGGCACTGTCCCAGAACATTTTTGGGGTGTTTCAAGGTTGCAAGCCAGGAGTTTAGTTCAGTAAAGAACATAAGAACATGGCAGGGAGACAGACCGACAAAAAGTGCAAGCATAGCGGAATGCAGGCGCGACTGAGCTGCTCGGCGCGGAGCGCTGGGGTCGCTGGTCAGTCGCAGTTTCAGTTCAGTCGCGACGAGGCAGCCATAGCCCCCGCAGCCATGGCGAGCAGGGACTATTGAGCAGCGCAACTCTCAGCGAGCATCGCGTACTGGAAGATTCAGGTATGCATCGAAAATAGTATTCTTCAGCGCATGTTTGGAAATTTCCAACAAAAAGCTACGCTGTACCGGGTGTAACTAAATGTGCAGTAGTTTTGCGGGATTGCATACTCAATATGGCCGCAGTGGCCATAAAGAGTATGCAAACCCACAAACAACACTGCTGCGTGCAGCGTATTTACAAACCCGGTATACAAACAATTTTCGCTACCGTGAAAATTTTTGTCGGTGATATTATAAATGAAAACTGCAAACTTCGAGCATGCTCAGGGAAGAGCAGAACGACAAAATTGTACATAAACATTTAAAGAGTGCCGTCCAGTGTTGCGGGTTTGCCTACTCCCGCCCAGAAGGTGCCATGGCCCCACTTCTGCCCAAGAGCATGAGCAAACCTGCAACACTGGGGCGTCCACCCTCACCTGGCACACCAAATTTAGACAAAGTTTATTTTGGTCAGATATAAAGAATGGTTTTCGATTATCAACACTTCTTTCTGTCTTTCCAGACCACTGCGATTTTCGAATGCGTCGCATCGTGCTAGTTAAGTGCCAACATTGAAAAGAAGGTGCCATTTTGCCACGACTTTCACAATGCACAAGATAAAACAATCAAGTAAGTGCATCGAAGGCAACAATTCACTGCCCCCAACAGACCAACTGAAAAAATACCAAGAAACGTACAAGAACGAAGAAGACAAAGAAACGTTCGACTGCCCTGCGTGTTACAAGACCTTTCCCAGCCCGGCAAATCTAGAAGTGCATATGCGAAAGCACACTTTAGAGAAGCCATTCGAATGCATCATATGCAAGAAGACATTCGCCAAATCAACATACATGAAGAGACATCTCATAACCCACAGAGAAGAAAAGCCATTCGAGTGCACAGTGTGTTACAAAACTTTTGCTGAGTCAAAG
>NW_026267152.1:1058726-1059423 GCF_000697945.3 Frankliniella occidentalis
CTCAGCGAGCATCGCGGACTGGAAGATTCAAGTATGCATCGAAAATAGTGTTCTTCAGCGCATGTTTGGAAATTTCCAACAAAAAGCTACGCTGTGCCGGGTGTAACTGTAAATATGCAGTAGTTTTGCGGGATTGCATACTCAATATGGACGCAGGGGGCATAAAGAGTATGCAAACCTACACTGAAAAAAAAAAGAATCATTGTTCCAACGACCGGCGTGTTCTTGTGGCCGGGTTGTTGGTCCAAAGACACGATGTTGCTAACCCTATGACAGCCGGTAGTTGTGCCACCGACCGACCATGTCGTTGAGCCAGCAATCATGGTCGTTGGAATAGCATCTTATGTTTCTGAAGCCGTTCAAAGAACAAAATGTTGTTGGAGGTGCAACATGTCGTTGGTACAATGATTCTTTTTTTTTGTACTACAAACAATTTTCGCTACCGTGAAATTTTTTGTCTGTGGTATTATAAATGAAAACTGCAAAATTAGAGCATGAACAGGGAAGAGCATAACGACAAAATTGTATATAAATATTTGGTGAGTGCCGCCCAGTGTTGCATGCTTGCCTACTCCCGCCCAGAAGGCGCCATGGCCCCACTTCTGGCGAAGAGCATGAGCAAACCTGCAACACTGGGGAGTCCACCCTCACCCTCCTGGTACACCAAATTTAGACAAAGTTTATTTTGGTCAGATAT
>NW_026267152.1:1060894-1063078 GCF_000697945.3 Frankliniella occidentalis
TTACCTTTTAAGAATTAACTCGGGCAAAATTGGTAATGAATTCTTCAGCAAATTATTCATCTGATAGTTTCTATATCTTCCTTCTTTAGGGATCATTGAATTCCGCATTCCAAAAGTCAAAAACTTTGCACGAGGGCGTGCGACAATTTTGTCAAGAACAGCGACCCTTCTGGACCACGACGTTTAGCGTTGACGGCGTGTCCTCCAGCGAGTAGAGAGAGAGGAGGAGGGGGAGGATGTCCCATCTGCCGATGCCTTCCCTCCTCCCACTCGCCTTACATCGCCCTTGAGGCCTTGAGGCGGCTCGTAACGCGCCCGTAATGTGTTGCCTTCTGGCTGCCCAAAGCTGCGGCTCGGCCCGGCCCGGGGCCCGGGGTAGGCCTTAATTTTATTAATAGAAAATTATAAACAGTTAAACTGAGTATTAGATTTGATTATTTGTAATATGTCCGCCGTGCAATTTTGTTTTACCTCCAATAAATGTAAAGAGGATTAGAATGAGTTCCGCTTGTGCGAATGCGATATCACTTTTGACCATTTTTCACTACTTATACACAACACACAACTTTTCATCTGGGTGGCGGTCGTTGGGCCATAAGCAAGATAGTATGTATTTCGAGGAGGATTTTGTCTCCCTTTGTGGCGACTGTATTTGATTGAAGCTCATGCTTCATGCTTTAGCAGAGAGTCATAGCAGCGAGCAGCGGTCGGAGGAAGCGACGAGACGCCCCGACGACACAACGTATACCGCCCGTCGGGCGCACGTGCGCCGCGGCCCTGCCGACCCGACACAACAACAAACAACATGGCCCCCGTACAGCCGCAACTCCCCAGCTTTGAGTAGGATGTCATGTGTTTAGTGTGTTTTGTGTGTAAGTTTCTCTTCCGATTCACCCCAGGCGGCGACGGCTGTCCCGATCATACGGGGGCGCGGGCGGGGCGCAGGTGGGGCGCGGGTGGGGCGCGGGTGGGGCGCGACAAGTGCAGCGCTGGTGCAGGCGCCGGGCGCCAGCGCCGCGCCGGAAGGAAGCACTCTCTTAGGGGCCCAGCTCAGTGTCGGTGAGTGACGGCCTGCTTCCGGGTCGGGCCGTGACGACGGGGCCCTGGCACTACTGGCTTCCAGGTTCACCACTGCACCGCCGTCACGTCCACGCGTGACGAGCAGGGACTAGCGTGACACGAGCCGTTACCGGGAGAGGGGGGGGGAGGCGTCACACTGTCAAAGGCACCGCTGCAAGCTGCATTTTATTCAAAACGCTAATCTTAAGTTAATCTTGAAATTGCACTCTTGGTATCATGTCAAAAGTGGGCAACAAATGAGTAGTGCAAAAAGTAGTGCTTTCCACTTTGGTCTTATTGTAGCGCTCTCATCCGCGCGCCCTGAAGATGGACGAGATTCGAGGATGTCCTGGAGGATGTCCTGAAGGCTGCCCGCCCTAGGCCGTCCAAACCTTGGCGACGGCATTGGCGAACAACAAGACACGCCTGACCGGGTCACCGACGCGAGAAGACGACCAAGTCAAACAGCGCGGGCGACGTGGCGTGCTGGCGCTGGCGTCGCTGATCCCCCCCCCACAATGCACAAGATAAAACAATCAAGTAAGTGCATCGAAGGCAACAATGCATTGCCCCCAGCAGACCAACTTAAAACACATCAAGAAACGTACAAGAACGAAGAACACAAAGAAACGTTCGACTGCCCCGCGTGTTACAAAACCTTTTCCAGCCTGGGAAATCTAGAAGTGCATCTGCGAAAGCACACTTTAGCGAAGCCATTCGAATGCATCATATGCAAGAAGACATTCGCCAAATCAACATACATGAAGAGACATCTCATAACCCACAGAGAGAAAAAGCCATTCGAGTGCACAGTGTGTTACAAAACTTTTGCTGAGTCAAAGAGTCTGAAGGACCATCACCGGACTCACACAGGTGAGAAACCACATGAGTGTACCGTGTGTCACAAAACCTTTGCGCAGATAGGCACTCTGAAGGGTCATCTGCGGACTCACACGGGTGAGAAGCCGTACAAGTGCAGAGTGTGTGACAAAACTTTTGCGCAATCAAGTACTCAAAAGGCTCATCTCCGAGCCCACGCAGGTGAGAAGCCTTACGAGTGCACAGTGTGTCACAAGACATTTGGTGGAGATTTTGCAATTGCGGCACACGGTCGTACTTTGGGAA
>NW_026267152.1:1063262-1064474 GCF_000697945.3 Frankliniella occidentalis
GAAGTTGTGCCCCGCGCGGCCCTTTTTGGAGGGTAGGAGTAGGTTCAAATTCGAACCGTCCCGCGTAACGTCTACTTACCCAAGAGGCCGGCGGGGGCGCCGATCATGGCGGGGCGTCTAGCCGGGGCGCGACGGGGGCGGGGGCGGGCCACCTCATAGTGCACCTGCAACAGCGAGCAAAAACAAAAGGTAAGCGAGCGGCAAAGACAACGGCGTATTCTTTTTTCATCGATCCAGTTTCACAATCTTAGAGAGATGATTTTTGTGGAGATCGCAGAGTGGGCGGGACATTAGTAAACGGCGTCAGACTGACGAGAAAATTAGCTCATCGTAACCATAATTTTTATGAGAAGCTCTGCTATAAAACGAAGAGAAGTGCCTAAGAGCCGGAGAGAAAAGCGGCTCCCCGACATGACCTGCCCCAAGGCCCATGTCCTGCGGCCTGCGGGGGTCCTGTAGCTGCGGCAGTGTTGTACGCGGTGCGTCCTCTGCCTGCGCCGCCCGCTCCTGCCTGCAGACCGTGGCGCTATCGAGGCGCATCTTTGCGTCGGCAAATGACCGTCCTCCGGTTCCTGCCCGGAGGCGCCGTCCGCGGGGGTCCTTCTCCTGGGGGTCCTGCTCGGTCCTGCCCGGGAGGACCTTGTGCTGCGCGGCCGCGCGTCACGCTCGGTCTGGAGCCTCCCCGGAGCAGCCCGCCCGGGAGCCTGGACGCGCCGCCCGGAGGACACATCCCTCTTCGCTCCGCGGCGGACCGTCCAGTCTCGTCCCATCGCAGGCCGCGCGGGCGTGGAGACGACGCGTGTCTAACGTCGGTAGCGTGGCAAGGCTCGCGAGGAGGGCCGTGGTAACGCAGCCTCGCCTCTCTCTCTCTCTCTCCCTACTCGCATCAAAGAGAATTCGTCACACGGAATGGGACGCAATCCTTCCCGAAAAGAGGTCCTAGATGGGAACCTCCTCCAGGCGGCAGGCGGCCACCGCAAAGTGCGGCACGCTCTACGCGCCGTGGCTGCTTTTGCTCGCCAAAATTTAACACTCCTCTTTTGATTGGCAATTTCTTTTAAACACATTTGAATTCCTGGTCTGGGAGTTGTTGAATTCCGCATTCCAAAAGTCAAAAACTTTGCACGCAAAAAGGCTTGCGACAATTTTTGTCAAGAACAGCGACCCTTGTGGACCACGACGTTTAGCGTTGACGGCGTGTCCTCCAGCGAG
>NW_026267152.1:1066166-1071874 GCF_000697945.3 Frankliniella occidentalis
CCAGTGTAACTTTCTTCTATTTCTCGTTATATTTGTAAAGCGTCCCGGGGGCTTCCGCTGCGCCGCTGGCCCCGCGGGCTTCTGTATACGGTAGCGAGGCGTGGCGTTGGCGTGGCGGTGGCGTTCGCGGAACTCTTTTTGCCGGTGGTGGCGCAGCCCAGCCCATCCCGCCAGGAGGGATGCTGCTGCCCGGCCGCTGCCCCCCCGGATAGCCATCAGCCAGCCTTACGTAAGGGCGCGGGGGGCGGCGGCGCAGGCACTCTGGGGGCAGCGCCCAGCGACCATGGCGGGGGCCGCGGGCCGCGGGCAGGACGCGCCCAACTTGAGAGAGCAAGCAGTACACCGGGGATGACCAGCAAGAGCGGCGGCAGTTGGGCAACATACGCAACGAGCAGCAGTGTGAGTCTGTGTGAGTGTGTGTGTGTGTGTGTGTGTGTGTGTGTGTGTGCCTTGTGTGCGCAGCTGCTTTTGCTTGTTACGCTGACCTACCCACATGGTAATATGTAATGACGTTATTTTCCCCTTTTCTTGCGATTTTTTTTCTCCTGTATAAGGCAGTGCGAAAATGTACGAAAGGAGCGGCGGCGTAAACTGCCACCGTCGTGGACATATTCCCCTAACACCCTCGTCGTGTATATTCTCCTCTGCGATTGCGTGTTTGTCTCTTTGTGGAGAATGCACACAACACGTTATACATCAAGCTGTCCCTATATCTGATCGGTCACGACTGCAGTACACACACTGCCGCCTCGCTGCTACACTTCGTGTCACGACGCTGCCTGGTGGTTGTGGTACTGCCCAGCAGTGCCCTGCTGGCCGCACGGTAAAAGCAATGTCTCATTTTTTGAGGGAAAAAGGGAAAACTTTGAGACACTCCCCTGGTATGACAAAAACTCTTCAGATTTCGAGGAAGTCTCCTCAAAAAAATGTGGGATTTTTCCTCATGTTTTTAAAAGATTCTTCAAAATCTGAAGCGAGATCGGGAGGACTCTTCCTGAAACGTGGGAGTTCCTCAAAGTGTTCCCCCTTTCCTCAAAAAATGAGACATTGTTTTTACCGTGCGAGGCTCTGCGGCGCGCGCGCGAGGGCGAGGGGTTGAGTGACGTTTTGCCTCCGCGCGCGGCAAACAAGGCCCGTCTCCTTGACCCGTCATGGAACAAGGCCTCCGCTTCGGGTTGGATAGCTTCTGTGCAAAGACGGCGGAGCAGCGGGACGGCGGGGAGGGAGGGGGAGGGGGGATGTTTGGCGGAAAGTCCCTCCCTCTCGCGAGCGAAGGAGACGGCGCTACCGTAAGGCGCTTTGGGAGCAGCAGAGAACATGTTAGGCTTAGGATTGCCACCCTCCTCCCTCTCATACCCTCCCATCGGGGCTCCACCAGAGGTTGGCGTGACTCGCTCGCCGGTGGGTCACGTGTTGTTCGTCGGGCAGCTCGGTGGGGCGTTTGGGGCAGACAGCCCGTCAGCGCTGGAGGATGGACTGGAAATAGCGGGCGCCCGCTTTAGCACGCCAGGCCAGGCCCACTGCAAAGGGTGGTGTCGTTACCTTTTAAGAATTAACTCGGGCAAAATTGGTAATGAATTCTTCAGCAAATTATTCATCTGATAGTTTCTATATCTTCCTTCTTTAGGGATCAGCCAGAAAGAAAGATTACCCTAACCAAGCTCTCATAGCGCCTGCCACGTAGGCAACATCTTGCCTGCAATGCAGGCGAGTACTGCGGGGTGGCCTACCCCGAGTCTCGCAGGCGCTGAGCTCCCGTAATTAGCCGAATTAATTTGAGAAAAACCCTCGTACGTACTATCTAGACGATCCGTGGCAAAAATGGTCGAAAAGTTTACGATAGTCGTTCTGCTCCTCGTTGAAAACCTGAACTGAACTCCCACCACCCGAACGTGCCCCGACCTTCCGACCGACTCCAACCCTGCCGAGCGCCTGGACAGTAGGCCGCACGAGCGCACAGCTGCCAACGGGTTGCCTACCCTCAGGTCACAAGGGGCCCCTTCGACTGCGACTAGTAACCAATCGGGGCTTGGTTTGGAAGAAGGCCTAGAGTTTGGCGGCTTCTTGACAGAAGCTATCAGTGGGAGTCCCTTGGAGGCAGGGGCGCCGGGAGTAAAGGGGTTATCTCTCTCTCGCACTCTCTCGCTCTTTAATTTATTGGCGGCAGCAGGAACGGTGTCGGAGCGCTGGTATCGGAGGCCACATCGCTACCGGGACCGCAAACGAGATAAAAGAGAAGGCGCCTCCTGAAGTTACAAAAGTCCTCCTTAAGTCCTTCAAGAGCACACCTGGAAAAGGCCCTGAGTCCTCCTAGAGTCTTTCTAGATTCCCTGAATTGGCCTTCTCCAAGTCGCACGCGGTAGAAACCCCAGTGCGCAACACCCTAATGTGATAAAACAACATCTTGAAAACTTTATATTAAACGAAAATAAAAATTGATTTACAAATAATGATGAAGTTGATAAAAATTCCACGTGAGACCGACAATTGTTTGTTAGTTTATCACAGTGACAGTTGGATTTTCAGAAGTGGTATGTAGGGTGAGGGGAGGGGGAAGGGTGCGACTAGAGGAAGCCCGGGCGTGATTCACAGGTCGAGGCGACGGAGGCGACACAGTGTGTCTCCGTGGCGCGGCGCCAAGGCGAGGAGGAGGTCATGTCGGCGGCCGCGCCGCGCGAGGGTCTGCGACCACTCAGTGCCGGCTGTGCCCTATGGCGAAAGACCCTGCTGGATGTTTCTCCCTCCAGTGAGCCGAGGTAGGTGGTGGTGCCCGCGAGGTGCACCAGGAGGACCCCGCCGCGCCGCGCCCCGTTGCCCCACCCCAGCCAGCCTGCTGCTCGTCAATAGCCCTACTACACACACGGAACACGCGCCCGCCCGGCACGCCGCCGCGCGCCGCCTTTCTCCTCGGCCGGATTTTTTTGTGGGCCTCCCTGATGTGCGTGAGCGTCGTGCGGTGATGTTTGGTTTTCACGCCCGCGCCGCCGGTATGGGTGGATGCCCGCGTCTGTCAGCGCCCCCCGCCACGCCCCGCCACGCCCGCATGCCGCAGATATTGCACAATGAGCCCTATGCTCTGCCCACGCGGCCCGCAAAGCCTTCCGGACTAACATAACAAACGCGCGGCGCCGGCGGGCCCTCAGTCAGGAAAGAGTTTGCACCGGACCAGCAGCGCACGCAATCACAAAGATTCCAGGTGAACTCCAGGAGCACACACACAATCTGCGAAAGGAAGTGAGGACTCGAGATGTAGACACAATTTTGGAGACATAAGCATGGGTAGGTAGGGTGAGTATGGAAACTGTACTTGCAGAATGTTATGCACACAGTTGGATTTTCAGGCAGATCCACCCCCCCTCCAAAAGAACAACTCTGGTCACCCCCAGTCTCTCCAGCTAAAGATTTATTATTGGTTAGCATTATTCAATTCGACCGCGACACAACTTTGTCGCCCAAAGGGAGAGCGGCGGTGCGTGCGAAGGCGTGGGTGGGCGTGGCGAGGGCGCGGCCAGCCAGCCACAGGCTTTCGCGCGCTCCACACGCAGCCGCCTTGCAAGCGAGGTGACGACAGGACAGGATGACTGACTGACAGCACTACGGCGAGGTGGCGTAGGCGGCGCCGCCACCGCAGCCCCCGGGGGTACTCTGGGGCGGCGGCGGCCGAGGAGGAGGGCCTTCGAGGAAAATTATTACAAACGACCAGACCGAGCGGCACACCACCATACCGCCACTCTCGCTCATTTACTCGGCAGTTTTACTTTGCGGCCGCGTTTCCCGCTTTTCCCGCCCCGCATGCACACCACACCACACACACACAGTCGGTGCGAATGTCATTAGTCACCACCACTACCACCACCACCCCTCCCTCCCCATCCCGCGAGCGTGACTTCGTGATAGGTCAGCTCGGCGCAATGAGGGGCGGTGGGGGCGGTGGAGGGCGGCGGGGGGCGGCGGCGTGGGCGGCAGCAACAGGTCGATGTGGCTTCAGCCGGGCGGTGCAGTCGGTGCGCAGGGCCGGGTGCAGCGCCCTCGACGACGACGGGCACCCTTATCCCCCACCCCCCGCCCCGCGGCAAAGTAGTGCACTCCATTGGGAGTCGCTGCGCAGCAAATGAAGTGGATCGAAGCGCGACTTTTGGCACACATTTGAGCGCAATAAAGTGCCGCGAGGTCGGGCCGGGGCGGCGTCCTGCGCTGCGATACTGCGGCGCGATCGCCAAGCCGACCGGAGCGGGCGGAGCGCGGGGGGGGGGGCCGCGGCCGCCCGCGGTCCCGCTAAGCTCCTTACGGTACAGCAAAGGCTGCGTGGCCGGGGCGGGCCGGGCCGGGGCGTCGTTGGCAGTCAACGGGATTACAATCGGTGGGGCGTCGTCGTCGTCCGCAGCCGCGTCGTGCGAAAACCAACAACAATAATAGATGGGCGGGATGGTTGTCGTTATGTCGAACCCACTGCTGCTGCAGCACCGCGTTGTCGTCCTGCTGCGCTGCGCCCTGCCCTGCGTCGCGGCCGGACACAGAGTTGTTGCGCCGTAAACGCTAAAATACGACGTCTTCGCGGCCGACTACTGGACGCCTCGCTGGACGCGCATGGGAAGCGGACGCCCCACGCCATCTTCCACCTCTATCGCTTATCTCTCCCCCCCGCGCCGCGGTTCTGATTTGTCGGCGCTTGTTATTGCCATGCTGCCACCGCGCACCGACGCTTTCCCCATACCGCTCCACCACCACCACCAGCAGCCGGCGAGTATGAGAAAGTCGGCGCGTCGCAATCCAGCCGCCGCTCGCTGCTGTCCGAGTACTAGACAGGCCATTTATGCATCTTGGTGCGGTACCCGCTGGGGTACCCGCGCGGTGCAGCGCGCCTCGCCGCTCCGCCGAGCTAGGGCGCGCGGGGCGCGGGGCGCCTGCGGCCGCGGCGTGCGGGTGGAGCCGCGCGGGGGCGCCGCGGGGTCGAGCGTCGAGCAGGCTAGACAAGCAAGCAAGCAGCACGAATCGTCCAAGGTCGCATTCAGCGATCACTGATGGCGCCAGCAGAACGGGGCCCCCGCGCCGTGAGAGAAAGAGAGGGGTACCCTGTCATTGGAATTCGAAGTACACACTGCTTACAGTATAATTTCCGCGCGCATCTGTTATTTCGGATCGCTATAGGTGATACGCAAAACAACAAAAAAAAAACCTAAGCTTGCGCTAACGTGGGAGCAGATGATATAGCTTTAATTTTCAGTTAGTGTGCTTCAAAGTAGGTGACAATGCCATACGTAGGCCTTGCCCAGAGTGGTAGAGCTTAGCAAAACATAGTGGTTAGGGGGACCAAAACAAAGCAAAAAGCGGTTCGCTAAAAGAGGACAAAACTAGATTCAATACACGGAAAATTATTTTTTGTTGTTGCAGCGAAACATTAGCTATGGCAACGATTATTTATCTGGCAGCGGCTTAGCGAACATTATTGCATGAGCTAGCTAACTCAATAGTTTTGTTAGCTAAACTTCAGAGTTTTGGGAACTAACAGTCAGCTAACATCACGTTTTACTACTATCCCGGATCTGAAAACGTCTGGTGCAGCTGATGATATTACGTAGCACAGGCAATAAGTCAGAAAATGTACACTCCAATTGCAAAATTTTGTCCGTAGAAATTTTTACGTAACGTCTACGTACGTCTTACGTTACGTCTTACGTTACGTCTTACGTTACGTCTTACGTTACGTC
>NW_026267152.1:1083294-1086308 GCF_000697945.3 Frankliniella occidentalis
TGGTCCGGCGCGGTGCCGCTCCGCCACGCCACGCTGCGACCGGGCGATGCCGGAGCCGAACGGGCCCCGAGCGGAGCCGAACACAGCTCGGCCGGGCACCAGCCCCCGCTGCACGCACCGGCGCGGCCCCGGGCCCGGGGTCGTAAAGGTTTCACCCCAAACAATACCTCTTCCAGTCTATCCTATTCCATGTCTCTGTCGCGGACAGCCTGCCGCACCGCCGCGCAGAGACAACGAGCTATCTTGAGCGACACACATGCGCAAAACTCGTTCAGCCCACCTCACCTTCAAGAGGTCGAGGCAGGGGGTCACTCGGGCGGGGCGCCCGGCCCACTCAGGGTGCGGCGAGCGGCTGCGGCTGTCGCTGTCGCTGTCGCTGTCGCTGTCGCTGTCGCTGTCGCTGTCGCTGTCGCTACCGAGGCCGGAACTGGACCACGAGAGCGCGGAGTTGTACTACCAAAGTGCGAGCGGAGACCTCAACGCAAGCTTGACGGAAGGCGGCAGGACTTGGGGCAGGTCCAGGGCCAGCGAACGGCAAGGGCAAGCTAGAAGGCAACTATGAGCAATCTCTCTCTCTCTCTCTCTCGGACTTTCCTCAAGCGCCGTGGCGGCAGCGGGGGGCCCCTTGGCACCTTTCACTCGCGCCCAAGCAAGCACCGTCGTCCGTGCCACTGGCGGACCTGAGGACCGACCTGCCTCACCAGCCCCGCCCTGCCCCTCAGGCTGCTCGCTGCTCACCGCGGCACCAGCCGGACACCGGAAGGGTGACGTCAGACCGCGAGGTGCGCGCCCGGACCTCCCGGCCAATGCGGGTGACGTCACCGCTGCTGGCCCCCGACCATTTCGCGCCAGTTACAAACGAGCGTTACTTATACGCCGCACTCGCCACCCGCGCGGCTATGTGTGAACAGGTGGCGCCTGACGACGGCAATAACCACCCAGTTTGACACCTTCCTGCCAGTTGACGAGGCATTGAGAGGAAAATAACAAAAAGCGAAGCAAAAGTTAAGGTGGTTAAGGTCCGCCGCCTGCCACCACCGCGATGCGATGACCTGCCAATCAGCACGTCGAGGCTCAAAGGCCGCACGAACGGCGAGGCGGGTGTTTCCTCACACTCGGTTGGCCGTGCAGCCCCGCCCGCGGACGAGCTTGGCACAAAGAACCGTCTTCTGTGGGGCTTGGCTGCTTGGATCGCGGCGACCAGACCACCAGGATCCTCCGCCCGGGCTGATGACGAGGAGGACCCTGACAGAGGAGGCGTCCTCGCGCCGCGTGGCTCAAACGCCAGGACACGCGCGCCAAACGCGACGCCTCCAGTGACGCCGCCACCGCGACCTCGCCGACCCCGAAAGCGTCGTTCATCACGGAAAGCGGCGCATCGGCGCCGCGGGGCGTGGCGGGGCGGGGTACGTAGTGAGCAGGGCGAGTACGGGTCAGAGGGTCCGTGTCCCGCGTAACCTTTCGTGCCGCCCGCGCGCCCGTCCCGTACAGTCCTGCTCCGTTGTGGGGTACTGGTTCTGTCGGCGCGGTGATCTTTTGTTCCCCCGACCCGCCGACGCCGGGAGGCTTCCGTCGTCCGCAAGGTGGTCTTTGGCTGGATCTGTGTGGCATTTCACCCTTTGGAAAAGGGGCCCCGACCCGACCTCTCGCTCCGCTATCGCAAATCTTCCGCCCGAAGACGATTGACACTTACCTCGATCCGTGTGAGGAGCAGAATCGTGGCCGCAGTGAGGTCCTTCCAGGGCGAAAAGGTAATCCAACAGTCGCGCGGCGCACGCGCGGATCTCTTCCGCCGAGGCGAGACAGCGGCAGGGTCTTGCAGGGCGCTGCAGGACACAAAACCAGCTTATAGCGGCGTGCCGGTCCGCGAGGAAGACCAGCAGCCCAAGGCAACTCTGTGGCCTTGAGCACAGGAGTGCTCGGTGTAGGGCTCAATAAGTCATCAGAACAGCCGATGCTCAAGTGCAGGCAGAGTTCAGTGCTCTCCAAGGGTCATACCAGGCGCGAGGCGGCTTTCCCCCGCAAGACGCGGATGCGCTAAGCGGCCTCCCTGCGGATCAGTGGTTCCCACGGGTGGCAACTGACATGCCCTTTCGCGCCTGACAGACTTAGAGGGGTCTCTCCAGCCTGGACCACCCCGACAAGGAGGCTGGATGTTGGGGGGGGGGGGGCTCCTTCTGGGCACCCCGGGACTGTCCAGCAGCGCGCTTAGAAGTGAGGCACCAGGTCCCCGCAGGCAGCAGGCCTGCTTGCCCTGACTTCACTTGCTTTCGCTGCGTTCCGCGTCAACGCCTTGCGTCAGCTGCTCCGTCGTCACAGAGTCGATCCCGCCTAGGCTCGCGGGGCAGTGACGGTCCCGCGGCCTTATGCCGCTGCGACTATAGTCACTGGCGCGAACGGGCGCGAAGCCCGCGGGTGACAGACAGCAGAGCAGCGGAGGGAAACACCAGCTGGAACTCAGCTGGCGGCCGGGGCGGGGCTCACTAGGGCTTGCTGCTGGACGGGTCCGCGGCGCCGTCCGCGCTCGCTCTCCAACCTTGCGCGCACAGACACTCACACACAGACACTGACGCTGACGAAATCCTTCCCGTCCGTGCGCTCCGCTTAGCTCCGCTGCACGGGGGACACTTGCTGTTGGGCGTCACACTCGCGTCCGCGACGGCACACTCAACACCACACTGGCACGGCGCTGCACTCCGCGGCTGATCGATGCTCGTCCGTCATACTGTTGTGGTTCGTAACCAAGCAACAGGCCTGGTTGGCCTCGCGCAAGTCTCCGCGTTAGCAAACGTCCGACCCGCTCCGAGTCTCTCTACGGAATGAGGTTAGGTGAGGTGGGCAGACTAAAGCCCCCCCCCCTCCTCCCCCTCTCTGGACGGCCCCCAACCAAAGCCACCGCCGCAACCGCAGCACTCGCAGGTGCAGCCATCTAGCGGCGAGGTAGGACACTTCGTGGCACCTCCCCCTCCGCCCACATCAAACAAAGCATCCCAATAAGTCAATTGAAAAAACAT
>NW_026267152.1:1086358-1093456 GCF_000697945.3 Frankliniella occidentalis
GGGGGAGGGGTGCTGCTGAAACCGCTGAAATGGGGCGCGCGAACACCGCACCGCAATTGTTTTGGACTTATGGAGAGCGGCGGAGCACGGCGCGCGGTGAGCAGGTGACTCGCTGACTCGCGTGGTCGCGCCGCGCCTTCTAGGGAGGCCTGTGTGGTCCCGCGGGCAGGGGGGCGGGAGGAGGAGGAGGGGCGGTGGTGACCCAGGAAGGACCCGGCTCCTGGGGCAGCCAGTGACCCAATAGGAGCTCGACAGTGGGCGACCATCATCGCGAGCGGTATAGGGAGACAATGTGAGTGACTGTGGTAGAGCCGGGCAGAGCTCGCATTCTTTACTTCCGTCCAGCGAGCGGCGGCGGCAAGGTCTCCGGCCGCCAACCAGGTGCTGCCATAGGAAGCGAGCCGGGTAATGGTCTCGTGTCATGTGGGTTCAAAGTCATGGGTTCCAGCTGTGGACTCCAGGCGTGGGACCAGGCGTTGACAGCAGTAGGCGTTGACTCCAGCCGTGGACTCCAGCCGTGGACTTCAGTCAGTCGTGGGTTTCCATAGCAGTAGCCATGGGTTGCCAAATGACTCCAGCCGAGAGCCCCAGCCACGGGCTCCAGCTCCAGCCAGGCTCCAGCTCGCAGCGTGCGTTGCCAGCGGCAGAGGCAGGCAGTCGGCCGCGCGAGAGTTCCGGAGCTTGAACATTACGCACCAAGCCATTCGCACCCGAGCCAACTTCCGCGCGGGACAGCCCCCCCTCTCTCTTTGCCTCTGTCGCTCTCTCACTCTGACACATGCACGCCCAACAACGCCCACGCGGCTCAGTACTGCGAGTCCCCGCGGCGCGAGCTGCGCGTGGAGCTCGGCGTCAAGGCTCGCCCCGCCGCGCGCCCGCCCCGCCCCGTCGGACTTGCATGCAGCCATCCCACCGGAAAGAGAAACTGAGAAGGCGCGCAGAAGCAGTCAAAGGCAAAGGCAAAGGCGGGCCTCTGCAACCAGACGCGGCGCCAGGTTACAATAAAAACGAACGCGCTCTATGCTGGCCCCGATACCGACGGCGACGGTCTATCTCTAAATAGTCTCTATACCCGCGACGTCGGCGGCGTCGATACGACAGGAAAAAACCCGACTGCGGCGCGTGGAGCATGGATGGGCAGTGTGAGTAAGTAATGCGAGTCATCCGGGCTCTCATCATGGGCTGGTTCATGGAGCGGCGAGGTTGGGACCGACCGATCGTTTCATATTCAGTGTGGCATGGCAGTCCGGGGGGCATTACCGGCAGCCGAGAGCCGCGCTACGGCAGTGGACGTCCCCCCTCTACTCTCCTTTTCTTGTACACACACACACACAGACACACACACGAAAGCCCATGCCCGCCAACGCACAATTAAGTGCCCGCCGGCGTAGCGTGCATGGTGGCGGCGGGGCCGTGGCCGGGGCCGTGCTGATGGCTATTTAGGTAGGCGACGCGGCCGGCTGGCGCGGCGGTGTCCGATGTCGCCGGACGAGACACACACGATGATGAAGCAGAGGCCTGCATGCTCGGCCATCTTATTCCCCCGCTGCTGGCTTTGCCCCCCCCTGAGAGTTTCCTCGACACAAGTAATTGTAGGTAGTACGCAGCGTCTGGTGCCTTTGTTGCAGGCGACGCTCGGCTCGGGCACTGCGTCAGCGCGAGGGGGGCTTTGGGAGAGGGACACACGGGACACACGTGTGCAGCCAGACCTCCTCTCTGAGAGCGGACCGTCCAATTAAGCACAACGAAGAGCGCGTGGAGGAGCCGGCCGCAAGGTGACGCAAGGCAGAGATGTAGCAGAGGCCGTGCGCCCGTGAGCCGCGCTGAGCCACTGCACCGCCGGCCGCCGCCGAGCCGAGGCCGAGGCCGAGCCAGAGCAGCAGAGAGGAGAGAAGAGTGGCCAAGGACACAGAGTGTCGTCGCCCAGCCGCAAGAAGAAGGGGTCGAGATAAAGGGGCCGGGGTGGGTAGTAGTTTTTCTGTGCTTTCAAATAACCCCGTCCCGTCGCGTCCCCGTACGTACTCACATTCCGATACACGAACGCCTCCTGCTGGGGACGCGCGGTGAGGTATGGGCGTCATCGTGCGTCGCCTCGGCGCCGGCGCACGGCGACGCCCGGTAGAGAGGCGACGCTTTCACGAGCAGGGCGCCGCGGAGCAGTGCTTCCCCGGCACTCGCGCGCGCTCTCCCGCGTGCTCGCACATATTGGAAGTCACGCGAGCCTTTCGCCCGGGCATTTCGTCGGGGCGCACTCACCCGCCGCGCGGACCGACGGACGGGCGAAAAAAAAAGGAAAAGAAATTTGAGCACGATGGCGTGACGGCGAGGCGCGTGGCCACCACGTGGCCACGCATCTCTTTACAGCCCAGCTGCAAAACAAGTACCCCGCGCGGGACCAGCTGCAGGGGGGAGGGGGGTTACCTTCGGCTAAAGGGCCCAAAGGGCGACACGGCGAAGCCCCGCCAGACAAAATCGAATTAGCTCCCGTCATCGACCCCCTCCCCCCCACTCCCTCTCCCAGTCCCCCTCGTCTACTGTCTGCTTCCGCTCCCTGCATCCGCGCGATGACGAATCAATCTTTTGAATAATAAAGACTACTGGCCCAGAGAGAAAGAGAGCGCTGATGCTGGGTCTATACAATAGGACGAGGTGAGGCGCGTTCCGCACGTGTCGAGAACCAGCGGTCGCGACCGAGCGGCGATCGGCAGCGCTTCGGCTGCACTTCGTGGTTTGTGAGATCCCTGGGCCGCATAAGCGACGATGGGGCACCCCGGCTCGGCTCGGCCCGGTGGACAAAGGCCCGGCTGGACCCGTCGCCTGCTGCACCCGGCTCGAGTCAGGTAGCACTGCGCTACGGCAACTCAAAGAAATCGCGCGCGGACGCCTCCGAGTGGTGGCGGTGTTCGTTGTCTTTGTCGCACCACTGAGTCGGGGCGGGAGCGGGAGAGAGACCTCCGCTGGACTTCGCGGAGGTGTCCCTCCCCCACCGCCGCCCTTCCTAGCCAATAGGCGCGCAGAAGAGAAGTCGCCAGCGCGCTTATGCACGGGGGTCCGGGCCGATGCAGCTCTGAGCCCAGCGGACCCGGCACGGTTTTATTGCCCCCATAAGCGCTCTCTTTCTCTCTGTACTGGCCACGCAGACGCAGCGTTCTGGGAAAGTCTGGAAAAAGAGAGGGGGGAAGGTAGGAGTGGGGGTAGGGGCACTGTCAGAGGAAAGGAGAGGCAAACGAGGGGAACAAGGAGTGGTAATGCATCGGCACAGACTGTGGGGAGTGAAGGGGAGGGAGAGGTCTCGGCGCGCTCGTGCGGTCTCGTAGGTCGTGAACAGGTTGTGATACCTCAGCACTCACGCCTGCTTGGGCTGGAATACCTCGACGATTGGGGGAGGGGGCGGGGCATGGGGGCGCTATGTGGAGGTGTAGTAGGTGGGTGTATAGGTCGCACGGTGAGTGTGTTCGGACGCGGGTACGCTCGCCGCAGGTAGGTAACACGACGCCCGCCCCTGACCCCGGACACTACCTACCTGGCGTTCCAAAACCTCCGACATCCGCGCGCCGGTAGAGCCCCTTGTTGTTCCCACGCAGCGCACACACTGCCGAAAAAAGGGTTCAGCGTTTCATGTGGACCCTCCGGCGGGGCTTGGCGTCTCCCCTCCCCAGGGCGGTCTCAGTTTCATCCTGTTCAGAGTGGGCTGTCCAGGTTGTCCCCGCGGTTCTTGCTATGGTCCCGACCGCAACAGCTGGCGAGCAGCGGAGCGGGCGGCATGGCGTCGACGTGGGAGAGTCCTGAGACGGGCCGGGTCCACCGGAGGTGAGGCGAGGAGGCCCGTCCTGGACATTGGGAGCAATCGGGGTGGTGGTGGGTGGGGTCAAGCCCCTCTGCCGGCAGGATAAAGGACATCCGACTCGGCACATCCGCCATGCTACGCCACGCCGAGCAGCGCGCACACCGCCCCGTAGGACGACCGCAAGGCGTTCAAACTTCTTTGCTGGTAAAATGTCAACCAGAAAGTACGTCCATCATTCGATTCTCCCTCATGATCCTGTAAAGTGTATAGTAGCGTATACAAGCTCTCGTAGCGCCTGATACATAGGCAACATCTGGCCTGCAATGCATGCGAGTTCTGCCGGGTGGCCTACCCCGAACCTTGCAGGCGCCGAGCCCCCTGTTATTAGCCGAACGAATCTTCTTTCTGGACAATCCCAAAACCCCAAATACAAGGTGGGTGTTCGCGCCCCTTCTGGTTTAATGTGAGTCTGTGAGGCCTGCAGGCGAACAGACGGGTTGCATACTCGCACAGGGCCGCCCTACGGCGTCGTGGTGAGAGTCGGTAGGCTAGGCAAGCCCACACAAACGCCTGCTAGGACTCTAACGCCTCCATGCGGCAATGTCAGTGTTCGTTTGGTTGGATCTGTCGCTATATGAGGAAAACTTGATGTTCATTACCTACTCCGTCCCCGAGCGCATGACACCGCCGACGTTGCTGATGCTGCATCAGGCCTGCTGCAGGCCTGGCTTACGTCACTCCGGGCGACACATGGCCTGCATCGCCAGAAGCGCGAGGACTCCCGCGGGACGGTCGCGGCAACACCCACCCGCCTAGCTGCCGGGGGGCGTCGCCTCTAGTGGCGTCGCACGCTGCGCAGCCGGGTGGGCCGCCCGTACTGCGCCTCATCGTGTCGCACGTATGTATACGCCGTACGGACGTGTTTGCACCACAACAGGCCCTGGAGCCGGGCCAGCCATCGCGCCGACACCAAAGCCGAGCGGGCTGCTGTTGGCGCGCCACGCCTATCACGCCCATTCCTGCAGAGCTGGCGGTGACTAGTTGGTGCGATTCGCGGAATCGCGCGCAAACTGCGCAACACAACCTCCAGCCCAAACTGCGCGTGCAAATAATGTCCTTGCTTTGTAACAGATTGATACATTTAACATTTTAACTAGAAAACTACACTCAGTATTAAACTTTAAAAGACTAAAGTCGATTCCTCGCGTTTTTTCATTCCGGTCATTTTTTTGGTCTCAGTATTCAGCAAAAATACTTGACAAACCACGGGGCTCACAAGTGTCACCACCTACTTCTTCGGCGTGTGCGCCTGCCTGCGCCAAAGGGGAGGGTGTAAATTTGTTGTGCCCGGTTGTGCCACCAGTAAACAGCCGGCAACGCGCCTCGCCTCGGCGTGCGGATGCTGTGCGGCTGATGCTGATACGGCTGCAATAATATACGGCGTTCCTTGGCGGGCCTTTAAACGCGCTTCAGCGTGTCTCCTCGAGCTTTGCGCAGCCGGCCGTTAGTATTGCTCGCGTGCCTGCGCCGAGGCGGAGAAAAGAGCTGGAAAAACAAACTGGAGAAAGGGAGTGCAAGAGAGGGATAAAAAAAAATAGCCTGCGCGGCAAACGCGAGGGCAGCTATGGAAAAGGATATCGTAGAGCTTTATATTCAATTAAAAGAACTCGCGATCACGCCACACGCTCGGCGCAGCGTGGCTCATCGCGCCGGCGCCAGCGTGTGGACTCAGAGCTTGATGTGAGGAACGGAACATAGCCGCGTCGCGGCTGACCCAAAGTGAACCAGCTGTACAAATTGAAATTGGGGAAAATTTTTAAGCGCTGGTTGTGGAGCAGGTTGCGTGTAATAATAATAATAAGCGCGGAGGGCATAAGCTAGCTGCAGCGTTGGCTGCTGAGCCTCGGCTTGTGCAGCCTGGCCGTCCGTCGGGACTGTACGAGCGCCACCGCCAGAGAAAGTGAGGTACAGCGGGGAGAGGGGAAGGAGAGGGGGGGGGGCTGACGGGGAAGCGTCAACGTCGCGTCCGCGGCAGGAGCCAGGCCGGCGGAGTGTAAACGCTCGGTTGGTTAGCGTTAGCACGCCAGTGCCCCGCGCTGATCATATGGCCCGATTATGGCCGCTGCGTTCGCTTCGCCCGCCCTGCGCTGGCTGCTCCTGCGCGAGAGTCGCAGAGTGTGTTACGACCCGTGCGACCGTGAGGACCGCCAAGTTTTGGCCTCTGCGCCGCCACGGTCAAGTGACCCACACAAAAGGCCACCCCGGCAGTGGCCTCCTGCCGCGGGCGGGGCTTGGCGCGGCCGGACTCGGCAGGACGGCTCAAGTTCACACCGGTTCGCACTGCAACGCGAGCGAGCGAGCGAGCACGCGCCGCGCCCGGCACAGGCACGGCCCAGCTCCTCCTCTGCAGCCGGTGTTTGTGCGCCGAGTTAAGCCCTAGGGAACGAGAAGGGGGGTGGAGGGGGAGAGGCAGGGCGTCCTCCTGGGCGGCTGGACGACGCGGACGATGAGATTTGATTCGATTCACTACGGCAAGCTAAGTATAGCCGGCCTGAACTAGCCGCTCCGACACAACACACAGCAGACCGCTGCTGCCGCCCCCCTAACCCCCTCCCGCGGGAAGACGAAGACGCTGGCATCTCAGCTCCAGCAGCTCCAGCAGCCCCCGCCCGCGCCCTCCTGGTAGGCTAGGCTGTGCAATACGATATCGATTGGATTCGATATGTCGTCGGTACTATCGAAGCATGTCGTGGGTATCGAGCAAACCGACAGATACGATATCGCAATATCGAGAAATACCGCGCCTTGATACTTCCGCGATTTGCTCTGGTACATCGGTATCCGATATCCGGGTCCGGGTCATATCTGAATCTCCGATAGTAAGTTGTTATCGTTTCGAAGTCGATGTAATATACCGCACGGGGCACGCGGCCCCAATTCAAGGTCAGCGATACGCGGCTGCGTAGATGAAGAGCGCAAGCAAGATGTTGACGGGGGGACGCGGACGGGAGGGGGGGGGGGCACGGTCAAAATCAAAACACGAGTCCTTGCAGTCCCAGTTGTGGTGCCTTTGTCTCCGCGCCGCTGCCGGGCGCTGCCCACGGGCGTGGGAAGGCAAGGGCTCGGCGGCGAGGTGGGTGACCCAGTGCGCGGCCCGCGGCCCCCGCGCGGCTCCACGCGGCTCGCACGGGCTGCAACACGGGCTACACCGAGAGAAGGGGGGGAAGAGAGGCACGACCCGATCGACATCCGCGGCCCGCGGACGAGGAGTCGCGGACAGCCTGCCGCACCGCCGCGCAGAGACAACGAGC
>NW_026267152.1:1096639-1105483 GCF_000697945.3 Frankliniella occidentalis
AAAAATAACAACAGTGCAGATTAAGTCTCCAGAAAGGATTTAGGAGGCCATTAACAAAACAACAAACTGCATATTCTGTATAACTTCCAATGAGCAGAAAGACCAGCTAGCTTCACATCTTCCTTCTCTTTACTCCATGCTTTTATAGCAGATATTATTGAACAAATCTTCACATTATTGCCTATAAAAACAACCTTGACCACACCACTAAATGTGTGGGCACAATCAATTGGGCAGTAAAGTTTGACACAGAAATCCATGAAAATTGCATACAAAACATATTTTGTTTCACAAAAAAAAAAAAAAGATATTTATGGCAATACCTTGAAATTATTGAAATACACATGCTATGAATGGCTTGAATTCAATTTGCTAGGCTAGGAATGTCTATTCACTCAGTCAACAATCCTTAGAAACTTGTAGACAGAAAACAGATTATGATATACATCTTTAAACATGCAAAGAAAAACAAATCTGAATGGTTCTAATACTCTCAAATTATTCTATAACTATATATGTTCAACACTCCTGCGTACATCCTAACCTGTATGGATACTATTTGGTGTTAAAAGATGAACAAATACTTTTTAAATTTCATCAGGGAAGACGATTTCATAGACTTGTCTGTAATCACCGACAAAGTGGACATCAAGACCATCACTAATGTATTTCGGGAGATCATCAAAATCTTTTTTGTTCTCTTCAGGAATAACTATTGTTTTCACACCAACTCTCTTGGCCTGTAAATAAATTAAACAGTTAAAATATGTACGGTACATACTTGAGGAAACATTAGTTACATATATGTACAGTAGTACATGTACTCACAGCAATTGTTTTCTCTTTAATACCACCAACAGGTAATATTTTGCCTGTCAAAGAAATTTCTCCAGTCATTGCGACATCCTGAAGAATAGGCTTCTTTTTTGCAAGAGACAGCAGTGCTGTTACTATGGTACAACCTGCACTAGGTCCATCCTTTGGAGTAGCTCCCTAATACAACAAAATTGAAAAAGTTTCATTAAGAAATCATGATGACATTGATTTTAAAATCAGTCTATATGGAACGTACTTGAGGAACGTGAAGATGTAAGTGAGCATTGTCTAAAAATTTATTTGATGGATCTTTTTCAGAAAGGTAATTACGTGCGACAGTCAATGCAATTCTTGCTGACTCTTTCATAACATCCCCAAGGTGACCAGTAATTTCCATTGAGCCTGCACCAGCAGCCTTCTTATCTTCACTATTCTCAGGAAGACTTTTCCTGTTAGTGGTCTCAATAAACAAGACAGATCCTCCTGTAATTGTGACAATAAATTTAAGCCATTGTACTTATGAAGTAATGAGATTAGTGAATATGTACTTTTGATTTCATACCCATTGATGTCCATGCAAGCCCCATCACAACTCCAGGAGGTGTTGTATCATACATTCGATCATGTGTAAATACTGGTTTGCCAACAAAATCTTGCAAATTACTAGGTTCAACATTGAAGTGATCACCCTCTTTCTTCACTATTTTAAAAGCAACTTTACGTACAACCTGAAAAAGACCAGTAATTGCTATATAGGACACAGAAGTGGTGCAGTGAAAACTGAAATTGTGGATAGGTGTCTCGTCAAACCTTCTCAATGTGTTTCTGTAAATTACGGACTCCACTTTCTCTGCAGTATGATTTAATTATTGTGTTAAGTGCATCATCCGTAATAGCAACCTAGAAAAGAGAGGATCGAAAACAGTAAATTCAATGGTATGTCATAGTGTCATTACTTTCCGGTGAAGTGAGTCAATGCTTTCTGTTGAACTTACGTGAGAATCAGTCACCCCACAGTCCTTCATTGCTTGCGGAACTAAGTACTGTTTCGATATGGCAAGTTTTTCTTCACCAACATAACCAGACATTTCTATCAGTTCCATTCGATCCCGTAAAGGATCAGGTATGCTATCTATTACATTAGCTGTACAAATAAACAGTACCTAGAAAAATTAAAATTTTAAAACATGTTCATAAGTATAAAATACAAACAGTTGATTGGATGGATAGTGATGGTGTGAAATCAGTCTATTACATACGTACTTTTGAAAGATCTACAGGAACATCTAAATAATGGTCTAGGAAATTTTTATTTTGTTCTGGATCAAGTAGTTCTAACAGAGCAGACGCAGGATCACCTTGGTGACTTCTAAACAACGAAAATAAAAATAAATAAATGAATTGCTCATTTCAGCAATCTGGATACACAGATTAGACATTTCTACTCACCGGCCGATTTTGTCAACCTCATCAATGAGTATTAGGGGATTTTCTGTTTTGGTCTTTTTAAGGCATTGAATAACTTTCCCAGGCATTGCACCTACATACGTTCTACGATGGCCTTTGATTTCAGCTACATCTGTCATTCCACCAACACTAAATCTAAAGTATTCTCGATTGAGAGCTCTTGCAATGGATCTTGCAATACTAGTTTTGCCAACACCAGGTGGCCCATGGAAACATAAGATCTTGCCTTGTGTGGAACCCTTTAACTGACTTACAGCAATAAATTCTGTAAAGGGAATACAAACAAAATTATTAAGAAAGAAATTCATATTAAGTTACAGTAGTTATTGTTACCAACATCTGACCTAATACACGCTTCTTTATTTCTTCCATGCCATAGTGATCTTCTTCAAGAATCTCAGAAGCTCGGCTGATTTCAAGGTTTTCTTCACTAGATATACCCCATGGTAAAGTAGTCAGCCAATCCAGGTAGTTTCTTGTTACACTACAAATAAAGGTAAAAAATTTAGCTATAACCACAAGCTTTTACTCACAAGATAGAATAACTTTGAAATAGTTACAATTGAATGAACCTACTTGAATTCTGAGGAATGATTTTCAAGCAGACCAAGTTTGTTTAGTTCCTCCTCCACTACATCCATAACAGCTTGAGGTACAGTTTTATCCTTAAATTACAGTACACTTTATAATCAGTAAAAGGTAAAGAAAATCACCAATGAAAAATCAAACTGAAAATCTCACCTTAAGCCGTTCACGGAATTTTTCACCGATAGCATCCTTATCTTCCTTTTCTAAACCCAATTCTTTCTTAATAACTTTCAACTGTTCATGCAAAATGTATTTACGATGCTGCTGTTTAACTTTCTCTTCCACCTCTCGCCCAATCTTTTGCTGAAGTTTGCTAAGTTCTAACTCCTTCTTTAGCAGCGCTAGAGACAAGAAAAGTCTTTTGTTGATCTAGAAAAGAATTACATTTTTAGTAATAACCATAATATTTGGTGCAAAATTTATATACAAGACTGACAAATATGTAATTATGACATACATCCATTTCTTCAAGAACTGCTTGAAGTTCTGCTGGTTCTGCACCAGTTAATGCAGCACCAAGGTCAGATAAGTAAACAGGATTGTCAACCACTCTCTGACCTTGATGCAGCATCTGATGTAGTGACTCTTTGTAGAGGGGATTTAGATTAATTATGTCTCTAATTGTTTTAATTACTTCCTGAGTCAATGCCTGAAATTGGTTTTTAAAGGTTGCACTTATTATGCCTTCACTAGTAAATATTTTTCATAATATTAATGAAGATCAAAACAACACATGTAGAAACCAAACCAACCGTACCTTGATTTCCTCTGATACTCGGAAAGTATTATGAGTGACATTCTCTGTTTCAACCATGAGGAGTGGTTCATTTATAGGGACTTCTGTACTAGACCCTTCAAATGAAGATTCTTGTCCAGTAACATCAATTTTTTCAATATTGAGTCCATCAATGGGTGTAGTTTCAGTGCCAGAAATTTCAGACTTCTCCGAGGCCATTTTGACAGAGTCATTTTCAGACGCATTGAGATTGTTCCGTTTCTTCCGTCTTTTTCGCAGTCCTCTCCTCTCTGATTCCACATCCTCTACAAAAACATCAACTGTTACGTTATTAGGGAACTTCAGTTTCATTTCTGTGAAAACAATATTGAGAGACATTTCTTAAACACAAATATTAATTCTAGCCCTGAAAATCCATTTGCAATGCATAGAAAATGAGGTACCTTCAGGTCCTTCTTCCACAATGTCTGGAATTTGTTTTATAATTTTAATCCTGCGATGAGCCATGACGACTAATCGTAGGCGATCCCCTACATCTTGTAGCTCATGGATTTGAACAAAAGTACCAATTTGATAAACATCGTTTAAGTTTTTAACAACTTGGGATTCATTTCTGTAGGAGATTAGGCAAACAGTAATGGTTACAGTCTTAACATATCTTCAAGGTCAACACACACCATAGGTACTGAAAACTACATACTCTTCATTCTTCTTCAGAAACACTCCACAGTAGGGTTGATTAAGTTTAACCTTTCGTCGAATAACATCCATTAACAGGGGATCAGTAATCTATGAATAAAATAATGATTTCAACATTAATATACATAAGCATTTAAGAGGGCGTATTAACATGAGTCAATAAATGTCGATCACCTCTATTAGTTTTATGAATCTCGGAAAAACCGGATTTCTGTTGATAGCTATGAGAGGAACGTTTGGCCAAACTTCTGGAACAACCACCGTAGCCGGTAGGGATTGGGTTATAGGGCCAAAGTCTTCTTCAGGAGCCGCAGAAGCACCATCGTCGGAGCCGTTGCTGGAGCCTGCCGGAGCGGAGCCCAAAGCCCTTGTAGCTGTCAGAAAGGGTTGTCGACGAGTTTGGGGAAGTCTTTGAGTTACAAAAGATCCTTGTGCTCTCCTAGAACAGACGACACTACTCGTGCGCCAGGTACTAGCATAACGCTGCGGAAGACTGCACAGCGTTCGGGTAACGCCACTGCGAATTCGAACGGCGGATAACAACATTTCCAATTAGGTACGGAAAGAACTGTTGACAAACAAATTAATTGAAACCGTTTGATTTGCAACTAAACAAGCGCACGGTACCCGAGTTTCATCATATCATTCATACACGACGATCTGGCTTCTTTCTTTCTTCTTCCTCACCAGTCCAAAGCGCTCTCCATCGACAAGTACGAGAACCTTCCAAAATAGCGCGAGTTTCAAAACAAATCGCAGAATATTGCCATTTTGCCGAGGTAGCAGGGGTTAGCTTTGACTGTAAATGATTTTTAATGCTCGAAAACACTTTCCAAAGTGAAAAGTTGAGTTTTTACCGTGTCTATTTTGTTTTATACAACAACTAGACCAGTTTTTTTAACAATCACAGTTCTGACCAGTCGGCTCACATTTTGTGAGAATAAGACAGCACCCTAGCGTGGGTTGGAAAAACCGGAGACGCTCTCAATCCAACCGACGCCATTGTTCCGGTGGCAGAGAGTTTATCGGTGTGTTGTAAATTGTATTTGTTCCCTGTAGTTGAAGCAAGATTTCATCTTGCTAGTTATTTTCGGGTCCTTGGTGGTATTTTCACCAACTAGGTAAGGTCTTAGTCACATCAAAGCTTCGCACTTTCTCCTAAAACCGTTGTCAAAATTTACCCATATCACCCTCCTGTCGGGGCTGCTGTGTAGCCTATTTTGTGAACTTCATTATCTCACTTGTAAGATAGCTTCAAAACCAATATTACAGTTTCTGGAGCTTTGTTTACCCAGTGTGTTGGTAAACGTTGTATATTTGTTAAGGAGATACCTCTTTATGTTATGTGCAGGCCTTTCAGAGCTAGGTTGCTACTTGTCTGCACCTTAGGCTGTTAGCTGTCCCATGGCTCCAGTGAAGACGGTTGCAGTCCCAACCCAAAAATTCCTTTTGTTTTTGTTCTATAATTTGTACAAGTAGCTAACAATTTGTCCTAGGTACATTTTGGTCCCCCTATTTAATTTTTGATTTAATCAGCAATTTGAGCTGCATTATTTATGATCCATCTTGCCTCACCATAAACTGTGGTCTATTTAATTATGTTGCATCCATTTTATTTTTGAAGCAACAACAAAATGTGATTTGTGTGTTACAGCTCCCACAATGACTTCCGACTTCAATGATGAAGAGGAGGGCCACGTTGTCAAACTTCGTGGTCTGCCTTGGTCAACCACAGTCGGCGAAATCTACAATTTTTTCAGTATGGTGTTATTTATTCAATCAGTATTTGACATTTAGGCAAGCAACCTCTCTAAGTGATCATAATTTGTCTGTTTTGTAGGTGACTGCAATATTAAGAATGGCAAGTTGGGGATTCAAATGACACTGTCCCGGGAAGGAAGGCCTAGTGGAGAGGCTTACGTTGAAATGATGTCAGAAGAAGATGTTGAGAAAGCCTGCAAGAGAGATAGAGATCATATGGGCCACAGATACATTGAAGGTAAAATGTTAGCTCATGTTAGCTAATTGTCTCTTTAGTGCAGATACCTTGCAACTGACTCTTTCTGTCGTTTCTTCTTGCAGTGTTTAAAGCAAAGCGCTCGGAGATGGAATATGTTGTGAAGCGCAGTGGCCTTCTTGTTGAAGATTCGGCTGATGATGCATGTATAAGACTAAGAGGTCTGCCATTTGGATGCGCAAAAGATGAGATTGTTAAATTTTTTGACGGTAAGTAAATTTCTGTCTTTTAATTCTTTACATGCAGTTCTCACTGACTGTTGCAATCTTAAGTTTTTTATCATTTAAACTTGCTTACCAATGTTAGACAACTTTTTTTTATCATTTTGTTTTCAAAATTGAGTATGTCAGTTGAAGGAGATGAAATCTTTTATGAGACAGCAGAATTTATAGAATGGAGCTGGCTCTCCTTCTGTTGTCATATTCATTGTGCTTTTAGTTCCCATTGCAATCTTACATTTACATAGAGTTTAGAGATGACAATTTTACCATGAATTATTTGAGGCTTGTCACTGCTAGCATCTTGAATTTTGATCTTTGTCCCTGCTCTGTGTGTGTCCGGAATGTCAATTGATTCTCCTGCCGACAGATAAGCATGCATTGGCTTCCTGTGTTCCTTTTAGTTTTCTTCAGTATTGATTATAAAATCCTAAGACTCGTGCCTATTCTTAGTTTTACTTGTTTCATTTGAGTTCAATTCAGTTTTCCTCCTTTAAACTCTATTTGACCAAACAATCAATCCTTATTGGATTCTACTTTAAATAACAATAGTCAGATTTGTTTCCAGAATGCATAGTAGCACCTGTGTGCTTTACGCATGTAGCATGATCTATAGCAGTGACAAGCCACTTGACTGTTTGGAGGTTTCTTCAAACAGTCACCATATGAAGTGTATCATGTACTTGTGATTTGAGCAGTTGTGTTGATGCTTGTCCTACTGGTATATATTTTTATAAGTTATGAAAATTCTCACTTAAACTGTAACCTGCATTTTTGCGCAGAAGATAGTTTTCTTTTTCTTTGATAAGTACATTGGCTAATTTTCATTCTCATTCTATTAGTTTTTGCTTAAATTGTTTAACTTTACTTTACCAACACAACTGCTCTCTTTTTATTAATAATTGCTGTGTGCTGATGGGCATCTTGTATTGGTTGGTTGGGTAGGGTTGGAGATAGTTCCCAACGGGATATCCATACCAACAGACTACATGGGAAGGAGTTCGGGGGAGGCTTACGTTCAATTTGAGAACAAAGACATGGCTGAGAAAGCAATGGAGAAGCACAAGGAGAAGATAGGACCAAGGTGGGGACAAGAAGAGAATGGGATGGGAGGGACGGGTGGATGGATGGGCGGGTGGGATCATCACCCTCACTCCTCACTTTTCCACCTCTCTTTCTCTCTTGCATTTTTATTATTCTATGTTATTTTTATATTGAGTTGAAGTGCTCTATTTTTATGCTCTTGCACGATGGGCATTTAAATTGTGGTTTTGGGTGGCTGGAAGGTAGGTGGCTGTCTTGTTAAACATTTTTAATGCATATTCTCCTCTGAGGCCCTTGATCCGACCCACATCCTGTGGAAAATTTTGCTTATATGAATCTTGTTCCCAAAACAAGCTTTTATGTTTAGACATTCTGGAAGACGTGCCCTTTTGAGTTTCAGTTGAAGGGCCCACTGTGCATTGACTAGATCTTAACTTCATATGGCTTGGTCCTTTTAACTGTAAAATATATTGCTTAGATTGTAAATTTTGCCATCTTTGTTTTTATTTTAATGAAGCATTCATAATAGAAACAGTAAATTAAGTACAGTATGTGGTCTGGGCTGTATTCCATAATCTATTGCACTTGTGTGATATTTAACCCTTAATTCAAACTCAATGATGTGGCCAAGTAATGTGTGTCAGATGTTTTCCTCATGTGCTGGGAAGTGAATGTACCTGAAGTCCTATTTATCCTAGCCAAGTGTAACAATTTGAGTAAAGTCGTGAAAGTGTAGTTGTATTAGAAATAACTGCTTTTGATCTTTTTTAGATCTTTTCAAAATTTGTTTTGCTAGTTTTAAATTTTAATTCTTTGATAGTATTCTGTAGAGCTAAAGTAAAAGCAGCATGTAGGCGCGCTAAGGGTCTTCACTTTCCAGAACAATGTGATTCTTGTAGAAGAGCATGTGCATGCATCTCTGTAGTGATGACAGGCAGGCATGCGGGTCGGAGACGGGCCGGGCGTGTTGTCAGGTGAGGGAGGCTAGATTAAGAGGAGAGAGGGTAAGTTGGCTTCAGTGCATTCTGCCGAGGGCCTTCTGTCCATGGGCCTTCAGAGGGACGTCCAAGGGCCTGTCGAGGGACCCTGGAGGGGACCGAGGGCACAGGAACGGGAGGAGGGCTCTGGGACGGGCTGGTCTGGTATGGTGGGTGAAGCTGAGCTCCGCTCTTCCTCTTACCAACATGGTTTTCGAAAGGTTTTCGTTCACCTTGAATGAGATGGTTTGAAAATTATACCTGCAGTAAATGCATTTATAG
>NW_026267152.1:1105533-1106346 GCF_000697945.3 Frankliniella occidentalis
TCTATCACTACAGGCACTTGGTTATTGCAAACACTTCACACGTCTAACACTCTTGGCGCTGTAACTGCGGAGTCACTGCGTGCAACGACCGTCCGACTCGACTTCTCGACTGACGCGCGAGCTGACCGGAGCGTTCTCTCACACTGACTGAACTGACGACCGCTGGAGCAGCCGGCTTATATAAGAGTGGGCTGGAGATGTGACCGCGCCATAGGTCCCTTCTGCGACTCCAGCGAGGACAGATAACAGACAGCGAGCTGTTTTCGACTGGGCTGGTGTTATCGGCTGTTTACGAGTTTTATAGAGAGAAAGGTCCAGGTCTAGGCCAGTCGATGGTCCGCGTGAACTATGTCCTCTCTGGCTGGAGGTTGTAGCCATAAGTTGGGGGTCAGTAACGTAGCGGGTTTATCCGAGAATGCAGCCCGTTGTCACGGGTTTGCCTGCCTTCTTCGACACCTCCTCGAGCACAAGGCTATTATTCTAAAACAAAGTTTTTCGCTGTTCTACCTCACCCCTCTCCTCAGTGCCCCTCTCACACAATGCACCCTGTGTGCGTCTGTCTCGAGAGAATGCCTGTCTAAAGGATCTCCCTGGGAGGGTGGGGTAGGGTTGCTTGGGGCAGATGCATAACGTCTTCGTTGAGGTGGGGCCCCCGTGCTGCTGCTGTGTTGTGGCACGTGACTGGTAGATTCGCTTGTTGTGGATGTCTCGCTTCCCTGTCTCCAGCCCCCCCCCCTCACCCCACCGCGCCCTTGTGTGCTTGCAATAGAGCGATGACCCTATAGAAAGAATGGGACGCGGTGCCCCCCCCCC
>NW_026267152.1:1107171-1110358 GCF_000697945.3 Frankliniella occidentalis
TACAAACCTTTGCTTCTCTAGTAAGTCTTACAGTTGCTCCCAGAAAGCAAAGGACCATTGTAAAATAACGAGTGTAAAGGCTAATACGGTGTTGCGGGTTTGCATACCCAAAGAGCTAGGCCACATCGGGTGCGCAAACCCGCAACACTGTGGTGTGTAGCCTTTACCGACGTTACAGAGAAGGCAAGCAAGACATGCAAAATTGTTCATGTCTCAGCCATTTGAACTTGATTTGAAAGTATTGCCACAGTTGCCCCTTTGTTTAATTTTTCTGGGTGCGAAGAATTTGAAATGGAGTGGGAGTGGATGTGTCTTTTGTCATTTCTAGCCTCTTTAATTGAGGACCCTGAGTCGTCCAAGGCGATATCAAAGCCCATCGACGTGGTTCTTGGCGTTCGGCAGGAGACGGCCGTTGTCCGTCCTGGAGGGTCCTGCAGGGGGTAGTGGGGTCCTCTGGAGGGTCCTAATGAAGGATCCTGCCTAGTCGAGGCCGAGGAGGGGCTCGCGCTGCCCGTATCCCCCCGCCCAGTTATGGCAGCCAACCGGCTGGTCCAGTTAATGACATCACTAAACCGGTTGGGCACAGGGCGCGCGAAACGAGCCGCCCGCCCTCTTCCCCTTCCCTCCAAGGCCTCCACACAACCCTCGCAGCCCATCGGAAACGAGCCGCGAGTCGAACACTTTTTCATCTCAAGTGTGTGTGTGTTTGCATGTATTGGGAGGGCTGTTTGGCGCGCCACACCGCGGGGGAGCAAGGGGGAACGGGGTGTTTGGGGGAGAAAGTTTTCCGCGGGGAGGTTTATCTGAGTGGGTTGTTGGGGGTGAAATTGTTTGGAAGTGTTTAGAATACGGCCTGGCAAATGCTCTGCGCGGGGGTGACGCACCGCCGCGCCGCGGCTGTAGAAGCTTGGCGGCGGCGGCGGCGGCGTGACGCCGGGCGATCCGAGGGGCCCAAAGAGCAACGCCCTTGCACTGCGTCCCCACGTCACGCTCAAAACGTTGTCAAACTTTTTTTTTTCCCCCGGACAGCTCGCTTGCTCTCTTTCGCTCTCTATCTACTTTTAGCTTCCATTCCCCAATTCTGCCTTCCCTTCCTCCGTAGCTCCAACCCCCCTTCCCACCCCTTTCCAGTTTTCCACGGCGCATTAATCTTCTTTCCCATTGTTGAACGGCACGTAAAGGTGCTGTGTGAATGAGCCGACTTTTGGCCGCTCTCTCCTTTTGGACCGTCCGCGCTGGCCGCTTCTCTGCTCTGCTCCGCTCGGCTCGCCTGGCCGCGGCACCCTTTTTCATCCGGACCACTCCGTCCCAGCCACCCGATCTCTGACCTAGAGACCGCGCTCTCTCTTGATCCCGTTAATTCTTCTCTCATTGGCTCCGGCTCCAGGGCGCGACGCGCGCCTGGCGGGGTGGCGTCGAGAGTTAACTGGATATCTTCCCTCCTCCGTCCTTACCCCCTTCCTCCTCCCGTCTCCACTCCCCCTTCCCCCCTTTTCCTCTCTCACGGACAGGATCGCCCCGAAGTCTTATTACGGCTGAGGTTTTTGCAGTGTCCGCTGGTAATGTTCAGCTTGTGCTTACCCCTTCCCAGCCCCCTTCCACCGAACCCTCCGGCGCACGGTCCACCCCCGTCATATTCAGTAGGGGTCAGCTCCCTACCCCCCTTCCCTTCCCCTTCTCTACATCTCCCTCCCTCTGTCCTTTCCCTTCTCTATTCCTCTGTCTCTTCCCTGTTCTTTCTCTCTCCCACTTTATATCCCCCCCCCCTTTTCTGTACCCCACACTCACACACACAACTACTCTCTCTCTCTTACACACACGCACACACACACACACACAGACTGCAGGGCAAACTGCTTTTGTTCTTGCCATGTTAAGTCGCTCCTTTGCCCACTTTCTCGGGGGCCCGCGCCGTGGGCGCGCCGCTCGGCCGTGGTGCGGCGGTGCGGGGGCGGGTCTGTGCGCGGGTCCGTGCGCGGGTCCGTGCGCGCCCCGCGGGCGGGTACGTTCCGCCCCGGCCCCGCACGTACTCTACACACAGCTGCTCACCTAATAAATCTGTTTCCTTGTTTGTGGGACGCCGGCTTCCCCTCGGCCCACATGCATAACCATTTTGAGCAGCACTCCCCGGCAGCGGTGTGGTTCCGCGTATACTGCCCCGCGCCGGCGCCCCGCAGCACCAAGCAACGCTCTCCCCGTGAGAGCAGAGCCAGCGCCGGTGGGGCGGGGCCGGCGGGGCGGGGGCGGGCGCTCCTGACGGGCCTAATAACTTCCTCATTCTGCGCCCACACTCTCTCCGCGTGAGATTTTTCTTTCCTTTGAGGCGATGAGAAGCCCAGCAGCAGCAGACCGCCCGTGGGGGGCGAAAGTAAAACGGGAAGGAATTAGGTATTGCGAATTATTATTCATGCTGTGAGGTTTTGGGGGGGAGGAGAAGCGGGGGGCTGTCATTCGCGAGCGCGCTTGCGGTCGAGGCCACGGAGGTCACGACGCTATGCTGGAAGCAATTCGTAATAAGTAAAGGTGAGTTCAAGTCTGGGGCGTCACGGCTGTAGATTGATTGCCCCTTTTGGCGACCATGGCGAGTTGAGTTTCCAATTACCGCTTATCGGTGTCGCCCCTCTCAGACTTCGTCGGGTTGCTCGACTCGGTGGAAGGTTTTGGTCGTGCTCCCCCGGCCGGCATGTCCGCTGGACGCTGGTGCCGCTGCCCGAGACGGATGATCGACGCCCGCGAGGGCCCGCGGCCCGGGGCACTAGCCGCCCTCGCTGCGCCCGCGGAGCTGCTTGCGGCTCTTTCCCGGGCGCTTTTTACCCCCCGGCGCCGCCGCTGCTGCTGCTGCAGCGAGCTGCTCGCCTCCTGGACCCACTATTTCACCGCGAAAAGTAGAACAACGCGACTCTTAGGAGACATTTATCAAAGCCCCCCCACGCGCGCGCGCTCTCGGCCTCGCGGCTCAGCAGCGCCGCGCGCGCGTCCCCGAGCCCGCCGAGCGGGCCTCCCACGCGCGCAGCGCGGCCTCGCCGAGGTACTTTTGCTGGGCGGGGAGGAGCCGAAGGTACACATGTGTCCTCGTCAGGTCGTGCTGGGCGAGGACGTACCCGATGACAACCTTGCCGAGCAGCTGTACCACCCGCTTCCCGCAAAGTCCTCCAGACTTCCAGACGCGGCCGCGTGCTGCTGCTGC
>NW_026267152.1:1110408-1116561 GCF_000697945.3 Frankliniella occidentalis
TTCTTGCAGAATTTACATCCATCTCAACTTATTCTAGCTGTAGTTAGCTTTGAAGTGTGTTGTGCTGAAAATTTAAGAAAGTTCTATTTCAATACTAGGTGATCAGAGCTATTTTTTTTTGGCTTACCTAATTTAAATAATTCCCTATTCCTTAAATATTTTTCTTCCCTCTCTAATGTCACTTTGCGTATTTATATCTAGATTACATTTGTTATGTTACTATAATGGTCCAAAGTAGCTAATCATGGAAAAAAAACTGTACTGCATGACAAGCATTTTTCAAATGAATATTTCAAATAGATTATTTATATTTTCCATTACTGAATTAATTTCACGAATGATGTATGAAACTTGTTTGAATGTGTGGTTAGTCAGTGCTTCATGATTGTTGCTCATGTTCTCTGTTGAGTGAAAGTCATTTCTTCTATACATGTCACATTGTGAAGTTAAATAGCACTTAATTACTGTAGTACAGTTAATTTGTAACTGTCTTCCAGAGTTGCTTTGATTCCATTTACATCATGCATTTAATTTTGTGACTTTTGTGTTGTGTGCATCAAATGGCAATAGTGTGAAACAAATACTTTGATCAAGAGTTTTTATTTGTGCCTATTTATATTTAATGATGCACCTGCATAATTGCATTGCTTTTGAACAAGTCTGATTTAATTTTACAATTCGTTTTGCAACACATTATTTTATTGCCCTGACTACCATTATTTTCACAACATATCATGCAAATGCATTCATTGCTTTTGTAGATAAAGTGCTGTGAGAGATGGGCTTGCAGTAGTTTGCCGATGGATTTTGATTTTGATTGTTTTATTCAGGTACATCGAGATTTTCCGCAGCAGCTTAGCGGAAGTGCGCGCTGCCATTGGGCCAAAAATGCGACCCATGGTCTCTGGACCATTCAGTAACAGACCAGCCCCCTACGACCGCAACGACCGCTTCGGTGGTGCGAACCGTTTTAACAACATGGGCAGAGGCGGCTCTGGCGGACCCGGAGGCCGCTCCTTTAAGAGCGGTAAGTGTCGCAGCCTGAAGTTTCCTATCCTAATCCTGTCGTCCTTCCGTAACTTTTGATTCTTAACTCGTCTATGTTTCTCTCAGACTTTGGCGGGTTCAATGACGACGGCCCAGGCCCATGGGGCAGGTGGGGCAACGGCGGCGGTATGGGCGGCGGCATGGGAGGCGGTATGCGCGGGGGCGGCGGCGGCGGTATGGGAGGAGGTATGGGCGGCGGAATGGGAGGCGGCATGGGCGGAGGTATGGGAGGCGGCATGGGCGGCGGCATGGGCATGAAGCCCGGCGGCTATGGCGGCCCAGGCGGCATGAGCAGAAACGGCAACTGGAGCAGTGGCGGCGGCGGTGGTGGCGGCGGCGGCGGTGGCAATGGTGGACACAACATCCACATGAGAGGCCTGCCCTTCCGTGCCACTCAATCTGACATTGCCGAGGTTAGTTCTTAATACTTCGAAAAAATCGTTTCTCTCTGTGGGCTCAATCTAAATTTTTTCCCGCCTCCTTGTGTTCGTAGTTCTTCAGACCGCTGGTTCCAGTCAGTATCAGACTAGTTTATGACAACAGTGGAAGAGCATCCGGTGAAGCTGACGTTGAATTCGCTACGCACGATGATGCTGTCAAAGCCATGTCAAAGGTACTGTATCTTTGTCTACACATGTGTCTTTTAATCTGTCTTTTTGTAACGTCGACCTTTATATCTCATTTGATTTTTTGTCTATCCTCTTCAGGACAAGAGCAACATGCAGCATCGCTACATTGAACTGTTCCTCAACTCCTCGCCCAGCCCACCAATGGGCGGTGGTGGTGGTGGTGGCGGCGGTGGCGGCGGTGGCTTCAACAGCATGGGAGGCGGAGATGGAGGCTTTGGAGTCGGCAGTGGTGGTTTCGGTAAGTTCCACAGTTTCGTCGTTGTATCTGTAAAATTTTTGTTTTGTGTGACCGATTTTCTTATCTGATCGTGTTCAAATCAGGTGGCCCGAGCAGCAACTTCAACAGAGGATTCTCTGGAGGTGGCGGCGGAGGAATGGGTTTCAACAGTCCCATGGGGGGAGGCGGCGGTTACAACTTTTAAAAGAGGAATACCAAGTACCTAATTTGTGGCGTATGTTCACAGTTAAAATCAGAATATAAATTATTTAAGAGATTCTTTTTCTTCTTTATTTCTGTGCGCATGTTTGATGGAATCATTAAGTATTAGGAAAGCTTGATCAATAACTGCAAAGTTTATTACTGTAAAGTGTTTCACGGACGTGTTGTTAAATGTATCAACTTTGTTTGCTTAGTTTATGTATTGTAGCCCAAAGGCAGACAATGGGCATTTATTCCAAGTCCTTATGTAATATGTCATAAATGTCGGCTCCTTTTTATAAGAGTAAGATTAGCATTTATTATTATTGATTGACCCCCTAAGTTGTATTACTTGAAGGCGAGTTGTTTTTTTTCTTTTTTCCTGTGGTAAATCTACATTTATAACTCGTTTTGTACTATGTATTTGTAAGATCATCTTAAACAATAAATCCAAATATTTTTAAAAGTGACACGTACTGCAAAATTCATTTGATTTCTCTTTCCCATACCGGGTCCGATTAACAGTTGGTAAAATGCCCGACCCCATGTTGTTGCATTGAACTCGAAATGGAGGCGATCGCTGCCCCCTAATGGCGCTGGAGGGACGCCCCCGCTCGCCCGGCACACCCTGGTGCGCACCCGTGTAAGCGGCTTACAGGTCCACGGGGCGGGCGCGGGGCCTGGATGGCCTGGACCGTGAGCTGATGCTGGTGGTGGCCGCCCCGGCGCTCCAGCCCCTTGCTCTGCCGCAACGCACCCGGATACTTACCAGGGGTCGGGTAGAGGAGAGGGCTGCTTCGGGGCCCAGGCCGAGAGGCAGGGAATTATCGGGGGACGAAAACTTGGCTCATTTGTGGCGTCGCGGTGGGCCGAGCAGCCCGCGCCAAGGGCATGTGTGTGCCGCGCCACGCCCGGGAGAGGGCTGACGACAACTCGGGGCGCCTGCGCCTATACCTATGGGGTTGTGCAATGGGAATGGCGAGTACCACCGCCACTTTGCTACGTAGTACCAGCCCTCTTATGCGAAAAGGGAAACAGGTAGAGACCCCCGATCTCGAAGTGAGCAGACCTTGTTGCCTAAACCCACGCAACGCACGACACGGCAGTGCGCCCACAGCCCTAAAGCAAATGGTCAGAGGGAGGCGGCGACGTTGTTTCCTCTCTCTTTGCCTACTTTAAGGAGGCCTGTAGAACAGATTGCCTACTCAGCAGGCGGCTCGTTTGGCGTCGCCACCCTCCCCCTCCCTGAGCCGAGGCGCAAGTCGTCATGAGGAGGACCGTGATGGCCGAGTAGCTCGTCTCGCCCGCCCCGTCTTCCCTCCCGTCCGGTAGGCCTGATGTCTCTCGCGGAGTGGCTCCGGTCATCAAACGCGGGACGCGGTGCACGTGAGGGCGTGGCGGGGCGGGGCGGACGGGGCGGGTGCCGTGGGGGATGGCGAACTGGCCCTCCATCTCCATAAACCGGGTGGTCAGCGAGCCGGAGGCCGTTGAGGCTGACACTGTCGGGATGCGCAGCAGGTGCCAAAGAGCGTCTCCCAGGTGAATGAGGTCCCGGCAGGCCCCATAGGCCTTCGTCTCAGCGCAGCACCACGCCCCTCGGCGGAGGGTGCGGCGGCAGTGGCGGGGCGCGGCGCGGCGCTCGGCCCCGCGGTGCAGCGCCGCCCCGGTGCGCCCCCGCGCGCGCCACGCCGCCGCGGCCCGCCCCGTCCTGTCCAGCCCCAGCGCAGCGCCAGTCTCGCGCTGGAAGCCGAGCAGAACGGACCACCCGCCAGAGTGCCGCCCCGCCGCCGCGAGCCGCCCCACTTCGCCGCGCTCACCGCGATCTCGCGCTCGCTATCGCCACCACAACACGGCCATGCGGCCGGCGCGCGCCGCGCTCACCACCGGCGTCAGCTCGCTCACCAGAGGATTACCACCTGCGGCCGGGACCGCGCAGTAGCGGCGGGACGCTGACATGGTGAGCTCGAGCAGGCTGGGACCGGGAACTCATTTTGATAATCATTCCAAATGCCGAAATGCTCATGTTATTAGTTTTGGTGTTCGAAGATCGCTTAGTTGGCCTCCCACGACGAAAAAAATTCACAATAGTGTGCTCAGTCGTATATTATTTAGCAGAAAAGGAACGTGAAGACAGAGGCAAATTGTTAAACTTTTACTCTACGGAACAGAGATTCGTCAAAATCACATCAAAGAGAATGAAAACCAACGGAGGTAAAGTAAGTCGAAAGTGCAACGCGAAGTTGGCGACAACCAAGTTTATGTCACTTTTATGTAATTAAGAAGACTGACATTTTGGCTCGAAATTTTTCATTTCGTTTTGGCGAATTAAGTAGCGGCGCCGCGGGTGACCGTTCAGCAGAGTGGGAAAGTCAGTAGTTTGTGGCAGTGCCGAAAGACAGTCGGCTTATGTCGCCTTCTGGCCGAGAAAGTCCGACCGTTTTTCTCAGAATCATTCGGCAAGTAAAAGGATCCCGGCTCTCGGCGCCTGCGAGGCGCAGGGTAGGCCACTTCGCAGTGCACAAGTGCACTGCAGACAAGATGTTGCCTACCCATCAGGTGCTTTAATGCCAGAGCTTGCATATGGGCTCAACTTGGCAGTTTCTTTGCGGCAAATGACGATGGACGCATGCAACTTGCACGCAGACGTGCATGCAACACAGTTTAACGATGAAAACGGACGGGGTTTTCTGCCCAAACAAACACCTTCACAAGTGCACCGGTGAACTGACCACCATCTGGAGTCTCCAAAAGAGACAAGCAAGAAAGCATGTTTTTCACTTATTTTGTCAACAGCTTAACTTTTAATTTTACGAGATCAAAGGGCGCTTGTTAGTGAGAGATACGCTGCTTGGTAGCTGTCTGCTGGGCATGCACTCGATGGGAGGGACTTTTTTCGCATTGAGTTTTTCGTTGTTAAAAAAATAATTAAAATCAAGGATTTTGCGACGAGTTTAAACGGCCTAGCGTTGATCGTTAGATATTTCCCAAGTGTCTCGTCTAAACGGCGCCTGAGTTAATTTCTATCCAATGTCTTCAAAACCGTTAATTGTCAAATTTTTGTAATGATAAAACAAAATGTTTATGAGGGTGAAGGATTATTTCGGGTGGTGGAGCTGGGTCTCTCGGCGCTCCAGGATGTCGTTTCGAATAGCGGTGTCGACGGGGGAGGGGTGGGGCGCAAAAGGCAAAAAGAAGAGAGCAAGGGAGAGGAGGGAGAGGAGGGGGAGGAGGAGGAGGAGATTTCAGCGAGTCTCGCGGCAATTGCTCGCATGGGAAAGAGATTTGGCGGTAGGGAGTTTGCGCTGCGTCTTGCAAAGTGATTTTCGCTCAAAGGCACGAGAGCATTCTGGAAATTGCACTGCTATTGGTCGCGGTGAGCGTGTGGCTGAGTGCGCCCCTCGGAACGCCCCCCGCCAGCTACTCCCCCCTTCCCCTAGCCACACCGCGACACGTGAGCGCGCCGTGCCGTGCCGCGTGACGAGAGGTGACAGAAAGCCTCCCCCACGCCACCGCTCCGGGCGCGCAAGCGGGGAACAAACTTGGAAGCGAGACTAATATTCGGGACATATATTCCGCCTCGCTTTTGATCCAAACTTTTGCTTTCGATTCACGGCGAAGTTGTAGCAGGGGCCGATCTATCAAATCCATTTTTATTCTTGCCGGATGTCCCATGCCGCCGCCGCCTGCAGGCTCCCTTGGCCCGCACTCCGGGCCCATAGCGGAGGCGCGACAGGGCCGCGTCAACCACGCAGGCGGCGGCTCGTCGAGGTCGAGGGGTCGCGGAGCTCGAAGTCATGTCGGCATATGGACGGCGTCAGCTCGACAGGTATCTTTCTTCGATGTCAATATTAAAACTCGACACGAACAAGTTCTCACTCGGCTCCCGCGCCCCGCCCTCGCGGCTGCGGCTTGACGTGTCGTTCCCGTCGCTGACACACACCACACACCACACACACACCCACCGCTCCACCTCCACCACACCTTCCGTCCCGGCGTCCCGTCCCTCGGTGGACCCCCTCAACCCGAAACGCCCAGTCGAGGCCCGAGCCCCGCGCCCCT
>NW_026267152.1:1119198-1124379 GCF_000697945.3 Frankliniella occidentalis
GGCGTGGCGGGGCGTGGCGGGGCGCGGCTCCGACGCTTGGCCGATGCCCAGGGGATGCCAGCCCGCGCCCACCCCCGCCGCCGTGTGGATACCGAGTTTCAAGAGGGTCGGGCGAGGGCGAGGGGATCCACCATCCACCACACCGCGGCTAGGGCGCGGCGAGCAGGGCGCGGCGGGGGAGGACCGATCACAGGCAACATCAAGCCCACCCCTACCCGCCCCAGCCCGGGCTTGCCTGTCATCAGCCGTGCACCAAGTTTGCCACCCGCCCTCACGGCCCTCCTCCTCCCTCCCCGCCGTGCCATAACTCCCACCTTGTCTTGCTTTCCTGTAATTTCCCCCTATCTCTTCTCATCGCCGAAACCCTCTCCTCTTTCGTTTCTTGCGGACTCCGCCGCCTCTGATGGAACGCACACGTACATCCTCTCGTTCAGCATATCATAGAGTGGCGATCCAAAGGGGAAAGGGGCGGTTGGTGGGGGAGCAGGGGGGTTTCTCATTTACATTTTGAACGATAAGTTATACATCGTGGTGTATGTGATGTGGGGGCTCTCTTTTTTCACCCCAGCCCCCCCTCTTTCAGCATCCGCAACAAAGAGTATCAGATGGCTGTCGTGTTATATTTTTTTTTCTACGAAAAAAAACGCGGTCGAATCTGGCTTGAATTTATTGTTGCCTGCTGGGAAGAACAGCAGCAGTTGCCCCCTCTAGAAATGTAAACCCCCCCGGGGGCGGCGCGGCGGCGCGTTGCGGGGGTGTAACTCGCCCCAGGGCTGGCACCCGCCCCTGTTCTTGCCCCTATCTGCATCTCCCTCGGGGGTGGCGGGGGCGGCGCGTCGCCGCGGGACGGTCGCGGGGGCGGGCGCCGCACCCGTGTTTCCTGCCCGCCCCCGCCCCCCACCAGCTCGAGGTGTTTGTCTTCGGCCCGGCCGCGGCCCCACGCCAACGCCAAAGTGATTTTCGCGCCATATCGGAGTTCCGGCGGGAAACAAGCGATTCGGCCTGCACCGTAATTAGCTTTCAGTCGCGGAGTCAGCCCTTAACCCTCCCGTGGAGTGGCGTGCCTCCGCGTTGGGCTCGATGGGGGGAGCGAGGGAGGCGCCGCGCCGCGCCGAACCGAGGGGAGAGGGGAGGGAGGGACGCTGCAAGTCAGAGGCGCAAGAAGGGCGGCGGGCTGCTGTTGCTGCCGCTGTAAGGAAACTCGGTTCTCGGAATTTATTTTTCACCCCTCCGTTCTTTCGCTTAATTTCCTGCGCGTCGTCATTGGCGACGGGTGAACGGGCGGGTGCGGCGCTGCGTCGGGCGGGGTGGGTCGGGGAGTGGCGCGGTGGGGTGCGGCTGCTGCTGCTGTTGCCGCCCCGTCTGCTTCGCGCCGCGCCACGTCACGTCTGTCTTCAAAAATTGGTAAACGATTCCAATCGCCATTATGGAAGGCCGGAGCCCGCGCGCGCCCCTCGCCCCTCGCCCGCGCGCCTGTCAGCTGTCACACCCGGGAGAAAATATTTACCCCTTCCTGTTGCCCTCCCGTCCCGTCCCGTCTTGTCCGCCCCGCGGGCGGCGGCAGCAGCAGCAGCAGCAACCCCTCTCCCTGGGAGGGCGGCGGCGGCGCGGGGATTGGAGCGAGGCTGCAGCACAGCTGATAAGCATCGGGCGCGACGGGGCGAGCGCTGCTGGCTCAGAGCGATGGGCGGTTCTCTCTGATTGGAATAGGGATCGTGTGCGTGGTGCGCGCGCGCGGTGCGCCCGACTCCATCCCGCCTCGTCGAGCGTCGTGTGCGACGACGGCGTCCTCGCTCGCGCGTCTCTCGTAGATAATGACGCCGTCGCTTCCTTTTTCTAAGGCGTCTTCCTGCCTGCTCTCCTTTCTCGACGGACTTGTTTTCGTCGCGCGCGGTCGCCGCCTTGCTGCTGCGCCCCGAAAGCGCCCGCGCCGACCCTGGCCTCGATATTCTCAGTATTTCACCCCGCATCAAGCTCGGGGTGCCGCGCTGCCCGTCCGTCCTCGACGCCGTGTCCTCGACGCGCCGTCGTCCTCCCCGTTGTGGCGCCGCGCCCTTTGGCCCCTCCTTTACCTATTGTCGTCGCGACGCCACTCCGGTACTTCGCGCCGCCATAACGACGCCCCTGCTGCTACTGCTGCTGCACCGCGCGAGATGCGACCCCCTCCTGGCGCGCTTGGGGAGAGAGGCCGTCGCGGCGGGAGGACCGCGCGCGAGTAGCAGTGTGCTGCTGCTGCTCCTGCTAGTCGTCCGCGGTGCTTTTCCGGGTAATAAACGCGCCGCTAAAACCAACATTAACCCCGCAGACAACACAACATAAGGCGCGCGACAAACCGCGGCACAGCGCTGCAGTAGCAGCAGCAGCAGCAGCTCGCCTGGCTTGCCTTGCGCGCCGCGCCGAGCCACCTCTCTCCTCCTCTGCAGCCCATGAAAAAGTTTCGCATGTTCATCTTCGCGGACAGCAGACGGTCGGTCGGGCGGACGCACAAAACGGACGGAGAGACGGACAGCCGTGTGGTGGCGGACGCGTCGGGACGTCACGTCACCGACGGCCGCCTCTTTTTCCGCAAACGGAATCCGTCCGTCCGGCCGGGCGCCGCCGGGGCCGGGTGTGGCGGCCGATCAGATTGGCATGTTCCTGAGGCTGACGCGCGGCGCGCTGCCGCTGCACCCCCCCCCCCCCTCCCCCCGCACCTGCGCCACCCCCGCCTCATCCATCATCCACACAGCTATCTGTCTCTGGTATATCGGCGGCAGCCTCACGCCGACCGGGGTATCTGTCCGGCCGCCTTGCTCCTTTTATGCATTTGTGTTCCCTTTTGGGGGGGAGGGACAGCAAAGGTCGTGCCGTTCCGTCACGGACAGCAGCAGCGGGGCTGACAACACCGGCGTTACCGCAGTGAATGGACGCGCGCTCCGGTGCCTCGCTCTCTCGTCGTTCGTCGCGGTGCGGTGCTCTTGTATTTGCTCTAGTTCCGCCGTTGTGTTGTGTGTGTAGCAGCATGCCGAACGTCAGTGTGGTGGTGGGGGGGGGGAGGTTTTTTTCCCCCGCCCGACCCCATTCTTTTTTATTTGTCGAATCCTCAGCAGCGCGAGCGAGCGCGTGCAGCGACGTGGCCGCGGCTAGTGAGCGCCCGTCGCCCCCCACCCCCGCTCAGGTGACTCTCGCCCCGTCCCCCTCTTGCTCCTCTTGGGCGTGATTCTGTTTGCCGCAGCCCTCTCCCTCCCTGATCGCGACACGATCTCTGTTGGCGCGCGGAGCAACACCACCACCGCCTCCCCTACTCTCCCACCTCTACTTCCTGTCCCTCACCGCCACCTCCATGACCTCGGCCCCTAAAAAAAGGGGGTAAAAGAAAGAAAAGTTTTGGCTTTCCGCTCACCTTATTTTTCCGCCGGCCGCGCAGCGCCCGCGCAGCGCGTCATTTGTCTACGTCACTTGGGGGAAGGGGGGGGGGGCGGCGCCGGGGAATATTTCTGTAAACTGATAAGAGACTCCAAATGGTTTGATTCAGACAAAAAGGCGGCGGGCGGCGCCGAGGCCATCCGGCGCCGAGTCGCTCTCCTCGCGACCTTTCCGCGCGCGCCTTTGTCCTCCGCCCCGCCCGGGCCGTGGCCGAGGCCGAGGCCGCGGGGGCGGGCGGCGGGCGGGTGCACACCCTTTGAAAGTACCCTGCCCGCCCCGACTGCCGTGTGCAGGAACCGCGGAGGGAGGGAATGCGCGGGGAAAGTGGGGCACCATGAGGGGGTTAAATGTTGGCCAGCTTGGCACAGCACGAGTACCGAATATGATTCCTGTCAGAGGGCGGGGAATATAAATAAAGTTTGCCGGCGCCCATTTCTAGCGCGAGACACAACCCGATCCAGCCGTGTCGCGGGCGAAGATGTTTTGATGTGATAAGTCCCTCGCAGCAACGCGACGCGGCGGGGGCGGGCGGCGCGAGGCGACGAGACGCGCGGAGCGATGAAAACCGAGGAGAGCAGATCGTAATGATGCTTTGTTGTTCCAGGTCACGATGCGGGCCGCCGTCGGCGCCGACCCGACCCACGTCGCCGCCATGCCGCTGCTGCTGCCGCTGCTGCTGCCGCTGCTCCTCACAGGTAGGCAACCCTTTGCAGTGTGTCCCTCCCCCCTTTCCCCCTCCGAGCGGAGCGGGCCGTGATGGACGACCTCTGCCCTATCAGTGTTACCAGCCTCATCTCCCTGCTGCCGCCCGCCGCGCCACGCCGCGCCGCTCCACCTCGCCGTCGTACTCGTTCTCTTTCCCTTCCACGCGTCGTCTCTCGTCTCTCGCCTTTCGTCTCTCCCTCTGTCTCCCCCCACCGCGACTCTTTTCTTTGCTTTGCTCGCCTCTTTAGTGAAACCTAAGAAATATTCCGGTCCTGCTCGGCTAACGTTGCGGAAGTTTCTTCGGCGCTTGCCAAGACGACGCGCGGCGAGGGGGAAGAAGAGGCGGAGCGGAGGCTCTGCGCCGGGCCGCCGCCCGGGGGGAGTCCCCGAGTCCCGGGGCCCCGGAGGTCCTCGTGCCGGAGGGGGAGGGTGCGCTCGGAGAGGAAGGACCTCCCGGAGGCGCGCCTGCCGGAGCCAGCCCCTTGAGCTCTCCTCCCGGAGGGGGCCGGAGTCACGGAGTGTCGGTACGCGGATGTGGACATGTTTAGCCCCTCCTAACGACCCAGGCCCAGGGCGGCCAGGCCCCTTCCCTACCCCCAGCGCCTCGCCCAGCGCCCTCCCGCCCTTCACCCTATTACCCCCTTCAAATCCTCCTCTTTAGCTCCTTAGCTCCTGGCCGCCCGACGCCGTGGCGCGGCGTAGCGTAGCGAGGCCCTGGGAGGAGCGGCGGGGTTGGGGGGCGGGCAGTATGACTGATTGCCTGGCAGCCCGCCCCGGCGTGGCGAGGCGTGGCGGAGCGGGGCACCGGCCAACTGGCTATGCAGCTCCTGTGCCCGTCAGTCAGCCGCCGCGGTGAATACGCGCCTCCGCTAAAGTTTTCTGGGCTACAGGAAATAAGGGGCTGCCGCTTCTCTGTGCGGAACACGACCCGAGCCGCGTGTGCGCGGGCTGCTAGAGCAGCTCTACGAGCAGGGCTGGGCCGCGCGCCCGGCGGGGCGGGGGTAGGCCACCGGCACCGGAGACGAGCGCGCGGGTGGCCTACCTCCCCGGCTGCGACCTGCCACTGGGCAC
>NW_026267152.1:1124734-1133364 GCF_000697945.3 Frankliniella occidentalis
CCCGCACTGGCTGGGCTGCTCCACGACGGCCTCGGCCTCGGCTTGCCTCGGCGCGGCGGCGCACAGGCCCGCGGCAATGAGTCTCTTTCACGACATTTTTCACGGCGCGCTGCGCCCGTGGAGAGAAGGAGGAGGAGGTGGTGGGTGGTGGTGGTGTCGGGAGGGCGACAGCATGCCTCAAGACATGCAGCAGCGGGTGGAGGGGGAGGGGGAGGAGGGTCTTTCACACCAGCAGGCGCACCACACCGCCGCCGGGTGCTGCTGCTGCTACTGCTGCTGCTGCTGCTGCTGCTGCTGCTACTGCTACTCTCCCCTCGACAACGCCAAGCAAAACTGTACGACTCTTCTCGCGGAGGCATCAGTGTCTAGGATCCGTCCCTTCTTCTCCACCTCTCATCACTTCCCCTTTCTCTTCTGTCTTTCTCCCTCTCCCTTCCCTCTAGGGGGTCAGTACTCTGCGCCCCGCACCACGCCCCCGCCATTCGACGTACTCGTAAACGCCAGCAGAGCGCGAGGGGTGGCGGCGGCGGGGTGCGGGCAGACAATGACGACGTCCCCCTCGCCCGGTGCGGTGCTCCGCGGCGACTCTCTAGATTTGCAGCTCCAAGAGTGGCTCCTCGCTCCCACCCACCTCCTCCAGCAACGCAACCTTACCGGGCACTCCACGGCTTCGCACGTCCCTAGCCTGCCCGTCGTGCCTACCGCGAGAGTAGAGGAGTCGTAGAATTTCCTATGGAGATGTGAAATGAAATAACCGACACATATAGATGTCTTCAATTTATGTTCGAGAAAAAAATACAAAATACTTCGGGGTGGCTGAACGGATGTCCGAGGCCTAGCCCGGCAGTCTTCTGTCTCCACCGTCGTCCCCGCCGAAGATTCAAGCTCACGCGAGGACAGTGGGCAGGCGACTGCCGCAGGGCGGCTCTACCCGCACGATGTGGATGTGGATACCGGGTACGCCTGCTAGAACTCCTCCAGCCTGACATGATCACACACGTCGCACAGCACCTCGACCTCGGTCTGCATGAGCACGGCGCGCACGGCGGCGCGCTGCTGTGCGCAGGCGGACGCGCTGTGGTGGATGTGGTCGCCGTGTGGGGTGGAGGCCTCGGTGTTCCGCGCCAGGACGAGCCTCCTCAGCGCGAGCAGCCTGCACTCGTCGAGCAGCACGTGGACGTCCGGGCAGGCGAACGGCCACCGGGCGGTCGCCGGGCCCCGCGTGCCCACGAACAGCCACAGCGTCTCCAGCGTGCGCGCGTGTGCCGAGAGCAGCGAGCGCAGCGTCGGCCGGGGCAGCCGCCACACGCTGAGCCACCGCAGGCCCGCGTGGCCGCGCGGGGTTTCGGGCACCAGGATGATCCTGGAGTAGGCGTCGCACCGTATGCTCAGCCTCTGCAGCAGCGGCATCGCCTGCACCGCGCGCACATGGTCATCGCTCGGGCAGTGCAGGCTCAGCTCCTCCACCGTGGGCTCGACCGCCCTCAGCAGCGCGCCGGTCCAGTCCATGTTCTTGCGACACCAACGAACATCCATTCGTCGTTCCTACGGAACAGCGCGGGGTTATGTTTTGTGCCAATGTGCTGAACGCTCCACGATTCGGTCCACCAGTACAAGATTCATCCAAATACACATAAATGTTACACTTCAGACAGCAGACTCACCCCTCTTGCTCTCCTTAAGACGTTATCTCTTTCAACCTGATTGGCCCTGTCTCCTCTTTCCGGTCTCACGAACACGACCAATCCGGTCGGTCGTGTCGTACGCGATCGTGCTCCTGGTGGGCCGCTGGCGGCGCCAGCAGGGCCGCGCCCCGCGCTGGAGGAGGCCGTCCTGGAGGAGGCCGTGCTCGAGGCCGTGCCGGTGGTGGCAGTGCCGTTGGCGCGCTGATGGTTGCGGGTAGCCCTTGTGCTGCTGGAGTTGGCTGGTGGCGGTGTAAGTTCATGCCTCGCTCGTTCCTGGAGAGATCCGGTAGCGTGAGTGTCAGTGCGGCTCTCTACAACTGGACACACGCGTGTCCTACAACTACGACCTCCCTGATACAATTTACCTCGATAGCAACGGACTTCTTCGCCAGCACGAGCCACATGGCCTTGATTAAGGGGTCGTCGTCGCGGTTTCGCACGGCCATCCTGACTTCGTGGTCTCCGCTCCGCAGCGTGAGGTCCCAGTCTTCTCGGGCCAGCAAGGTGAGGGCCTGCGTGGTCTGCTCTCCCGTCCACTCGCCCTCTAAGAACCTCAGCTCTGCGGCAGCCTGCGCCAACACACCCAGCTGCTCCGTTATGACTCGGTTGGAGTTGATGAGCTCGTGCTCCTGCAGGCACTGGGGCTCGGCAGCGGCGACGCAAACCAGGCACCAGAAGGAGGGAGTCCTGTAGCGAAAGGTTCAGTAGTTAGAATGATTAGTGTCGGTTCTGAGCCAGAGTCAAGGTGCCGGAGTACGGCGCGGTAGGTAACGCGTGTGTGAGTATGTACAGTACTCGCTCCGAGAGAATACCCCCCCCCCTTTCCTCTCCGCCTGCTTCACCGATTCACGCAGGAAACAGGGAATACCTATGCGCCTTTGGCTGCGGCTTGCTTGTCTTTCACACCTCCAGACAAAATCATCAAAGATTATTTCAGATTACTTCTAAAATTTTCAGTGATTGCCATTAAGGACACATTTTGACTTATTCATTAAATAAAATGTGTAGAAACAGTGGTCGTTAACCACGTACCCCACGTACCATATTTTGATTTTGAGCGATTCTACTTTATTTTTCCGTATTTTGATCCCACTGAATGATTTTATAGAATCGAATTATTTAACTTTCATTTTCGAGATTTAGTTTGTTTTTGTGATTCTTTTGGATAGAATGGACATAATCAATGATTATCTTGCAGAGTGTGCAGGGAATTCGGTACGGTTTAAAATGGACGTGACAGACCCTTTGCTTCTCCATGCGTCTGCCATAAGGTCACGAGGAAGTCCTCACCTAGCCTCGCCTTGGCGCTCCATGACCCGCAGTAGAGAGAGAGAGATGCGGCGGCACTCCAATGACCAATCCTGGCAAGACGTAGTAAGACAGGTCTCGGTCCGACCACTTGCAGAGCTAGTCATCGACTGCTGCCGATAGCGGCGATAACAACCCGCGTATTCCCCCGGTTGCCACGCAGAGCGTAATCGGATCCGCGCACTCGAAATAGCTTCACTCTCTAACAATTTTGTTTAAGCTGTTACCAACACAAAAATGTTATGTTGGCAAGATTGGTGACAACCGTGAACCGTGGTCATTCCCTATGAAGTAGCGGCAACTTGGAATGGAGCGGCTCGTCACGGACAGGCAACCGAACGACGAACGAAGTCCGGCGTCCGGCAGTGTAGTTCGTACAGTCAACAACGGCAAACCGGTCTCGCGGGAGCTTCAAGTCGGTGTTGTTATGATTAGGAACAAATGTGGTGTTTTGTGACAAAGTTAGTGTATTAATTGGCCCTCCGACACCGAGTCGGCCACGAGAAGTCTGGCCTGGATTCCGCGCCTGCTTTGAATGTGCTGCAAAAGTGACGTGGGTGACGTGTGAGGGACCAAAGGGAGGTTATGGATTGCCTCATGAAGTTCAACCAGTTCAAGAATCATCACATCATGCACAGAAAGGCGAGACAAAGGGTGAGTCACCAACGAATCTAAATAACGAAACACTTCACGTGTAAATGTGCACCAGTAATGCCTGGCTTTGTTAGTCCATGCCCATATCCTGCCTGGCTGCCTCAGGATCTGTTAACATTTACACAGTTCTCTCCGTAAGTTCTAGACAGCTTGTGAAGGGGTCTCATATCCGAACTGCCTACGGCCAACCCTCCAGCAATAACCATTAGTGCCTTGCTGATAGGCACCATGTGAGATATCATATTCTTAGACGCCACATCCCGGCAACGTTAATCCTTCTTGTCAGTTATTTATGTGGGTTCAGTGTATTTTTGTAGGCCCAAGTTTCTTTCAACATATCACTTTATTTCATTTAAATACCTTCACACCATAACTAAGGCAGGGCAAGATCCTGAAGAGGCATGCGCCTCTTAATTACATTTACAGGCATATCTTAGCATTTATTTACAAAGCCATTCATACTACAAGTAACAACTCTTCAACATTTTTTAAAACTAAATTATATACATTCAGCCTTTTTTTAAAATATGAAATTACACTTAAATTACTACAGCAGTTTCCTCGAACTTAATCATAGGTCTAATATTGATGATAATATGGTCTCCAACGCACCAACCATGAGAGAAGGGCTCATGCACCAACCTCTTTGCCAAAAGCGTCCATGGTATTGTGCGGAGTCACATAGTCAATTAGAATAAATAAAGTGCTGTCCCTATTGAAAGCGCATGCCGTATACAGTCAAGTTAAAAGACTTCCTGCTCGACAATCGCGCACGTCTGACACTGCACGTGCACCCCGGGCAGCTCCCGCCGCACGGCCTCGCACTGCTCGGTGCAGTCGGCCGGGTTGTGGACGGTGTGGAGGGGTTTGTGGCTCTCGTTGCCGATCCCGTTGCGCTGCAGCACGAGCGTCCGCAGCGCGCGCAGCTTGGCTTGGGCCAGCAGGAGGTGCAGGTCCCCGCAGCTCCGGGGCCACTCGTAATTGTCCTCGCCCTGATGATACTCCTTCCTGCCCGCGCCCCCGGTGCCGACCACCAGGCACAGCGTCTCCAGGGTGCGGCCGTGGGCCTTGATCAGGGACGTTAGCGTGAGGCGGGGGACGCGCGAGGCGTGCAGCCAGCGCAGGCCGCTGTACGTCGAGGGCGCGGCCAGCATTGCGACGTCGATGTGCACGTTGGCGTTGTCGATGCGCAGCCTCGTCAGCCGAGGCATGTTTGCCAGCACGACCAGGTGGGCCTGCTGAGCATTCAGCAGGTCCAGCTCCTCCAGCGTGGGCGCGGCGCACCACAGCACCGCGAGGCTCCAGTTGATGTTCTCGTAACTCACGGACAAGTTTGCCAGGCGCTCCACCTGCAACAGAAACGAATGTAGGTTTTAATTTCTGCCGGCCGTCGCCCACGGTGTCCTTTGGTTGATAGTATTGGCCGCCCTTCACTCACCCCTTTGCATCCGGCAAGGGCCTTCTCTCTCTCTATGCGGCTCCCGTGCTTGGAGACTAATTCCAAGTCCGCAGACACAGCGGCCCGCGGCCGTCGCGGGCCGCCGGCCTGTGGCGCTCCCCGGGGCTCACTCCCCTCAACGGCCACCTCGACGAGGCCGGCCGTCGTCGCCAGCAGGACGCACAGGGCCCTGGCCGTGCGGTGGCCCGCGTTCTGGTGGTTCTGGACGGTCCCCGTCAACACGCGGTCCCCGTTGCGGAGGGTGAGGTCCCACGGCTCGCCGGCCAGCAGGGTGAGGGCCTGCAGGGCCTGCTCGCCGTCGCACTCGTCCTGGCCGGCGGGCAGCAGCGGCAGCGCGCCGTGCAGTCCCTGCAGCTCGCGCCGCAGAGCCTCCTCTGGTCTGATGAGGGCGTGCTCGGCCAGGCACTGGGGCTTCGCGGCTGCGCGGCACTCTTTGCACCACCTGCGGGGAGTCCTCCTGTCGCACACAAAGTATACACAGATGTTGAGATGTGACCGAAAAAGAAAAACGCTGTTGGCGAACCGAACGTGATCGCGACTTGGAGGCAGCACGTTCGTTAAGATCCTTACCTGGCCTTCCCTTGGTTCTCCATCAGGTCGATAACGGAGAAATTGTTTGGCAGGGACGCGGGACGGACGGTAAAGGGCTGGAAACGAACGCAGAAAAGAGCAATTACATACACACCGTAGCAGAAGGAAGGGAGAAAGGAAGTTAAATGATATCTAGCTCAAAGTGACGTCTTTGTTTTCAAGCTGATCGGGTAAAACCATGCAGCCCTTGCCCCAACTGCCTGTAGGACCTTCTTGGTTTTACCCGCGACACGGCTTGTAAACCAAACCAAATCGTCGTTTTCACCGCGCGTTCCGGATCATCAACATTTGTTGCCTTTACCCATGAACAAGCATGATTGTGTGTGACAGTAATTCTAGAATTATGTATGCCGGTTGTATCCGCGTGGAGTGCGAGCGGGCAAAGCAGTGTTGCGGGTTTGCCTACTCCAACCGCCAGTGAGGCGTCATGATGGCCACTGCGGCCCAAAGATGGCATATTATGCAAACCGCCCGCAACACTGCAGCATCCGGTCCTTCACCTCCGGCACAAAAGGCCACTATCACTATTATCTCTGGTACTCACCTCGCGGCAGCTAGGGCACTGCTGCCTCCCGACGCGTTGCAGGCACGGCAGGCAGACGGGGTGTCCGCACGGCACCACCGTCTTGGGCACGCGCACCTCCAGGTCGTACGCCTCGAAGCAAATGTTGCACTCCATGACTGTGGCGGCGGCGGCGGCGGCTATCCTATTGCTTCTGGCGGCAGGGATCGCCCCGTAATAACCTGTGTGGCAAAGGCGAACGAAAAGGTAGAAAAAGGGGGCGCTAAGTATTTTGACTCGCGCAATGTTTACAGCGATGCTGTTTACGGGTAAAGAAGCGACACGCGCTCTCCTGAAAACTATGAAACTAGCTGGTACAGACGGGCCGCCCACTCCTTCGACCACTGCGTGTCCTCCATACGATTTACCTCCGTTTCTTTTACACGCGCATGTAAAACTGGACAAAAGTAGCTGTATCGTTACCGTTGGGTCGCCCGCCGTAGCTGCTGTGCGTGCGTGGCTGCTGGTCGTGTGTGCACTACACGACTTGGGGATCCTTGCTGTGCCGTTTGTCCGTCCACTACGACTTGTGACCTCAAACTGACTGTGACTGTTGCCTCGGGTCCGGGTCGGGTCGGGGTCGGGTGTCCACCGTCGCCGTCCCTGTCCCATGCCCGCCGCGCGACGGTCGGTACTTCCCGGGGCGGACGCTAGTCGCGCGCCGGTCGCGGTCGGGGGAAATACAAGGGGTGAGACCTGCTTGCTGGGGTGGATGGCGGCGAAATCTGGTCAAGTGGAAATACCCCTCGCGTGCCTCAGACACACGGCACAGCTCGCCCGTTCGAAGACAAACGAAACCAATGCCATTACATTTCACTGACCCACACGCATGAAATCGCTCACAGGAAAAAAAAGTGACTTTGGACTTTAAACACCGCTAGGAAAAAGCCCCCTATGATCTGGTGAGTGAGGAGCATGGTCCCTGAGAAAGACGAGCCTGAGCAATGGGCCTACAAGTCGGTGGCCCACCGATAATTTTACTTTTTGTTGGGAATAAGGAAAGTGCCCCCCCCCCTCCTTGGGGTGTGCGGAGTAGGTTTGCCTAGAGTCCTATAGGTTTGCCCAGTGTGCTGCTCGATGTCCCCTGTCGTACACGTCGAGAGGGCTGACCCCGGCCCGAGGCGCGCTGCTGCTGCTGTTGCTGCTGCTGCTGCTGCCGCTCTATCCCGGGATAAGGAAGGAAGGCAGGAAGGAGGATGCGGCCCGGAACGGAACTTTCCCTGACCGGGACGACGGCGGCAGCAGCGCGAAATAAATTATTCTTTTGGAAAGCAATACATGTAATCTCCTATTCCAACTTTGCTTCTCATTCATCTTCAGCAGGGACCCGGGCCGTCGTCCTGCAGGACAGCGGCGGGGCGCAGCAGCCGGCAGGGCGGGCTGGACCAGTGGTCAGAGACTTGGGGACCAAGGCCATGGGCAAGCAAGCAGGGTCGGGCTGGTTAAGACAGGGGCGTGCGGGGTGGGGCGGGGCGTAGGCAAAAAAGGGGCCGGCGGCAGCGCTTTCATATTGTGCCCTGTCTGGGGCGGTAAGGAGGAGGCCGGCCAGGAGGACGTGACCAAAAGGTGCGGGTTTGAAACGCGCGCGCTCGCTCGCTCGCTCTCTATCTCTCTCTCACTTTTACTTTCTCCCCCTTCCAATGCCCGACCATACCCTCCTGCTGCGCTGCGGAACCCCGTAGCCTGGCCCAGATCCGACCATCTTCATTTCGTCCACTTTCTCAGTGGTGCACAGAGAGGAGGAGGAGCAGGAGCGAACTTTCGGGACAACTACTATAAACCTCATTTGTAATTGTCAGATCTTTCACGGATGAGGGCCCGGCAGGGTACACGCCGAGCCGTGGCCGGGGGGCTGCTCCCGGGCCTACAGGGGGGACGCGCGGGCGGGTGCGGGGGGCGGCGGCCGCGTCAGAATTCTTGGCAAAGAAAAGTCTTCCCTCCGCGAAACCTATAAATAAAATGATAATGTATACACACGGCAGGGCAGCTTAGAGCGTCCCCTACTGCGCGCGGTCCCGATGGCAATGGAAACGAACGAATGCTCATATTTTTGGTTTGAACGGAACTTTTATTGGCGATGCCGCCCCCTGTCCCTCTGTGCCGCCCCCCGGGCAGCTGGGGGTGGCGAGACGTGGCGCGCGGTCCGGAGGTCCGGAGGCTGCGGGGATAGGCCGGGCGTCGCTTGGCTCCCGGTGCACCGCCGGGTTCTACATGCCACTTTCCACCCGCTTTACCCCCCGACTCGGCTCGTCCTGGCTCGTGACCGCGCAGTTCCTGCTCCACCAAGAAGCGCGTTTGGCTTGGCGCGGCGAGGCGCGGCGGCGCCACGGGGGAAGTAAGTGTTTTTCATGCTTCTCATCTTGAGAGAGAG
>NW_026267152.1:1139139-1141697 GCF_000697945.3 Frankliniella occidentalis
ACCGCCGCCCCACCCATCTCGACGTCGTCGCTGGTTTCAAATGCCGCTCTTGCCGTTTTCCTTAATCCCCCCCTTCCTCTTCACTATCTATATCGTCTCCACCCCTCTCTCCCTCGCTCTCTTTCTCCTTCCCTCGCCCCCCCCCCCATTCTCTCTCTCTCCCTCTCTCATCGTCTCCTTCTCTTTCTCTCCCTCTCGCCCCTCATGACCGGAACACAACGCCTGATAAAACCGGTCGTTGAAAGCATCTCCCCCCCACATTTTTATTGGGCCGTTGCCGTCATGTTTACAGGAGTGTTTCATGCCACATATATTTTCGGCGGTCATTTTGCTGCAGTGACAAATCCTCCTCTGAGCCGGGCGCGGCGCGCGGCTACCGGGAGATTACAATTGTTATGTGCGTTATTGGAACGAATGACGCGCGCGCGCTGCCTCCGTTCCGGGGTTTTTTCCCTGTTATTTCGGGGGGAAGGGGGTGGAGGGACAAGATGGGGTCGAGGCAAGGTCGTGTATTTACTACGTAACAACACTATCTGGCTTCAAATAGTTAGCCGCAGGTGGCACCTAGAAAAAAATAATTAGCTGTATTAAATCAATTAAATGATTAAAGCGAATTATTTAGCTAGCTCCACATTCTAATTTTTAGCCGCGTTTTTAGCTGGATTTGTAGCTACTATTTTTGAGACATAGCTAAATTTGTATCTACACAGGTAAATGAAGTATTTATCCCCACCACGGTAAAAACAATGTCTGACTTTTTAAAGGAAAAGGTAAAGGAAAACATTTAGCAACTTTCCATATTTGAGGAAATATGTACTCATCAGATTTTGAGGGAAACTTCCCAGTAGATGTGGGAATTTCCATGATTTTTCTGAGAGGATATCCTCAAAATCTGCGGAGTTTTTCCTCAAATGCTTGGAGTTTTTCAAAGTTTTCTCTTTTCCCCTCAAACAATCAAAGATTTTTATCCGTGTCATTTAGCTGTTGGTTTAGCTGTATACAATATGTGACCCCCCACCCCCACTTTTTATTATTTTTTTTCATCTGCTGGAGCGCCGTGGCTCGGCCTCTTTTTTCGGAATGCCCCCTTTGGCCTACACCTGCCACCTGCCTCCAGCCCCAGCCCCAGCCAGCTCGCACGAAGTGCTCGCTGCTTTTTGTTCGGTTTGCCTGACACATACTTGGTTATTTGTTTTCAGCATGGCCTCCTGGCCTCTATAATGTTGGTTGACAAGCGTGACGGGCTTAGAGAAATTGTTCACTTGTAAATCAAGTCTTTGATCGATAACACGCTCTTGAAACCTGCGAGGTGTGTTACCCAATTCATGCATGGAAAAAAATGTCTGGAAATGCGAGGGAATTTAAAAATCCGAACTCTTTACGACCCTAATCCAAGCGTAGTCTACACAATTGTAGTACTCTATGGTGTGATTTCTTACCTCATCTGTTGTTGAGCACACTGACCTGTTCTTGAAGTACAATATGTGTTTCAATTTGAAACCATCCAAAACCAACTGTTGGCGTGGGCAGGGCACCCAGCCCGCTTCGTTGTGCGCCTTGAAAAGTGGCAAGGCGTGGAGCGCGGCATAACGCTGTTCGAAAGAAGCGAGAGCCTAAACTAGGAGCCTCCCACGGAAGTGAAGAGGGTTGGAAACGAAACAAAATAAAGAATTCCGGTCGTCGTTGGAGAATGAGCACAGTGTGCCCGAGCGGTTCACCGCGTCTACACATTGGGTGAGGTGGGGAAGAGGTGGTAGTGGTACTGTTCTGCTTTTTGTTACATTTACGGTTTCTGTACGCTTCAGTACCTCTCCAGGCCAGCCATTCTCCTTTCACCACCTTTGACCTCTCTGCGTACCATTATTCAACACGTCCTCCGCGCACCCTTTGGCAATGTCGTGATATACAAACGCCCTCCACGACGACGCGGTTTCGCAGCAGCCAAGTTAACGCGCTGCTCCCCGTTAGTTGGCCAAGTCACTCGAGTGCGTTGCGTGCTTCGAGAGTACACGTTTAACGGCGGCGGCGGCGGAGAGCGGCTTGAGTGACGTCTGCCCTCGCCTGACCTCCAAAACTCTCGTTTTGTGTGCGACTCTCATCCACCACACGAGGAGCACGTCGTCGTCTCGCGGGGGCGGCGGGAGCGGCGGGGGCGGCGGGGGCGGCCCCGTCCGGAACGACTCATTCCCGCCACCCGCCCGTTACCGCCCGCCATTGTTCACAAGGCGAGCTGTTACTGTTGACAAGGATACTACTCCACCACTACACTGTGTGGCGGCGGTGGCGGCGGTGGGGCTGCCGGCGCCCGCGCCCGCCTTGGTCGTCGGTCGTGCTCCGAGAGGCCTGGGGGTGGGTTTAAAAGCTCACTGCCGGCGCTCGCCCAAGAGGAGCAGCCCTTCCCCCTTTACAAGCAGTGTGACATGAGCAGTGTCTGTCTAGTCGCACTGGTGTGGCCACGCGTCGACCGCCGCCCCACCCATCTCGACGTCGTCGCTGGTTTCAAATGCCGCTCTTGCCGTTTTCCTTAATCCCCCCCTTCCTCTTCACTATCTATATCG
>NW_026267152.1:1141747-1143904 GCF_000697945.3 Frankliniella occidentalis
CCCCTCTCTTCGTTATGCGCCCCGCTGCCCGCATAATGAGTGCTGAGTGTGAATACATTTACCGGGGCGGCGCGGGGCCCAAGGAACCCGGCGGCAGTGAGGCCTGGGCTTGTGCGCGCGTTCCCGAGAGGGCAGTCGCGGCAGCAGCAGCGGCAGCAGCAGCAGCAGCAGCAGCAGAGGCAGCACTCTCCGCTGGCAGGCAGGTGCGTGGGACGCGGCCCCGTCCACGTCACGTCAAGCTCGCGCCCAGCCCCGCCCGCCCGCGCCCGCCCGAACCCGTCCGCGCCCCGCCCGACGTAAAGGACTGACACTTCACACGTTACGCGAGGAGCCCCGAGGTGCCGCCCCGAAGGAGGAGTTCCAAGTCATAACGCCTAACGCCCTGACTCCTCGCGCCCTGAGGCCCCCGGCCGCGAGGCCCCGGCCGTAGGGGTGCGGCGTGAGGCGCGGTCGCTTGCGCAGCGACATGCGAGGCCACGCGGGGCGGCGAGGGTCCCGCCGGGTCCCGCTCTCCTCGGCGGCGCGTTAATGCCCCTCTCTCCTCGTGCTCTCCCTCCCCGCTCCCCCGCACTCAACCTCTGCTGCTGCAGATTCGATCCGGCAGCCGGGGAGGTCGGAATGTGGAAGAGCCTATCTCTTCCTCTTCTCCCTTGCTCTTCTCCCCGCTCTGCAACCTCCCTCCCCTCATGGCCGCCGCTGCCGAGTCCAAACGCGGCCCCGGCTGAGCACGGCACTGGACCATGTAATGGGCTGACCATTCGCAGGCATGTTGTTGCGTGCTGGTACGCAGCGGTGGGGGCGGCAGCGCAGGGGCGGAGCGGAGGGTCGGGCAGACGCAACGCAGAGGGGGCAAACGCAGATAGATTCTCCTCCCCTTCTTTCCTGTGAACGACAACCAGACAATGAAAAACAGCCCGGCTAGTCAATGAGCTCGGTACTGGAGCTTCAGCCCGACTTCCTGCTTCTCCGCCTCTCTCCGTCTCTCTTCCTCTCGTCTGGGAGTCGCTTGCCTTGCCTTCCTTCCTCCCCTACTCATCCACTACATCGTCGAAGCAAAGCATTAAAACCCGACGGAGACGGAAGTGCAAGTTTGTGCGATTCAAATAAACTCGAATTCTCGTTTTTGCCCCCCCCCCCCCGGCAGTTGTGGGTTGTTGTTGGGCGGCCTGTGCGCGCCTGCCTGCCTTGACGAGGAAAGTGATGAGCGGCGTCACGAAAAAGTAGTTAAGACTGCAGTTTCACAAATGCCGGCCGGCGATGGCGGCCGTCTCCGGCTGCCGGAACTCTCCAGGGAGCCGAGTCAGTGAAGCGCGTTTGTGTCTGGTCTCGGCCCCTCCTCCCCTCTCGGCCTCTTCTTCCTCCCTCCCCCCTCCTACAACAAGGCCGGCCGGAGCGGTCTCTGATAATCTTTATTTAGGACGATCCTCTCGAGATGTGTCCACGCGCGATTCACATCTTAGTGTCGGTTCTAGAGTGTGCGAGTGTGTGTCTGTAGATTGGGCTGAAAGAGAGAGAGATGCTTGTCACGATGAGGTGCGCACGATGTCCGTTTACCTCTTTGGGTGTGTACGAACAGCCCCCTCCAACTCCTCCCACTCCAACGGTGGACTTCATCTTCCGGTCATTCCACCTCACCTGACCGCCGCCGGTGGCGTCGGCCCGTCCCTTTTACCCCCCACCCCCCTTCCCTTGCTCCCATCTCGCCCTTTGGGGGAGGTAGGTAACCTCCCCCAAAAGATTAGGGTCCCTTGTGAATCATCGCCACCTATACCTACACAGTCTCTAGCCCTTTCCACGGGCGCGGCGGCGCGCGGGGCCGTCCTTCAGTCAGAGGGGGGAGGGGGAGGCTTCGTCTGCACACCTCCCCCCCCCCCATCCCTCTCTTTTCGTTTTCCTCTCACCCGGACGCCCTGCAGCCGCTGAATTAACATCCCAATGAGGCCGCGAGCGCCAACCGGACCCGCGCCATCGGCCACGTACAAAAACAAGTTTGGCGAGGCGGGGCGTGGCCTGGCGGGGCGTGGCGTGGCGGGGCGTGGCGTGGCGGGGCGTGGCGGGGCGCGGCTCCGACGCTTGGCCGATGCCCAGGGGATGCCAGCCCGCGCCCACCCCCGCCGCCGTGTGGATACCGAGTTTCAAGAGGGTCGGGCGAGGGCG
>NW_026267152.1:1144300-1144968 GCF_000697945.3 Frankliniella occidentalis
GGGGTGTACTAGTGATGGGGAAGGGAAAAGGGGGGGGGGGGGTTGGGTTGGGGTGGAGTCCGGCCGGCGGCGCCTGTCTCTACCCCTCCGACTAATGTAATTTATACGGGGAACACCCCCCCCCCCCCCTCCCCCCCCCTTTTCCAACCCGCGCTACCCGAACCACCCTCACGCGCTGCCCCGCGCTCCGCCGCCCGCCCCTCGGACCAGAGACCCCCTGGGTGATTCCGTATTCACTCATTGAGTGAGTTCACTTCTCTTCCACGGCCCCGCCCTGCCCCGCCCTGCCTCGCCGTGCCCCGCCCCGCCATGCCACGCCTCGACAGACAGGCGCGCGGCGAGCAGTGCTGCCAGCCGCCGCGCTGTGCCACCTCCATGATTTACCTGCGACGAATTCGCTGCATAATTTGATGAGCCGACACGACTGGAAAATAAAGATTTGCGTGCCGAGAGTGGGATTGGGATTGGGTCCGGTGTCAGACGATAGATGTACCCTCTACCCCCCGGGTAAGATCATCGTGCAATGATTTTACCCCCCGGTAAGATCATTGCACGATGATCTTATTTTTTTTTATAGGAGTGGGGGGGGTAAAATCATCGCACAATGATCTTACCCCCATAGCCACGCGTCGACCGCCGCCCCACCCATCTCGACGTCGTCGCTGGTT
>NW_026267152.1:1149857-1151042 GCF_000697945.3 Frankliniella occidentalis
CCCCGTGTCGCTGCTTAAGAGCAGCACTCTCTTCTCTCTTACCCGCCCCGCCCCGCGCCCCGTGTGGCCTTTACTGGTCTACTGAGCAAGATAAAGTAAATTACCGGCAGCTCAGGGCTCTCTCTCTCGCTGCTTTGGCCTCTTCGAAAGTGTCTCCGCCCCCCAACCCCTTCCACCCTTGCGTCCCCCGTGCGTCCCACCCGAGCATCAGTACCTGTGCCGGCGGCACGGGCGCACCCTTTAGGGCAAGCACCTTATACCAACCAGTGCAATGTGCACCACCACCAACAGCAGCAGCAACCACCACCACCCTCCTACCCTTACCCGACCCACCCCCCTCCCGGGTCGGCTCGCTCTGGCAGAAGGAAAGGAAAGGTGAGACCGAATAAACCAACCCCCTGGAGAGCGTCGGCGTGGCGGGCCGGAAAGGCTTTACTGGATTACTTCTGGCATACGTTTTCAAAGTTGTGTGCCCCCTCCCCACCTCTTTTCCACCCTCCATGTCCCGCAACGCCACGCCACTTCCGGGACCATCTCTTGTCAGATGCACAGTCTTAAGCGCTCTGTCCCCTCGGCGCCTGCCTTGACAGTTGCCAGGCACTGTTCAAAATGTGTCATTTTTAACCCTCCGTCTGGGATTATGCGCTTCAAAAGTCGAGTCCTCCTTGGTCGAGTCGCTGTCGGTTGGGCAGTGCAAATTTAGAATCCACTACACAGACATCCTACCGCTGCTCGTGCGAAACGAGGGAAAATTAAGTGTAAACAAACGTCTCTCTGGTAAAACCAAGCAGCGGCTAGGGACTTACAGTAGCAGCAGCAGGGTGGTAGTTGCTATGGGTTTTCCCCCTCACGGGCAGCTTGAAAAACCAAAACGAACAAAACGAAGACGGTTTGTTTATTTCACCGGCGTGAACACAATGCCGGCGGGGGCTGGCCGTGCTTGTTCCTGGCCGGCGCGCGGGGATGCAAGTCGCTCGGCTGCGGTGTGGTTTGCTGCTGCGGCGCTAGGCTCTGCCGGCTCTGCCGGCTCTGCCCGGGGCTGCTGCTGCTGCTGCCGTGCGGTTTACGGTTCGGACCAGCAGCGGCAGCCTGGCTGCCCCGCACGCGGTTGGACGGTTTTGGTCCCGGGCGCGGGGGTGAGAGGGTGAGGGGTGTACTAGTGATGGGGAAGGGAAAAGGGGGGGG
>NW_026267152.1:1151132-1152892 GCF_000697945.3 Frankliniella occidentalis
ATACATAGAGGATCCTATGGGGGTAAGATCATTGTGCGATGATTTTACCCCCCCTGGGGGGAGGTGAGGTAGGGGTAAGATAATAGCGCGATAATGCTACCCCCCTGGCCCTATCTCGCGGGGGGATACAATCATCGTGCGATGATCCTACCGGGGGTAACATTTTCCGGGAGGGTAACATAGTCGTCTTACACCGGCTCGGTGTCCGCACGCCACGACGCCGCCTCTGTGCCTCCTCCCCCGCACCTTGAAAGTGTTTACCCGGGAGGCTGGGTAGGCGGGATGGGGCGTGGTGGGGCGTGGTGGGGCGTGGCGGCTGGCCCGCGTGGACAGGCCCTTGTATGCCCGGGATTATGATGGATTTATGTGGTCGGGGCCGCGAGTGCCCGCAGCGGCAGGGCCAAGGCTGCTGCGAGCACGCACGAGGCGGGGCAGGGCGTGGCGGGGCGGGGCAGCGCGGGGCTGGGCAAAGCAGGGCGCTGCACGCCCGCGGACCACAATCCCATTGCACTGTGAAAACAAGCCCCAGCAGCACCGCGTATCTCCGACCCGGAGCAGCGGTCCGCGCCTCGCCCTCGCTCCCAACCCACATCCCTTGGCCCGCCCCCTCCCCTCCCCCACAACACATACGGACCTACACTCATTCCTTGCCGCTGAAACGCATGTAGACAACAAAATTTCAAAGAAACTAAAACTAAATATTTGTTCTGCCCCTCCGGCTTCATTAGTTTGACACTGACACGTTTCCCCAAGAGGATCTTTGCAACTGGTCATTTGTCCACTCTAGGGTCGATCCTCGCCTTATAGCTCATCTCTAGCCTCTTTATTTTCTTGTTCGACACTTCCCTAATGTGGTTTGTAAGTGTCGAATAAAATTGTTTATCACTTATTGAAAGTGTGCAACTTTCAGTTGAGAAAACGCGTTTCCCGCGACTGAACGCCTTACTTATCAGAGTGTACCTCTCTCGATTCACTACCCTCTCCCCCCCCCCTTTTCCTCGTGCTGATGCACGGCGCAGAGTGGAACAGCGGCGGAAGACAAACGCAGACAATTACAACATTTCATCGGTCCGCTGCTGATAGTTCTGCCGTGGCGCGTGAGCGCGGCGTGGCGCGGCGTGGCGTGGCGTGGCGCGGCGTGGCGCAATGCAAGCGCTTTCCGTTGGCTGACCTGGAAAGCGCGCGCGCTGCGTCGCAGCGCGGGAGGGTGCAGAAGGGGGTAGGGGGAGGAAGGTGGAAGTGAATTGACTTGATTTGGCCGAGCCAGCACGCGCCGCTGCACCGCCGGCCCGCCCCGTCCCGCCGCGCCCCGCTCGTCGTTCCCAAGCAAGTCACGTGCGATTTGTCGCCGAGATGGCCGCAGATTGTCCTGCTCGGCATTATACAATACATATTTTCTCTCCTCTCGTCGCTCGCCCCGCCCCGCCCCGCCACTGTCCGCCAACACGCCCCCGCCGCACCCTCTACTGCTCTGGCTTTTGTTTTGCGCCGGCCAAAATACTATACAGTATCATTTGGGGTGGTCGGAATGGATCTCTATGTGCCTCTGCCTCCGTTCCCCTTTTCCCTTCCCTACCCCCGTCCTCCCCCTCACTTCCGGTGAGGAAGAGCCGAGGGAGGTATGGGGAGGAGGAGGAGGAGGAGGAGGAGGAGGAGGACGGGTGGGGGCGGTGAGTTTCTCATTCCGCATCTGTGTTGTACGCCGTTGTCTCGGCACAGCGCCATCTTGATAAGAAGAGGAAGGAGGCGTTCCTCCCCCC
>NW_026267152.1:1153453-1155309 GCF_000697945.3 Frankliniella occidentalis
GGGGGTGAGTGGTTGGGTTGTGGGTAGAAAGATCCATTTTCCTGTTGGCTGCACTGGGAGTCCCCGCGGTGTTGGTGGTATACGGCGCGGCGGCGAGGTAGGCGACGCCGCTGCTGCAGAGGAGTTGCTGCACCTTTTGTAACCACCATCGCCATCACGATCCCCGCCTCGCCTCGCGATCTCCGCCGCCCAAACTCGTGATCCCCACTTCCCATTCAATCCCTGCTGCGCCTGTTCGCCCGCGACCTGCACCACCGCGCCGCGCGGGCTTGGCTATCGGTTTGAATACCGCGCGCTTCTCGCCTCCGCCGCCGCTGCAACGGCGAACCCCGCGTCGGACTGCCGTCGTAAAGACACGACCCGTCATCACGACAGGATCGTGCTTTCTTTTACTGGCATCCTTTTACTTTTCCTCTTTCCTTCCTCTCCCGGCCCGCCCCTTTCGGCCCGCAGGGAAGAGAAAGTGAGTGTGTGTTTGTGTGTGCGAGAGAGAGAGAGAAAGGAGGAGGAGGGATTCGGAAACAGCGAGAGTAAGATAGAGAGCGGCGGCGCGGCGGACGCGGCGGGAAGATTTGGAAGGGGGAAGAGAGAGAGACGCCGGGCGAAGGAAAAGAAACGTTGCGGAGAGAGAATTTGATTTGGGCGCTGAGAGTGAGTAAACAGGAAACACAGATCGGCAATGCTTTAGGCCCCTCGGGTCTCGGCTCCTCCCCCCACCCACCTTCCACGCCCATCTCACGTACGGTACAGGTTACGCCCCCACCCAGCCTCCCAGCCCCTCCCGGCCTGGAATCCAGGAGACACTGCAGGGGGGATGGAACGCCGTCTCCCCCCGCGTTCCCCTCCCTGCTGTCTGTCTCATTCTTCTTTCTTCCCGCATTCATTCATGGTCGAAGGCTCCCTTCGCTCTCGGGCCGATAAATAACGCGTTATTACGTGACAAGCGACGACGACTGACTGCGCGGTGGTGGGTGCTTCCTCTCTCTCCCTCTCCCTCTCTTTCCCGCTTCGATGTCTCGCGCTCCATTCGCCGCCTCACCAGTCGCAGCTCTGCCCCCTCTCCTTTCCTCCCTGCCCCCTTAATGCTGTGCACACACTTCCCAGATATTTCAACGCCCCCCCCCCTTTCCCCCCTTTCCGTGGTAGGGGTGGGTGCTGGGGAACGGGCGTCTCCCCCCCGCAGACAAACACAGACATCGGGACAGGGGAGAGAGAGAGGGGGAGAGAGACCGCGCTCTCCCGATGTAGCAGAGCGGCTGGAAGCGCCTCCCCTCTCCCCACCCCTATCCACTTCCTCTCCCTCTTATTTTTTTTTTCTTTTCCACGGCCCCATGGACTGCTGCCCGGTATGATTTGTGAGTTAGAAAATGAATAGCGCCGGCTGGTCGGCCGGTCGGCTGGGGACGGACCGGCTGGCCAGGCACCGCCGCCCGCTAAAGGGCTCATTGGCCACCGCCGCTTATGCTGACCTGGGGACCTTGGCCGGGACCCGAGCCGACCGCGATTCGCGCCTCGTGGCGACGATTTTAGGGATTTTTCGGTCCCCTGCGAACTGGGCCTAAACGTATATATGGGTTTTAGAGAGTAAGAGAAAGTAAAGTGTGATTGGGAGAGGTGAGTGAGTGAGTGAGTGAGTGAGTGAGTGAGTGAGTGAGTGAGTGAGTGAGTGAGAGTGGGTGGGTGGGGGAGAGTGAGTGGGGAAGAGTGAGTGGAGGAGAGTGATGGAGAGAGAGAGTGATGGAGAGAGAGAGAGAGAGAGAGAGAGAGAGAGAGAGAGAGAGAGAGAGAGATGGAGAGAGAGAAGCAGTGACGACGACGTCAGAGGCCCTCCTAGAGTAAGGCGTGTGTGAAGCGCC
>NW_026267152.1:1157189-1157766 GCF_000697945.3 Frankliniella occidentalis
CTCCTCCTCCTCCTCCTCCTCCTCCTTCCCCTTCCTCCTCCTCGTTCTCCTCCCCTTCCCCGCCTCCTTGTGGCGCACACTGGCGAGCGACTCGTTATGAAAACACACCGGAGAGAGTCAAGTAAAGACGGGCTCCTGGTGGCTCTATAACCTCCACTCCCCCGCAAGGAAAAAAAAAAAAGAATTACCTGAAATAGCTAATGAATTTGCTCATTTGGCCATGGCTCATAACATTAGGTTGTTTAGCTAAGAGAGCTAAGATGGTTGCCTTTGCAGCCTATTTTAATTTCTTGTGTACACTACTTCGGATGTTGTTTTGTTTAGCTAGCTAAGAATTATTATAAATTCTGATCTATCGCCAATGCATTTGCCATTTTTTCCCTTTTTCCGTGCGTATTCCCTTCTATCTGAATTCCTCTTACCATCACCTAGGCCCCCGCCCGCATCGCACCCGTACTGTGTCACCTGCGTCCCGTTCGACGAACACCTTTTGCCGGGGCATTTAATACGACAGTGAGCGTGTTTGCCACCCGGTCCGGTCAGGGCCCCGGCGCTCGAGGACGCGCTCGTGGGAGCG
>NW_026267152.1:1157816-1160299 GCF_000697945.3 Frankliniella occidentalis
CTGCCCTCGCCGCCCCCGGGCCTCCTCACTCACGCCCTCGCGCCCCCGGGCCGCTTGGCTGTCCCCTCAGTGCCAACTAATTACCAAGTCATTGGGGCGATTCATTTGGCTAACTTTCAAGAGGCGAGGCGGTGGGGGCGGCGAGGGCGGCGAGGGCGGCGCGGGCGGCCAAAGGGCAGCCGAGTGGTAGACAAGAGGCAGTCGTGGGGAAACCATAGGGATAGGCGGGCAGTCCGGTCGAGGCCATGCGGCCCGTCAAACAACCCTGGCGGGCGGATCAGTAAGTTCTGACGTCGGGGCCGTTCGGCCCTTCGTAGACCCGAAAGCCGGGTTACTCAAGTTAGTTACACGCACGACGACGCGTCTCATAGCGAATCATGTATTTTAACACTTTTAACTGAATCGTAGTTGCCGTTTGTTAGGTAATTTAGGCACATTGCTATAGGCAGATAAACTGTGGACGCTCCACACCACATGAGCCCACAGGTATCGTACAAACAGTTCGTCCGTTTTTTCTCAGACTCATTCGCCAAATTACTGGAGCTCGGCGCCGGCGCCTGCGAACTGGAGGGTAGGCACACCCGCAGTACACGCACGCACTGCAGCCAACATGTTGCCTACCTACCAGGCGCTATGAGAGCATGCTCTGGCTGAACTATAGGAACAACTGGCTCGTATCGGCGAATGACGGATGTGCCTTCGGGATGATTCCGATGTGCTAGAGGGGACGGATAGTTCGTGTACAGCTCAGACACACACCATACCGATCCCCTCTTCTTCGGTCTGTCTGTCTGTCAGCCTCTCTACCTCTGTCTCCCTCTCACACTCCCCCGCAGTGCGTTCCGGCCGGTCTCCGCTTGCTCTGCCCCGCCGCCCGGGCCGCCCGTCAAGTCGAGGGTAGGCATCCCGCCCGGCCCGGGGGGCCTGCGGGCGGGCCGCGCAGGCAGCTGCTGGCTGACCCCGCTCTGCGTCCCTTGTGTTGTGTTGTGCTCCCAGCCGGGCAGGACCTGCTGGGTTTGATTGGCTGCAAACTATGTCCCTCCCCTACTCCCCAATCCCAGCAGCTGCACGGCTCCCGCCACGCCCCGCCACGCCCCGCCACGCCCCAGGCGAGAGAGGTGGCGCGGTGCGGTTGGGGCGCCGCCCGCTCGCTGGCCGTGGCAGTTCCTTATCTACTTCTCGGTACTGGCGGGCCGCTGGCGGGCGGCGGGGGGGATCGGTCCCGAGGCGGCCCCGGCCAGGGCCGTCGTGCTAACTGCGGTGGCGCCGCGGCCCCCCCAACTCCAACTCGCTGCGGCGGCGTCGAGGCGGGGCGGCGGCACCAGACAGCGGCCGCCGATGAGCAGCTCGGGACCACGCGATGGGGGCGAGGTGCAGCGGCGCCCCCGACGGCGGTGGCAGGTGGTGGGGCGGCGCGCCGGCAAGTTTGACTGTCTCCTCCTCCTCCTTCCCCTTCCTCCTCCTCGTTCTCCTCCCCTTCCCCGCCTCCTTGTGGCGCACACTGGCGAGCGACTCGTTATGAAAACACACCGGAGAGAGTCAAGTAAAGACGGGCTCCTGGTGGCTCTATAACCTCCACTCCCCCGCAAGGAAAAAAAAAAAAGAATTACCTGAAATAGCTAATGAATTTGCTCATTTGGCCATGGCTCATAACATTAGGTTGTTTAGCTAAGAGAGCTAAGATGGTTGCCTTTGCAGCCTATTTTAATTTCTTGTGTACACTACTTCGGATGTTGTTTTGTTTAGCTAGCTAAGAATTATTATAAATTCTGATCTATCGCCAATGCATTTGCCATTTTTTCCCTTTTTCCGTGCGTATTCCCTTCTATCTGAATTCCTCTTACCATCACCTAGGCCCCCGCCCGCATCGCACCCGTACTGTGTCACCTGCGTCCCGTTCGACGAACACCTTTTGCCGGGGCATTTAATACGACAGTGAGCGTGTTTGCCACCCGGTCCGGTCAGGGCCCCGGCGCTCGAGGACGCGCTCGTGGGAGCGAGGAGGGAGAGAGAATCCTTTCAGGGGGCGGCGCGCTCTACTGCCGCTGTCGCCGCCGCATGGCATTTCAAGGGGTTCGAACGGGACTCCTCTTCGAATGCACTTGATTCGAAAAAGGAGCCGAGCTGCGGCAGCAGCGGATGGCTTAAATAAGGCCGAATGCTAGAGAGAGAGAGAGAGAGAGAGAGAGAGATGGAGAGAGAGAAGCAGTGACGACGACGTCAGAGGCCCTCCTAGAGTAAGGCGTGTGTGAAGCGCCACGGCTCGCCACGCCAGGCCGCACTCGACTGGGCCGAGGGCCGCGGGCGCCGCCGCTGCAAGTTAGTGCCGTGCTGATGCGCGTCAAATATTCAGCACGTGTCCCTGCAGGCGGGGCGGGGCGGGGTGGAGCGCGCCTGGCGGGGCGTGTACAGCGACATCCGATATCCATTACTTGCAGTTCGATGTTTGCTGCCTCCGCCCTCCGGCCACGCCCCCGCCCCCG
>NW_026267152.1:1166498-1167715 GCF_000697945.3 Frankliniella occidentalis
CCCGCCCCGCCCCGCCCCGCCGGGCCTTCGCTGTCAACTAACTAGTGTCTTCCGGACTCCAGTCCCCCGGAATGGACTCTTCCCTTCCTCCCCGTGCCGGGAAGGACTCCGGCGGCACAGCCTGCTGTGCGCACAGGGCACCGGGGCTCAAAGAGGAGCGCTGCGTCGAGGCATCAAGGAGTCGCCATTCATTGGAGCGCACACCGGAGCACACGGCGGGGGGTGGCCACTTTTCCTTCTAATCCTGTGTACAAATTCGCATCATGTAATCCGTGACAAATTATTTTTTCAAAAGTTGCATGAAATTGCTCAAAAACCTCTTGGTAACCATTTGAATTTCTACAATTCAACTGTGCGTAGTCCCGTCCAAAATCAAAGTGGAGGCCCCCTCAAAGCATATGGGGTAATCGCGGAATGTAGAGCACCAAACGAAACTGCGTGAATTCAAACAACAGGGTAATAATTTTAAGTGGGTAAGTTATGTCCGTGCGCTGTCCGCGTGCTGTCCGCGGCCCCGCCCGCCCCTGAGGACTCTCTACCCCGTCCGACGGGGACGGGGGCTCGGCGGGCCAAACAGCCCCGGGGGCCTCCAGAGGGCTGAATAGCGTGCACCAGGACAGACAGGACGCCTTTCCCCCGTTTCCGCGCTGCACTGCTAAAAAAAATACAACCACAAAAAACTTGCGACGTGGCCGTTTAGTTAACGGTTGGATTGGATGGCGAGAGAGAGGGGGGTGGTTGGTGGTGGCGGGGTGGAGGTGGTCGTGGTGGTGGGAGGGTTTGACACGCTGCCCTGCTTTACAGGCGACACAGCCGCATGCGAAAAGAGTTTTGATCACCCCTATATATTGTTGATGGGCAGTTCAGGGTGAGTTTTAGGGCCGGCCGGTATCGGGCCATCGTGCGCGCGCGTGTATGGCGTGGCGTGTGTGTGCGTGCTCGGCAGGGGAGGGACCATGGAGGGGTGAGAGGAGTTGGGGAGGTGGTGTTGGGGGGCGGGGAGGTCTCTGGACAAGCGCGCCGCCACCGGGGCGGGGCCACGCGTGTGCCGCAATTTCCTGTCCGAGTGGCCCCGCTGCTGCTACTGCTGCTGCTGCTGCTGCTGCTGCTGCTGCTGCTGCCATAGTAGTTGTTGTGTTGCGCGATGAATAAAAGTGCGCGCGCTCGCTTGCCCGACTACAACAACAACACCATCCCGCCCCGGCTCTGCAGGCAGA
>NW_026267152.1:1167765-1169144 GCF_000697945.3 Frankliniella occidentalis
AGCAGCGGATGGCTTAAATAAGGCCGAATGCTAGAGGGTGCGAGAGAGAACGGTAGAAACAGGGAGAGGAAAAAAGAGCGATGGGGGGAGGGGGTGTGGTTCGGGTGAAAGCTCTGAGCCGGAGGGTGGGGTTTCTCCATTGAGACTGCGGCGATCCGAGCTAAACTCCTTTCTGCTCGCCTGCCCGCCCGAGCGGGAAAAAGGTGCGGATGAGCCTCTCAAATTAATTAAACATGGGCGAGGAGAGAGAGTGAGAGAGACAGAGCGGAAGAGGTGGGATGAGCAGAGAGGGAAGGTGGGGTCGGGGGAGCCTCGCGCTGGGACGGGCAACGCCTCACCGACGCAGAGCAGCCCCCCTTTCTTTCCCCCCTGCCAACCCCGTCGGGGCCGACCCCGTGGTATCGTTCCTCAGCCGAATAATTATCACACCTACCGCCTAATTGAGCGTGCTCCCCTCGCCGTGTGTGTGTGTGTGTGTGTGTGTGTGTGTGTGTGTGTGTGTGTGTGTCGCGCGCGCGCGTGTGCGCACGTGCGTGCGTGTGCGTGCGGGAGAGCACATATTTACCCTGGGTTAGCGGGACAGGCTTTGTACGAACACGGGGGCGGCGGCCCGGGTGGCCGCCGCCGCCCTGCCTCGGCCGCGCAGACCAGACAGCTCCCCGCATACGCTCAGCGCGCGCGCGCGCTTCACCGCAGACGGGCCCCCGGGCAACAGGAAAACAACACAAATAAAAGTACAAAAAAAATAAATTTGTTTTACCTACGAACTAGTGCGGCGCGGCGATGGTAGAACATGGGCTGAAAAAAATGACCTCTAATGTGTGCTGGTGAGGTTTGTGTATGTAACTATTATCAAAAGGCCTGACTTTCTAGATGTTTTCTGGACAGATGCAGATCAAAACAAAAATTAAATGAAATGCAACTGCACTTATATGCTCCGGTCCTAATTTTGCTACAATAGTTTTTTTCTCTTTTAAAATTTAAAAACTGCCCTGCATCTCTAACGGGACGCAGTCTAAAAGTACTATTACGTTTTTTTCCGTATCGCCTTCTATCTTTGTGTTCTCCTTTGCACAACAACTGTCTAACCCCCTCTCCCTTTTCTCCCTCCCCTTACGCACTCTGTCCGCTGACGCATGGCCCGGCAAGTGGTCACGGCTACTACTATGTGGCTTCTAATTGCATAACTCGACCCGTTTGCCGGTCTGAAATTGCGGTCAGTCACGACATGCTCTGTTGGCGCGACGCCGGCGCCTGGGGCACGCCTCTCCACCCCCTGCGGGTTGTCTGTCTGTCAGCCTCTCTACCTCTGTCTCCCTCTCACACTCCCCCGCAGTGCGTTCCGGCCGGTCTCCGCTTGCTCTGCCCCGCCGCCCGGG
>NW_026267152.1:1174640-1175728 GCF_000697945.3 Frankliniella occidentalis
TAATCCCTTGCGCTTTTTCTGACCCCCTCCCCCTCGAGGAGAAAGTCGTACACCTGCTCGGGGCCCTCAGTCTGCCCCGCCGCCGGCACGCGTTGCAGCCGAGTTGACTCGAGGACCCTCGCCTGACACATTGTAGAACAAAGAACCGAGCCTCCTCCCCTCTCGTCTCGAGTCTCACATCCACCCTTCCGCTTTCTTATAGTCTTCCGAGAGACAGCTATCGCCTCACAGAACAACCACCCTCCCGCGCCCCTTTGTTTTGTTTCGAGGCTGCCAAATAACAACCATAGTAACCATTGGATTCGATCATGAGAAACTGCAGTGGTTTCACATCTCCTTTCCCTCTGTAGTAGTTTCGGTCTAGGTTAACCCGCAGTGTGCGTTCTGAATCATGATGTCCTCCTCTCGTGCCGCGCCAGACCCAGGCGGGGCGCCCGGGGACCCGCACGGGGACCTGATAGTAGTTGTTGTGTTGCGCGATGAATAAAAGTGCGCGCGCTCGCTTGCCCGACTACAACAACAACACCGTCCCGCCCCGGCTCTGCAGGCAGAGGCTGGGCCCGCCGGCTCCTAACAGCCGCCATGACTATTCATGTGCGTCCCTGGGCCAAGCCCTGGGCTGGGCAGCAGCAGCGCTGAGGTGCGTGGCGGGGCGGGGCGGGGCGCAGCCTTGCACTCCCGGTGTAGCAGGCTTTTAATTACGTCCTGCAGGAAACGTGCGCGCGCGCCTTGCCGAGAGGGGAGCAGCGCCGGGAGCCGTCGCCCCCCTCGGCTCTTCTCCGCCTCGAGCCACTCCATGGCGCCGGACAAAGCGATGACAACGACCTGCCCGACGCTGCAGGGGCGCTGCCCCCTCTTGCGCGCCGGTGTGCAGGGCAGGTCGTCGTCGGTCGTGTCGCCGTGCACGCCGCGCAATAAGGGGCCGGAATATTCCCCCGTATTACCGCAAATTTCACTTCGCTTTACGTCTCTTTCCCCGTCACCCGCCCGCCCGCCTGCCTGCCTGCCTTGCTCTTCCTCTAGGGGCGCCCGCGCGACCTCCCCCTTCCTATGGCTCGCCCGGGGGAGACGTGAGCTGGGTGCCAAAG
>NW_026267152.1:1182328-1183615 GCF_000697945.3 Frankliniella occidentalis
GCCACTCTCTCACTCGCTCTCCCGCTGCCGGTTCGCTACCGCCGCAAACTACCGTTCACAGGCCCTCGCCGCCCCCGGCCACACCGGCCCAGCCTATAACTCACATATTGTCCTGCGGGTTGGGCCAGGCACGCCGCTCCCTGTTCAGTGCTCTTGAAATGTTTTCAGTTACGAGACTACAATTTTAATCGAGCGCACGACCAGTTTGAATATTTTTACCTTCTTCTTGCCAAAAATCGTTTAAAAAAAGTGCTCACATGCACACATTGTGTACACTACATACATTTCCTCTTTCTTTAATGTACACGCATGGTCGTGTCTAATCTTTAATGTAGACTATGTATGTACGCCTTTGAGCTGACACAGTAAATAAATAAAAATCGTCATGCACACCATGCGTGATACCGCAACAGTAAGGACTGAACGCGGACGTGCAAATAGGCTTCATGTTTTATTTCTAAAAGGAAGACAAGAACACTAAATTTGCATGAATTAGTGGAGCTGTATATTCAGTGCAAATGTAGCAAATGTTCTCTCCAACCCCACGAATAAGGCCGGCAAGGCCGCGTTGCTGCTTTGCCCAGTCGACCGGCCCCAGCGGCGGTATAGCAAGCACCAGTGTGGTGTTTTGGAGGGAGGACGCGACCCACCCAAGTCGAATGACTTCCTGCCCGAGTCGACCGTCCCGGCCGGGGCCTACACATCTCAGGACGCGCAAATAAGGGATTGAAAGCGATAAATAACGGCCATAAATGTGTAATAGAAACAATAGTCAATAAATATCGGGAGGGGCAATAAATACGTCTCCCCGCGTCCTGGAGGGGAATAGGTTGGAAAAGGGGTGAGGAGGAGGAAGGGGGGAGGGGGGACCTTGGCCAGGCCGCGGGTAGAGAGCGTGGCGCGGCGTGGCGCTCCCGCCATAGGTTAGGTAGCCAATTCCGTGCGCATGAGTTCTCTGACCTTATGGCATGGGCGCCGCCGGGGAGAGGGTTAACTTGGGGAGCAAACTCTTGCGCTCGGGAGGATTACAGTAAGTGCTGCTGGCCTGGACACCGCCACCGCCGCCGCGCGCCCCTGCCCCGCCCATGCTGCGTGTGCCCAGTGCCCGGCCCGGCTTGGCTAGCGGGGCTCTTGGCTAGCTGTAGCGTTCTAGCCTGTGTACTAGCTGGCTAGCTCTGCTTGGGTCCTTTTCGTTAGCGGCGCCAAAACTTCGGGCTTATCCCCAGATCCGGACACCTCCTCGCTACAACGCTCGGTCCCGCCCCGCCCCACCCCGCCCAGCCTCGC
>NW_026267152.1:1187866-1191253 GCF_000697945.3 Frankliniella occidentalis
CACCAGCCACCCGCCACACGATCCCTTCGATTTTACCTTCATGTCACCTCATGGCTGGCCCGGCCGTTGCTCTTCGGATAAGGCAATGCGTCCTGCTCCACCCCATGGCGGCGGTTCCCCCGCCGGCCCCTCCCCCCGCCTCTCCCATGGGGGTCCCCCAAGGGGCCCCCGGAGGCCCCCATGACGCCTGGACGGCCCGGACGCGGCGATCCAAGTTGGTGGCGCAGACCCTGACCCTACCCTCATATCAAACACGGCCACGCCCCGCCCCGCTCCGCCCCGCCCTGCCCCGCCCTGCCCTGCACCGTCGCACCCCTGTCACCTGGACGCCGGCCGGCGCGGCGCTGGGCCGTAAGTCAAGTCCCCGCCCGCCAAGCTCTCGGTCAGCCGCATTGTCCTCGCCCCGATAGCAGGGCGCTGCCGCATGGAGCACATTCCACACCGCCAGGACCTGCTGAGGCTCCACGTCATCCAGCCGGCTGGCCCGGAACCCTCTCCCCTCCCCCCTCTCCCTCTCTCTGCACGTTGAAATTTGCTGTCCAGAGTGCTTAAAATACGTTTTAATGCGCGTATAAACCGGGCAGCTCCTTGCATCCCAGGGGGGAAGGGCTCGCTCTTTTCTGATGGGACACCTCCCTCCTCCCTCCCCTCCCTCCAGTGCTGGTCGGTGTGTGACATTACGCGCCCAGGAGCAGAACGCCCCGGGGCGGGGAACGCCCGCGCGCACGCCCGCAACGCCCTTGGAACACCGCTTGCGTGTCCCCCTCTCCCCCGCGGCCGCCCCTAAACGCTACCCCCGCCGCCCCACCTCGCGGCCCCTGAATGAGCCGCGATGCGCGCCGGGGGTGTGTTTGGCAAGCGGATCCCGCCCCGCCTCGCCCCGCTCTGCCCCGCCCCGCCATGTCCGCGCCCGATCCTCGGGGAAATCACGGCGGGGAATTACGCTGATGCTGAACGTAAGGACGTGGTAGGGCGACAACACGCCACCAACAGCCATTTGGGGACGCGGCGGCACGGGGCGGGCGGACGCCGGAGGATTCATAAACATTAGCCCGGGGCCAAAGGGGTGCGCCGTTTCCGCTCGCGGCCCTGACATGACGTGCCGCTCTCTCCCCGCCCCGCCTCGCCCCCCCCACCCCACCCTGTGCTCCCCCAATTAGTGCCGGAGCTTTCCCTTCATTTCCGCCCGCGACACATTTCATTTTGGGGCGCAGCGGGACGATCCGTCCGTCCGCGCTGCACCGCGCATGACAAAGTGTAGAGAGAAAACAAAACTAGCAATTATTTATGCGGCGCATGCTGGATTTATGCTGCTTGTACCGATGGGGGGCGGCCTGCTGCACCAGGCCCTGCCCCCGCCCTGCCCCGCCACCGCCAGCCACACCACCACGCGTCTCATAACCATTATTCCTGATTCCAGGCACGTCATGGTTTATATTCCAGCTCGTGTCACAGATGTCAGCGGATCGGTACTCCCTCCCCCCTCCACCCCTTTCCCCGCGGAGCTACGAGCACACCCTGTCTGTACTCGCTTACGGACCCCCCGTATTTCTGATCCTTCTCGCGTATCGGGGGGGCTCCTCGCCTGTCTTTCTGCCCTCCCCCTGCCTGCTCTCCCCCCCATGATCCTATCCTTTTCCCTAATCCCTTGCGCTTTTTCTGACCCCCTCCCCCTATCCCCTATCCCCTCCCCCCCCCCTCCTCGCGCCGTGCCGTAGTCTGGTCTTGCTCAGTCTATACGGTTACTGCCCCGGCGTGCGCTACGTTTGGCTCACTCTGAATCGGTACGGTGATCAGGCGGACATGGACCAGATCTGACCGGGCCGGATCTCTCTGATTGGACGCGCCGCGCCGTGTGTGTTGAGCCAGCCGCAGCCGGGGGCCGGCGGGGCGGGGAGCACATGCAGAACGCCAGAGGTTCCATTCCGATAAAAAGGAGCATCGGCGCCCCCCGGTGCGGGGAGTACTACGCAAAAAATGTCAAAAATAAATAAATGAAAAAAAAAAACAAAAAAACAACAGCAGGCAACAAAACCAAAGAAACAACTACGATAACAAATCACTTTACCCTCCCCCACCCTTCAGTTTTGTTTATAAATATCCATGATCATTCTGCTCCCATTTAGCGTCGTGCTCCTTATTGGACTCGCGGTGTAAATATCGGCCAACGACCTAATTGTAACGACCGGTATACAGAATACGGCCGTCATAAAAATTAATCGGCGATGTACATGGGAGGTGCCCCCCCCCCTCTCTCTCTCCCCTTCTTTCCCCCCGCGCTTCCCGGCGCGCGCGTGCGTGTTTGATCGATGAGACTGCGGTGATGGATGTATCGTTGTATAAACCACAAACTTCGCGTCGACTTGATCCCCCTTTTGGGAAACAGGATGACCTTGAAGACTTTGACGCGTAATTCTGCTTATGCATAAGGAAGTGTTAAACCATCCTTTAGTAGATTGTAGATCGCATACTTTGCTCGCCATTTTCCTGCAGCTATATTGTATGTATTTTCTTCTCAACTTCGCACGGTCCCCTTCCTCTTTTTTAGTCACCGATATAGAAACATTTGTCCTACTTCTGTGTTGGACAAAACGTTTACTTAGCAACACGCCTTTTATTTTCACCGCACTGTAGGGCAGCAGCAGCATTCGATATAACCCGGGGCGAAACGAGTGCAAATATAACACTTGTGTGAATACGTCCGTGCCGCGCCATCGCTGGGCGCAAACACCGAACTATACATATCCATGGGGCCGGGGCGGGGCGGAGCGGGGCGTGCCCCGGGGGAGGTCGCGCCCGCGGGGCTGATTGCGACCAAACATCGCCGAGATTTATTTGTATCGTTCGTTCGCTTGTCTATTTTGCTGTCGCCGCGCGCTTGTCGCGTGTTACCTTGCAACCCGCTCTACATTCCAAACGGCGCGTTTGGCACGCATCAAAAACTACCTTTGATTTAACGTCCAAAAAGTGCTTCCGTTCGTTTCAAACGGAAAGTTTGATGTTGGTGCCAAGGTAAGTTCCGTCAATTCAAGGGAATTCCCAGTGAAGATTTTCGTTTGCAATTGCATAGCTGTATACAAATCTTTGCGTAAGACAAGTTCTTCGTCACAGACTTTTTCCTTGTTATTCGTTATTTATCAAGTAACTATATTGAACTTGCATGATTCGGAAGTCCTCAAATATCAACTCCTCTTCAAATCCTGCGTTAATTTTTCCATTTCATACTGATTGAATAACGACGTCAGTTAGTTGATGCACTCTGCTCTGACTGTGTAGGAGGAGCGGGGTGTGAGAGTAAGCCCGGTGTGTTCCACCGCACACAATGCCCCGGGGCGGGCCGGCGGGCCGGGCTTAGCGGCAACGTATGGTGGTCCTGCCCGGCCCGCT
>NW_026267152.1:1195278-1199554 GCF_000697945.3 Frankliniella occidentalis
CACCCCACCCCACATCGGCAGAACGACCGGAACGACTCACCGGCGGAATTTCTCTCGCCGCGGACGCCGCCGCCGCCCGCGGCCGCCCATGAAATTAGGAAGTCTGATTTCTCTATCAAAGAAAGATTCTTTTCCCTCTACTAAACTTTGTTCCGGCCGAGGAAAGTTTCGAGTTCCAACCGCCCCACCCCTATACTCCCTTCCCGGCAGCAGCAGGGTGGGGGGAGCGGGTGGTGCCGCTGCGCGCCGCCCGGTGGCGTGGACAAGCTCTTTCGTAATTTTGAGTGGATCGGAGCGACCCGGCCGCGCGACCATCGGCCGCCGCGCCGCGCCCGCGCGCGCGAGTCCCGCGCCGTTTAGGTCCGTTTGGCTGAGAATGGGAGGCGGTGCCACCCGCGCCTGGGACTGGAACGAAACGACACTTGGAGTAGCAGTACAACGCACCTGCGACCTGCGCTGCTGTTTTCACTTTTCTTATTCCCCTCATTCTTCCCCCCTCTCTCCGCGCGCTTATCGCCCCATCAGAGGTGTCGCTGCATCCTCCTCAGCCTCCGCATATCGAACGTGATCTGCGGTGGTGGACCCCAGCATCACCACCACCACCATCATCATCACCATCATCACCATCATCATCCAGGTGATTAGGATATCATATAACGACACGGCTCGACCTGGCGCGTCGTGGATAGAGGTGAGGTGGGGTGGGCTAATGTGTGGCAAAGCGTTATCACATTAGACCACAATGGCCGCTCGCCCCCCCCCCCTCCCTCGCCCTCCTGCGGTACAGTGTGACGCCGCGGATGCATTTATTAGCGCGTAATTGTTCTTACGTTAATGCGTAACGACCCATTACATATTGCACCGGCCGGTCTGGAGTGGTCCGGCGCCTCCGTGATGCGGCGCCGCTGCGGCTTTTTAGGGGGACGGTGATTGTAATGCGCGATTAGTCTGCGGCCTGGTCCGCAATAACAATCGCATCACGACGCCCCATCATCGTTGCACACAGTCGACGTGATAAATTTTTAATTTTTAATAGTTTTCGTAAGCACTGATGTATTTTCATGACATGACAACGAGATGTGTTTGTTTGATTATTGTAATTGTACGTGTACGTTTTTTTAGGGCGATTCTTTTCGGTTTGTCGTTTACTCGTCGCGGGAGTGATCTGCTGCGCCCGGTTTCAGTGGGCCGCGAGCCGCGATGTGCATTTTTGTGCAAAAATGTGTTTCCGCTCTGACGAGGACAGCGGTCCAATAAATAATAAAGTAAAAACACGGCTCCTGCTGTTTTTTCACCCCCAAAATACCACACCCGCGTGTCTCCCCTCTTCCCTTTCTGTATTTCCCTCTCTCCCTCTTCCTCTTCCCTGCGCCCCGCGCGCTGATTCTCAGTTACGCGGCATTAATTTTTATTTTTATCCCTGTTGCAGGTACGATACGCCGGGCGGGCCGTGTAGACCCGAGGGCGTCCGGAGGCCGACGACCCGTTCGCCCGCCGAGGGTGAGCGGCCATCGAAACAGGGTTGCATGGCCCATCACACGGGCGTGGGCTAAAAAATCTCGTGACTTTGATGATACCGTCTCTTGTCTCCTCTTGTCCTTCCCTCGCTGTGTACTAATCTACCAAGCCGTTTTCGCCTTCTTTAATTTACCTAAGCTCACTAATGAGTTAATAATGTCATGCAGTCATGCGCATGTATGTTAGAGGATTCATGCACGTACGGGTGTCCCAAGAGTAGTATTTAGGCATGCGTTTCACGAAGTGTGTTTTCGCATACATGATTCGGCATATTAGTGCTAGTTCAGAGTTCGCGCGATGATGCCACGGTCCCATGCATAGCCGCTCTAGCGAGCTGCAAACAGCTGCTGACCGGCAGCGGGGATAGGGTCAAGCATTTTCGCGGGAATGCGCCCCGGGCGTTCTCGTATCTCGTTACTGAGATCATCTCGACGAGATGCGGATGCGACACCTTTACTTTGACCTGCGGTATGCACCCAGAAAAAGTCGCTTCTTGATTCAATTGCACGCTGACATAAGATGAAATTAGCTATTGAAACAAGGCAAGATTGTCCTTGGAATAAGAGTTTTCTCTTATTCGAAAGAAAATATTAGCTTGTTTTAAGAGTAAATTTGATCTTCTGTCACCGTGTGCACTGAAACAAGGGAAAATTTACTAAACAAAGAAACGATTTTTCTGGGTATGGCTTTGACCCTCGCCCGATGAGGATAATTACCATGAGTAGATCTTACTCTGATTCACTTCCTAACATTGAAAACAAAGTACTCAAATAATGCCTAGTGTCAAAGTGTGTGTGTTTTTTTTAGAGTGCCCTTTAATTTTAGCTCCCCTCTCGCGGTGCAGCGATACGCCGCGTGCATGAAGCGGCTTGTTGCCAGCCCATCGAGCCGCGCTCGCGCCTCGCGTCCGACCAGGCCGGGGTCGTGGGGGCGGGAAGGGAGTGCATCCAGCACATACCTCATCCCCTTGGAAACAAGGCAAAATCTCTTCATGACTGGAAATTGTTCCTGGATAGTAATTGCCCTTGAAAACGTTGCCTTACGCATGGGGCGAATGTCAATAAAGAATTAGATATCGCGTCAAGAAAGTCGTCAGCGACTCAAAATTTAGCACGGAGCCTTTTTTACCCGGCGTGTTTGCGTCCCTATCAGTAAGTATACGAGACGTGTAGCCTGTGCATCTGGCCCACTATTTACTGGCTGCCAACTCATCCGCAGGTTCATCGCTTGCTTCCCTTCTCTCCCCGCTCGCCGCGGCGGCACCGCTCCGGAGGGACGAATCCCCGTCCGTCACTCGAGGGGGGTAGCCTGGCGCGGCGCGGCGGGAGCGGACCCGCATCAGTGGTTTCTATTACTGATTGATACAGAGGCCGGGGAGTGTTTGGAACTGGGGGGCAAGTTGGCCGTGGGTGCCCCTGGGAACGGCGCTCCCTGCACCCCGGGCTGCTCCAGCCGGAGAGGCAGGCGTGTCCCCCTCCCCCTGTCCTCCCCCGCTCCTCCGTGGCTCCTCAGATCTCTGATTCCCTGGACAGGGGACCTCGCCCCCGCGCCGCCCTCCGTCTCGGAGCGATCCGCCCGACCCTCCCTGATCGGGAATACTTCTTATTTTCTTTCTGTCTTACACTCTTTCCCCGTCACATCTTCGGAGAGGAGGTGGAAATATCATGGGCCGGGCTGGTTTGTGTGAGTTCGCCTCTTGGGACCCGTCCCCGTGTCCCCGCCCCTTCTCGAACCCCTCCCCGTCGACCCGCTCTGTGGTGGGACACGCCGACGCGCGCTCCCGAAACTTGCGCGACGAAGACTGAAGTCTGATTGTCTCTCTCGGCGGGCGCCATGGAAGGGCACGGCGCTTTTAAACTTGCCCTTGGTCACCAATAGCAGCCGGACGAGGTCAAGCTGCTCTCGTGGACGCGCGGCCCGCGAATGTGGAGGCGTAGGGTTGGAGTTCACTGTGAGAAAGAAACGAACAACATCAACTGTAATGTTTGATTTGCTTGTACTGCCACGCATGCAGGCTTGCGGGTGGGCTTGCCTGAGCTTGCCTACCGTCGCTCGTCGTCGCACCCTTTAGCCCCGTGCGAGTGTGCAATCCGCCCGAGGGTTCCCCCACAAGGCAACTCGTTGAACAATTGGCCACGCCCAATTCGCGCCTAACTCGCGTTCAACTCACGAAAACTCGCGCCAAAATCGCGAAAACTCGCGCCAAAATCGCGCAAAACTCTGAAAACATTGATCCCAACTCTCTCCTTATACTCGCGGTAGCTCGGCAACTCGTTGTACACGTACACCTATTCTGGAAGTGGTGGACCCCTCGAATCCGCCCACACGCCTGCATGCTGGTGCAGTATAGAGTCAAAACAAAGTTCGTGGACCACTCTTTTTACGACAGCCTCATTCTTGCGCGTCGAGTGGAAGCGGCTCGATGAAGTGTCTTAAGAAGTTCGAAATTTTGCTATTTTTAACCGTAAACCTACAACACATTTTATGCAAAAATTTACCCATCAAACCGCTCTCGAACATTTTTCAGTGACGAATGCTTTTCATACGCCATTGCCCTGCGTCGACTGCAGGAGGGGGGGGGGCTCTTTACCGTAGAAAGAGCGGGGGGAGATCGGGGGTGGAGGGTGTGTGAGCTTGCCGCGACAGAATACCCGCGCGCTTCACGGAAACCACGACACGGTCCGGCGGCGGTGCGACCGGGACGGGGGCGAATGCCTGCCCTTGTCCGAAGACGCACTCAGGGCCTCTCTTATACGGA
>NW_026267152.1:1199750-1202492 GCF_000697945.3 Frankliniella occidentalis
CTCACTCACTTTTCGCTCGCAAACTTCACACCCTCTGCTCGGGGCGCTCCTGGTCCCGCCCCCGCCGTGGAGAGGGGAGACTTGACATGGTGTCCGCTCCTCTTCTTCTATATAGTATTTCCCGGGCCAGCCCCTTGTACCCTGCAGACGCCAGGGGCGGACCGCAAGAAACAACGGTGTGGTGTCAATAGCAGCACCGTAGCGGCCTGGTGGGTAGGGGGGGGGGCTGAGCCCCCCAGACGCCCGAGACTGAGCCCCCACGCGGCACCCGCCTATACCTCCCTAAGGCCCCGAGCCCCGCAACCCCCGAATCCTCGCCTCTACAGACTAGCAGCACTACAGACATGTTCGCATCTAAAATAGCGAAGCTTGGGTCATGCCGGCATGTAAGTCGCTCACATCTTCCTCTTGGATGCATGTAACGAACGCGTCAGGTGTTGTTTAAAATTGACAGCATTTCCCAAAATATTCTCACTCTGAGCTGTTAATGGTGATTCCGTGGCATTATTTCCCTAGTAGTGTTTGGTATTATGAACGTATTTCTAAATTGTTTACAAATTAGTCTGGTATAAAGTTGTACCAAAAAATTGCACCTTAAGTTTTGGGTTCAGTCGGGACATTGTCCCGATGGTACCGTAACACCACAAAAGACCCCCCCCCCCCTGCTCCTGTTCTTATTCCATTTGCTTTGACATCATGGCATTCGGATTGAACATGTGAACTGTGCCCCTATACCTCTCAGCCGCAGACATGTGCCTCGCATAGATCCATTTGTTGAATCGATTGTGATATCAAATCTCTCTGCTTTGTGTCGTGGAGGCTCACCACATCATTCATGACAAAGCGTCGAATGCTTCAAGGAAATGGAAATGTTGCAGAGGTCTGCAGTGTTACGCTACCGGAGAGAGACAGAGAGACCCTGCGGCATTTACGAGCAAATGACGTCACATGTAAACAGCTGCTCAACATATTTGATATTTGTATACTTTAAAGTGTTTGACAGCAAAGTTGAGCAAGTATGGTTCGTCACGAGGCTTTGAGTTCTTTAAACTGTTCAAATTTACTGTTTAACACACAAAAGTATTCAAACTCCATTTCTAAAATCAAAACGTGTACACCGTACCATGGAGTTGAACACTACAAAGTGCATATGCCAGTTCCACATTTTTTCTTCGAGTGTAGAACCTGCTACCGATACGAACAGACTCCAGAACAAATTGTTATGGATCAACATTCATCAAGAAAAATACAAACACGTTGACGAAATGGAACAGTCTTTTAATAAGTAGGAAATAGCTTTACACCGTAGGATCCACTGCACATTCCGATGCTTTGTTTTTAACTTGCAGTTGCACACTTTTACTGTTTACCGGTTCGTGGGTCGTGACGGCGGGCGTATCGCCTATCTGGCACTCGGGATTTATTGGGTATTTAGACTATCGGCTGCCATCTTACCGTTGCGCGCAGCGCCCAGCTGTACCGTCCAATTTTCAATTCAGTATATCTATATATACACCGCACCGAGCAGAATGTTTGCGCCGGAAACTTTTACATGAGGATTCGCTCAATTTGGCAGTCGGCGCGCGCGTGGCGTGGCGTGGCCAGGGCAGGGGGCTGTGCGTCGCGTCTCGTCGCGCTTGGCCTGAACTTCTTGAACCCCCCCACCAACTTGAGAGCGTGCGGGGCGCGGTGTAGTGAAGAGATGGGGGAAGGGGGGGAAGGGACTGTGTGCCATTTCGGTTGCCAGGGTAATCGTCCTTGGGGCTATTACAGCATTGTTGCCAACTAGTTTGCCGAGGGCCGGCAGAGGCCGGCCCCGCCGGCTAAACGAATAGAAGGCGCTGGCGGGTGCCAGTGATTTACACAGGGACGTCGCCAAGGCGCGTGGTGTGTCGTGTCGTCACGCGCATCTCAGAGTGTGTGTGTGTGTGTGCGCGCGTGTGTGTGTGTGTGTATGTCCCCAGAAGAGGGGGGCTGACCTTTCAAGGCCGGAGGTTTAATGAATACTCGTCGTCCTGTTGTTAATTACTTAAACTGTTTCTCTCCTCAAGATTGACGATGTCAAGAAAGTGACTGTAACGGCGAGGATAGTGCTGTTGTCGACGAGGACGTCGTTGAGGATGACGCTATGTGTAGAACGGTGACGACGACGAGAGAGGAGCAGATGAACGCCGATATGAATCGGTTATCGTCCGTGATTGTAGACGACGACACTAATAGCCGATTAACGCAGTGGACGACTAATTAGTTTGGGGACGACGACCAGACCACGGCAAGATCACGGTTATTCGCAAGACGTCATGATAACTTTGGAAGATGACTTTTGATGATGAAGACAACGATTATGAGGAAAAGGGAGGGGGACGTCGTCACGCCAAGGGTTTGGGCCGCCTGCGGGAGAATGGGGTAGGCAACGGGCCCCCTCCACTACTGGGCGGGTGGCCTACCCTCCCGACCGCAGGCGCGCCGACCCAGCAGCGGGAGTGGGCCTCTGGGGCGCGCCCCCCTCTCCTCCCCTCCCCTCTCCGGACCGGGTTGGAGTTCACTGTGAGAAAGAAACGAACAACATCAACTGTAATGTTTGATTTGCTTGTACTGCCACGCATGCAGGCTTGCGAGTGGGCTTGCCCGAGCTTGCCTACCGTCACTCGTCGTCGCACCCTTTAGCCCCGTGCGAGTGTGCAATCCGCCCGAGGGTTCCCCCACAAGGCAACTCGTTGAACAATTGGCCACGCCCAATTC
>NW_026267152.1:1202542-1205306 GCF_000697945.3 Frankliniella occidentalis
CGGCGTGCTCGCTGCTCACCTGTAAGCGCGAATGGCCTCCACACCCCATTTCCACTCGCAGAGTCCTCTGCGTCGGCCGCGGGGGATGGTGTTGTTCCCCTAGGATGCCCCCCGACCCTCCGTACCGAGCGTGAGGTCTTGCCCGGAGATATAGAATTTCCTGCAGCAAGCAGTCGTGCAATGGCAACAACTGCCAAACGCTTTTTTTTTACAGAATAGAGAGCCCGCCATTGTTATAGGAGGGGGCATGGGCAAAATGTTGTGCAGCAGCAGCAGGTGAGAGAGGGGCCCGCTAGCTAGCGAGGTGCGATGGACCGGAGCAAGAAGACGACCTCTCTGCCCGCTTCGCCAGAAAATTGCTGCGGAGTTAAAAGCTGACGTCATTCTCGCGGGGTGGGCCGCCCCCTGCCCTTCCTTCTCGTGCGGGGAAAGAAAAGAGTGACAGAGATAGTAAAAGGCAGACCGTGCGTCCGACACTGACGGACAGACAGACATACAGACAGAATAGGTCAATGAGAGGAGGTGAATAAAAGGGACGAGTAAAAAGGGTGGTAAAAAGAAACTGAAAAGGGGCACAGCGAGAGGGTAAAATGGACAAGACAGGTAAAGGCCGGGAAAAGGAGGATGGGGGTAGATAGAAGTGTTGGAATCGTTGCAGGAACAGGAAGACAGAAGCGCAAAGAGAGAGAAAGAGAGGGAGAAAGGGAGGGGGGTGAAATGTAGAGGAACGCGAAGGTGGGCAGGCAGCCCCGCACGCTCACCGGGCTGGCCTGCCCTCGACCCGATAATCGTCGCTCTTATGGACATCCCGTTGGCTCTTCGGACCCACCAGGCCAACAACTACCTTCCTACCTCCTCCCCACCGAGTCCTCCCCCGTTTCCCCTCTTCTCACCCGGAGCGGGCCGCGGTGGGGCGGAGGGCCCAGGGATAGCGTGCAGGACCGAGATAAAACCTGTTTCGGTTCCTGGGTTCCTTCGCCCTCCTGCCTGTCCCATCCGCCTGCTCTCTTCTCTTTGACCCCCCCCCCCTCTCCTCCCTTCCCGGCGCCCGACGGCAAGAATGACGCAAAAGTTGCCTTTCCTTTAAGAGGAGCAGCCTGAGAGAAAGAGGAGCAAGGCAGGCAGGAGGGAGAAAAAAAAGGAGTCGGTCCGACACAAATCATTGTATCGTCGTCCTGCTGCGGCGCTTCTGCTTGTCACGTGTTTCCTCTTCTTGTGCCCAACGTTCTACTACCTCGTCTTGCCAACGAGAGCCATTGCGAAATTACACCGTCCGTAGTGCCACGTGTGTGTGTGTGTGTGTGCGCGCGCGCGCGTGTTAGTGTGTGCGTGTTCGCTAGACAGTGTACCCGTGTCTGTGAGAGGGAGCTAGCGATACATGTTACGTGTACACCACCGCGCCAAGCCCCGCCACGCCCCGCCACGCAACGCGGCCCAACCTCGCTCGCTAGCATGTCGCAAGTTGAGCGCGCGCGCGAGTCTTGCAAAGCTGCTTCTAACCACGAGAGTCAAACACACAGCCAGCAGTCCTTGCGCTCCCTCCCTCTGGCGCAGGGTAACGTACCTGCGGACGGGTGGGTCGCAGGGCCGCGTTATTGAACTGGATGCTCTGTGTGTATTCTCTCTGGGGATGGAAGCCGTCTCCTACCCTACCCTTCCCTCCCTCATCCGCCCCCTCCTGGATCCGCCCCGGACCCGAGTGGAACTGGGTCGTCTAATCCCCCCGGCCTAGAAATCAAATAACTGACAAAGCAAATCTGTGCATCTTAACGGGAGAGAGAGAGAGAGAGAGAGAGTCAGGGGGCCGGGGAGAAGACGAGGGCCTGAGTGGGCGGATGGAGTCCCTCCTCTGCCGACCTGCTGCAGTCATATTGGATTGGAATGTCTTTCCCTCTCTAGCTACAACCCCGTCATGATTTGCGTCGCATTTTCTCAAAAGCGCACCGGGCTCGGGCAGAGGTGCTTGTTTCTACAGCGTGACCGACCGATCGGCAGGCCGGCAAGGTGCAACCTGCGGTTAAGTACGAAACTGTAAACTCGTCACTCGGACTCGACGGGCTCAAATTTTTCCACTGCCTACTAACTGTGACATCACAAAAACCGCATAAAGGTACTAATTTTTAGCACACATTTGAGCTATCGTGCCTTTACAATGCAATAAACTCCCCCAAAAATGTCCTCAGCGTCTTAGAACTTTTTTTTTTTTTCAGTGCACTGAGAGCATATTGTGTTTACTCTTCTAATGTCTTGACTTGCCTTGACTGACGCATGACATGTGTGCATTTCAAAAAAATTCCCCCCTCGCAGTGTACACATTTTGAGTTTGATGCGGCGACACCTGATACGTTTGTCCGAACAGGTCGGTACATACTGTTGGGTTCGGGGGGGAGAAGGGCCACAGGGGAAGATGGCAGTCACAAGATGTTTAGCGCGCGCCGGCTGGCATAGGGGTCGCTCGCCAGCGGAAGTAAGTATGAGTGTGTTTGTGTGTGCCTGTGCGCGCGCGCGCGCGTGTGTGTGTGTGTGTGTGCCTGTGTGCGTGGGTGTGTGTGTCTATTTGTGTGTGCGCCCACGGTCATTAGCTGAGTGCCCCCAGTGTGTGTGTCTGTGTACTTGTTCGCACCCACATGGTGCGTATGCCGCTGGCACTGGCATTGGCTCTTGCGCTCCCTGCCGCCGCTCCGCTGTACAAGCAGCAGCAGCAGCAGCAGCAGTAGCAAGGTGTGTCTGCGTGTGTGTGTGTGTGTGTGTGTGTGTGTGTGTG
>NW_026267152.1:1205705-1207902 GCF_000697945.3 Frankliniella occidentalis
AGTTCCCTGAATCTGAGCCTGGATCGTCCGCGGCCTGCCTACCTCCTGCGCTGCTGCCCTTAGAGTTTCCCCGTTTTACTCAAGTACATAACAGAGTGTCACTGTTCTACTATTGCATTTGCGGAGCAATCGGGTACTCGTATCCTACACCCCTCCTACATGACCGAAAATCCAGCTTCTCATACTCTTCATTTCCGACACTTTATGTTCATGTTCCCCTTCTCCTGGCCGCAACAGCGCAGACCGTCCGTCGAGGTAACGTACGTACTTGAGCACTACCTTTATGGCCCAGGTGGACGGGCAGACAGCAGTTATGTGCGTCGTCACGTGTCCACTCTGCGTCACCCTCTCGGCCCGCTCAATCGGCCCGGCCCAGCCCTCGGGGAGCAGAGGAGAGTCCAGCAGGCATCTCAGTAATCTCAGTGACGACAAGAGAGGAGCGGGGCGGGGGAGGGTTTGGTGCCGCTCGCCCCGAACCGATGAGACGGACGGACATTGTTCCTTTGAAGAGAGGGAATGCTGTGCGGCGTGCAGACTGTCCTGGTGGATCGCGGGGCGTGGCGGGGCGGGGCCCACTGGACTTCTGGCCGCCCCGACATTTAATCACGACGGGGTGGAGACCTTATTGAGGTACCCGAAAACCGTGGCCGGAACTCCACACACGCAGTGCAGTGCGGTCCAGCCAGCCCCTTGTGTCTTCTCTGCTCGTTCTGGTCGACTCCTCGCCCCTTCCACCCTACAAACCTTCTCCCTCTGCTGCCAGAATGCTCTCCGTCTCTGCTCTCCTCTGAACCTCCCTCCCCCTCTCCGCGGGGCGCAAAGCTCGGGCCGGCGCGCGGGAGGGGAGGAGCAGGGTAAAAGCTATCGGAGTGCTCGGGTGTAAATGATTCAGCTGGCGCGGTTTGGCCTGTCGGGGCGTTCACGCCGCTCCACGCCGCGGCGCGCCACGCCACGCCGAGCGCCACGTGGTCAAGTCCGCCGCCGGGATGCCGATGTAGTTCGGCGATTGTTTGACGGCGCGCGGGGCGCCGATGCTGCGGCTGGCGGCGCTTCTGCGTCGGCTCGCCCCGAGCGAGAAGCAGCTTGGACGCCCGTCACAGGTGATGTCCGCAGGAGAAGGCCTGGCCGAGACAATGGAGCTGTTTGGCCCCAAGCTAGAAGTAGTAGTCTCTCTCTCTCTCTCCGTTCCTCCGCCGACAAGACCCATCTAGCCTAGGAGGGCCTTGGCCGGCTGTTTGTGGACGGCCTGGGCACAATACAAACCGACCCTCCCTCCCCTCCAACCCTTTCCTTCAGGCCCGCCCCGAACTACGCAAACGCCGTGTCGAGATTTCGCAAATTTCGCTGCTTTAGTTTTCAGGGCGAACAACAAGCGAGAGCCGCCCGACCGGCCGGTCCGGAGTCGTGTTGATGAGCGTCGGGCCTGCTGGTGGCCGCCTTCGGAGGACGTGTGGTAGTAGCGGGGCGTGGCGTGACGTGGCGGGGCGCTGCCAGAAGTTTTGGACCAATCAACTCATTCAGCAAGCAAGTGCGGGGTGCGCTGTGAAAACAGTGCAAATGGCGTGCTGGCTGTGCGGTCTGTCGGGAACCGGCGGCGGGGGCGGGGGCGGGGAGAGCGGGGCTGCGGACGAGCAGCAGAGAAGCAGGGCGAGCCTCGTCGCGACCCGACCCGACCCGATATCGCCTAAATGATTCAGAACGTATTCAAATGCCCCCGCGCTCGCGGGCGGAGCGGCGCGGCGAGTGCCGACGAGACGCGGGGACCGGACGGGGTAATACGAATACGACCTACAGAGGGGGGAAGGCCTCGTCACTTGTCATCTTGACGGCCTCGTCGGGTGGGGGCCTGTCCCTCAATTAGCTGTGGCCGGGGCCGGTAAAAAGCCTCGCTTGGCTCCGCCCCGCTGCTCTCCCCCAGGGCAGGTCAACTGTGTGGAGGAGGGGGTCAACCCCTCCTGCTTTCCTTTCCCCTCCTCCCCCACCATACCTGGGGAGTAACTCGGCGCTGATGATCCCGCAGTTTCCGCCCAGCGAGAGGTCGTAAGCTGGCGCCTCCAACGGCGTCTGTGGTCTCGTGCATGGCGCCCAGCGCCGCCCGAGCACCTCCCCGCCATTCTCTCTTGCGCTGCGTCCGTCCGGCGCCCGCCCCCGCTATCTCTGTCCATCCGCCTGCCCCTTGCATTCGATGTCCACCCCA
>NW_026267152.1:1208393-1211390 GCF_000697945.3 Frankliniella occidentalis
ACCCGTGTGCTTGTGCGTGTCTCTGCGCCCTCCTCCCCGTCCGTCTGCCGCGGAGGCCTCTGGTGGCTGCTTGATTTCATCACCGCCACATCCATCATCCGCCCCACCCGCAACTTTGTGCGAACTTTGTGCGCGATGCCCCCTCATCTGCATATATGTTGCGCGCGCCACGTACCGCACCCGGCGGAAACCCCGCTTAAGTTTAAAAGTGGGAGCGTCGTGTTTGGCTTTTGGCAGCTAATTACCGCCTTTAATTCGGGCAAACACGCCCGGCCGGCCGGCCGGCGTGCTCTGGCCATCAAGGACGCGAGTGGACGGTGTTGACAGAGCGGGGGAGCTGCCGCACGAGCAGGGGGAGGGTCGGAGAGAAATGGGGGAGGGGTAGAGACTGAGTGAGTGAAAGGGATAACTGTCAATGTAGAAAAAAAAGAAAACAACTCTTGAGAGCTTTGTCGGAGATCTGGTGTCCGGATGGCCGCCTCCGGGCACCGTTATGATCCTCGAGCTGTCAAACGATCAACAATCCGTCAGACGTGCATTATTGCTGCCCCCCGCCCCCCGGCCGGCCGGACCCGCGCCCGCGGCGGCCCTTCACGAGGATTAGCAAGGGCTGCCCAGCTTTGCCAAATCGTTTCGTTTGAAAATGGACGCTGGCTCAGAGGGTCGCCAAACGCTGCGGCTGCCGAGCCAAGCGCGCGGCTCGCCGAGGGTTGCACGGCACCTCTGCTGCTGGTTGCGTTTGGGTGGCCCCGGAGTTGCCCGAGAGCCGCGCTTGTGTGGCCCGAAGCTGAGCTAGGACCTCGCCGTCTCTCGCTCTCGCAGGACCTAACTATGCCGGAGCTTATTGGCGCGCAGTATGATGAACCAGCTGTTGAACCGAAACGCACTTCTTGTGAGTGTGTAATAACTCCAGGTTATTCAATGCGCTGGGCGTGCACTTTGTAAGTGTGCAGCTTTCCTGTTAGAAAAAATATATATTCCTCATTTTCCAAGCACACCGTGTGAGAAGTACCGGGTGATACACAGCACGCGCCGCCGTGTTGCGGGTTTGCCTATCCTCGACTCGGCGGGCGCACGGGTGAGAGGTGAGGAGGGACCCCTCTTCCCCTCACCTCTCACCCGTGCGCCCGCCGAGTCGAGGATAGGCAAACCCGCAACACGGCGGCGCGTGCTCTGAATCACCCGGTACATGGTCAACAGAAGAGCTGCATTGCATGCACGCTCCCAGGCGCATCAAAACTACAGCGTTAGACCGCGGCGTTGGACCAATGGCGTTTTTGGACCGTGGCGCGTGGCGTTGGACCGCTGCGTGGATCACGAGCGAGGGCCGCACTCCACGGCGCGGACTCGACGCGCACGCTGCGCTGTGCGGCTTAGTGGAGTGGCTTTTGCTATTATTGGCTGCGTCCACCGCCATGATCTGACCGAGCAGCCCGCGCAACATTTTTGCGTCCAAGTATAAGAGGATTGGCGTCGGTGTATGGTTTTTTATTTCCTCTTCTTTTGTTTTCATTTTATCTTTTTAGAGTGGAGGGTGAGGAGTACAGGGAGGGCGCGCGCCAGAGGGAGAGAGAAAGAGATAAAGAGAGAGAGCTGAGAGACGAGCGCGCCATACAGACAGTTATTGAAGGAAAAGGGTTTGCGTTTGCGGCGGACGGGGTTGGACATGGGACGGGGTCGAATTTATCTCATACTATCATCTCTTTTATGCGTTTGGGCGCCTAATTTCCCCGTAGCAGCGCTTGTTGGACGCAGCGTTCTGCTCAAATCGCATTCACCCACCGAGCGTGTGCTGTTCGCGGGAGAACCGCAGGTGAGTGTTTAGGAGAAAGCGGACGACATAATGACACACAGCTCGACACACAGTGAGGCACGCGGTCGCCACGGTGCTGCGGTTGGCGATTTTGCAGCAGAGTGGGACCATGCCTCGGACGGACCTTGCTCAACTCCAAAATCATGATTGTTTTGGGTGGCGGACACAAAAAAAGGTGGAGGGGGCGCAGAGTGACGGCGACGTGGTGGTCCTAATTTGGCGAACAGCGGCAGCAGCAGCAACGCCGCAGGCCGAGTGGCCGGCCGGGCCCCGGATCGGGCCGTCTCGTTCCCGCGGCAGCAGCAGCTCATTTCTTTCGGGGCCACGCTGCTTGTTAAAGTGAGGGCCACTTCCGCCTTTAATCAGGAACACTTATTTCCATAGCTGATTGACTAAATTGCGTTAGCCTCTGCAAGATGAAATTAGTCTGTTCATGACTCGAGGCAGGTCCTTGCCGGAGAAGTGGCCCCCGCCGCCCGTGCCGTGCCCCCGCGCCATTGGAAAGGTTAGTTTGCTCTGCCCCCGCCGCCGCGCGCCCGTCTTGCCCCCTTTTTCGCTCTCGCCTTCCCTCGTCTGCCGCCGACTGGCCTGATACTCCAGCAGGCTGTTCAGGTTTGTTTTCGCAAGCAAAGTCGATGAGTTCTAAAATGTGCTCCAAAACTTATATTTTACCGCCTCTCCTGCCGCCCGCCTCTCAATAACTTTCGTTGCTCTATATTCCGCGCGAGGCGCGCGTTCCTCCTGCACTGCGCAAGAGAGAGAAAGAGAGAGAGAGAGAGAGAGAGAGAGAGAGAGAGAGAGAGAGAGAGAGAGAGAGAGAGTGAGAGAAAGAGAGAGAGACTGCGTGGAAATCATTTACCCGCCGTAAGGAATATGCGTGGCGCCTGTAATTAATAGACTTTACGGCTGCGCTTCGCCCCGCCCTCCTCGCGCCCCCGCCGCTCTCTGCGACTGCTGCTGTAAATTCCGAGAGCAGAGCGAAGCGGCGGCGGGGCAAAGGCGTTGGAGGGCGTAATCTTCTTTCAATTGGGCCGCGGGCGTAAGGTAGGAGGGCAGAGGGGGGGTTACGGTATAGGAGAAGGAGATAGGTTTTTGCATGCAAGGGTGGGCGCTGTTTGCCGTGTACCAGTGTGCGGCACTGTGCTGCATGTGTGTGGTGTGAGGGCAGATGCACTCTACCCCCC
>NW_026267152.1:1216560-1218842 GCF_000697945.3 Frankliniella occidentalis
GGGGGGGGGCAGGTCCAGAATGCCACTGGCTTTTCTCCACTCTCTCATCTATCTCCCTCGCTCTCTCTCTCTCTCCCCTTTCTCCCACTTAATCTACATCCGCCTTACATCCTGTCTCCTCACCCCGAAACGGAAGGCGAGTTTTCCTCTTCAAAAGTAGACTAGGTGGCAAGTTGATGGCTCGAAGGTGTGAGCGCACGAGAACCATTAAAGGAAGGAGGAAATAAAACAACTAAGGAAAAAACAACCAACCCTCCATTGTTGACGACATGGTATTGTTTGTTGGGCAGCACATACGGGGGGGCGACCGCTATCTCGGCGCGCTCCTTCCGCGCGCGGCGTGTGTGTGTGGCCCGGGCCGGGGGGTACTTTGTTCAACTGCGTATCTGATCCGCTGTTCTGTGATTCACGATGACTGGAAGAAGTTTGCGCCGCGCCGGAGACAGACCCGGCCCCAGCACACTGGCTCCACGCTGACGCCGGCCCGGGGCCGCCTCGGCGGAGGCCGACGGGAAGGAAAGGGAGGGGGGCTCGGCTCGGGGGGTGCTCTCTCTCACCTTGTTCCAGTGCCGGCCGTGTTCAGACTGAGATGAGTCATCACTCTGGCAAGACGGTGAGTAAAACTGTAACTAGGTTAGGCCTTCCTCTCCTCTATGCTCGGGTTCGAGGAAGCGAGAGGGGGAGAGAAGGAGAGTGTGTGAGAGGGAGAGAGGGATGGGGAGGAAGCTCTATAGCCTCGCAGAAGCACGGTGCTGAGGAGAGATATCCCTTTGCAGCGTGCAGCTGAGAGATGCAGCCCTCCCACGTTCCGCGCCCAAGTATTACTTGGGCGTGCTGCTGAGCGTGCACCTGGGCCGGGGTCTGCTGAGACAAGAAGGGGTGGTCGGCCGAAGCGAGGTTCACTATGGGCGGGCATGTCCGCGGAGAAGTTGTTCACCACCACCACGGCGGGCGGATGGCGGGGAGGCTGTGCTCACACAGGCCGGAGGACCGGGGGCGGCGGGGCCGTGCGGGCCGGCAGTTGTTTCGGGATCACGCCCCTCCCCCGTCGTCGTCCTACCCGGGTGATGAGGCTCTGGGGGGTAAATTAATGACCGGGAAGGTGCAAGAGATCTGCCACGGCCCGCCCGGCGGCCTTCAGAGGGCTTCGCGCCCCACAAGACAAGACGGAGCGGGGCGGCGCAGTGCAGCGGCGGGCGGGAGCGCGCAGATAAGGGTCGGGTGGCAAGCAGTCACTTTGCATGAGTTATGCAGGGTCAGCGCCGGTATGAGCGTGGACCAGTAACGAACCACCGGGATGCTGCAGAGTGGATCTGCTATCGTGGGCGGGGCGTGGCGTTAGCGGAGCCGTTGCTCTCTGGGCTCCAGATTTGGCGTGCGGCCGTGCGGTTTAGTCGGGCTGGTGGTCCTCATCCTACTTTTCATTTCCCCCTTTTTGCCCCTCCCCGCCCCCGCCCACTCAACAGGAACCTCGCCCGCTTATGACCGTAGCAGCGCAGGTCGGATTTCTCTTGCAGCAGCACAAAACCCGGATGATGCGTCCCTCTCAGCCGGGCTGCGTCGCCGCGCTGATACGCACCCCTTAATTAAATGCCCCGCCTCACATCGGCTTTGGGCCACGCAATGTCCGGTGGCCCGCGCCCCACCCCGCCTCGCCCCTGGCTCTCTGGACGACAGGTATCGCCGCAGCCCCGCGCTCGGCTGAGTGGCACCCCTCCCCCACCCCCTCCCCCCTCTTTTCCCTCCCCATGTTCTCGTTTCCTGGACGGAAGGCTTCGCGGTTCAATACCGGATAATGAGCACCAGAGGTCCCACTAAGCCCCTCGCCTCACCTAGTGATTTCAATACCCCGTGGCACTGAAAAAAACCCAACAACAGCAACAACAACAACAAAGACCACATTTTGTGTCACTGTACTTTTAAAGCGAAGTTCATTACTGTTCACCCAGAAATAAGCACCTTTGAATTCACGTCAATAAGAGCTTTCCTTGTTCCGAAGAAAAGAAGAAAATATGACATATTGGTGTAAAGCTGATTTCCGTTGATTCCAGGGAGTTCTCTTTTCACGCATTTTTACACATGTTTTTTGTATTCTATCACAATTGTTTTGCAGTGTGCTAGGGTGGACCGTTTGGGCCGTGCAAACAAGCGGGGGCGTGGCGCCCGCGACACTTGACGCGTGGCGCAGGCCCGCACGTGGCGCGCCCTCCGTCAGCCTGATGATATGATGGCGTGTTTGCCCGAATAAGCTGTCGAATGTGGCTCCGGGTGTGGGCTGATGC
>NW_026267152.1:1219752-1220992 GCF_000697945.3 Frankliniella occidentalis
CTCTCCCTCCCTTCTCCGCGCACTCTCCCTTTCTCCAGAGCGCTCGCTCGTGTGGGGGCCCGGCCCGGGCCAGCCCCACGGGCCGGAGGGAGGCTGCTGCATGTTTGATGCCGGGGAGGGAGCGCTGCGGGAGCTGCTGTCATCGCACTGATACGGGTAGTGCGTAATAGGGGGAGCATTATCAACGACCTCCTCAATAATTCTCAAGCCGTATCCTCCCCATACCACCACCACCACCACTCCCGCCGCCCCTCCTCCAAGCTGCTGCCTCGCCGCTTTCAGCCGCTTTACATTACATCTCTCTTGCGCAGCTGTCTGTCCGTCCGTCTGTCTATCTGTCTGTCTGTCTGCTTGTAACACGGCTCTTAACCCACTCCCCACGCCGCCACCGCACGCATGCACTTGGGGGAGTTTGGTATGGGGTGCGCGGCATCCGCCCGAGAAATGCTGCTGCTGCTGCTGCTGCCGAGAGGGGTGCTAAGCGAGGGGCTGCAGGGGGAGGGGCGGGGGGATCTGCAGGTTTACTGCAGTTCCAGTAGTGCGGCCGTCGGCGGTCCACGCACGCGCTGCAAGAGAGGCCATCCTGCAAGTGTTTGGGGGCCGGCAGCATCCTCTCTGCGAGGCAGAGGCTCATCTGTCAGTGTCGTGGTGCCGAGCCCAGCCCGGCCTGCCCAGGCCTCAATCACTCCCAGCAGCGCCTTGTTCCGCTGTGCGGCCCGCCAGGCCCCGCCAGGCCCGCCCGACCCGTCGGCCGCCGCTGGACCGCGTCGGCTCCGGCTGGAATTACTCTTTCCGTTTGCCCGGCTGGCCAGGCGAGTCTGCTATTCTCTCTCTCTCTCTCTCTCTCTCTCTCTCTCTCTCTCTCTCTCTCTCTCTCTCTCTCTCTCTCTCTCTCGCCGACCGGCACCACCCGGCTACCCGCCCCGTGTTCCGACGGACGGGTGTCGGAGGTCCGTCTCCCGCAGTGCCAGCCTGAATGCGATCGCGACGGTGCGGCTGGGCCAAGTCTTTTGTTGTTTGGTCAAAGTGCTATCGGCTGAAAATACTGTGTATTTCATGCTCGATCAAAATCTTCTTTGAAAAGAGGCTTCTGTTCCTGATCATGGATAAAATTTGCTACCACAAGTTAGCTCAAGCAAGAGTATCGACAAGAGTCGTCGGTAATTGTTTACTTTAGTGACTCCTCGCCCTGGAGTCACTCAAGTATACCATCGGAAAGGTATTTTTCAGTAGAATCCTG
>NW_026267152.1:1225177-1227636 GCF_000697945.3 Frankliniella occidentalis
GAGTCGTCTAATAAATCGAAATCATGTCCAAGTTTCGTTAACGTTTATGTATTAGGTTGGACGCCGTCATTCACAGATTCGTTCGACTCTTAGTGTGCTTCCTTTACGTCTTATGTCCGCTTCTCTTAGTACAGTTGCTCGTACACAGCACACACTTAGCAAATTCAGAGAGAGAGACGCACAGAGAGATAAATGGGGTGAACATATCAATGGAACGCTACCGCGTGCGTCCAGCTGGTCAGCTGGCCCTCTTCCCTGTCTCCACCCACTCGCTCACAGTCGGGCGAGAGCGCACGACCCGAAATAGTTCCCCGCTAATGACTTCCCCAGTCCTGGTCCGGACCCGTCCGTTTGCGCTGAAATGTAGAATCTCGTCACATGTCTGCCATGGCTTCCTCCATGGCAACACACGTTGGCCTTGGCGGGGCGGGACGGGGCTGGGCATGGAGTGGAGAGGCAGCGGCGTCCATTTCGTCCGGCGGCGCCGTGCTTTCATCGCCCACACAGTGGATTGGCAACCATGCATTTTGCATGGCGGTATAAGAAAGGATAGGCAGGCACAGCTCCTGCTGCGGCGGACGGGGAGGGGAGTGGGAGGGGGCGGCCGGCTCTCGCACCTTACACAGAAAATCGCTCTCTGTGGCCTGCATATAAGCCCTTCTCGGAGCCCCGCTTCGCTCCATTGGAGGCGGAGCGGCCGCGGGCGTGCGGTGCGCCCGCAAGCGCATGGGGCTCCTTCTCTTTCTCTATTTCCTCTCTCTCTCTCTCTCTCTCTCTCTCTCTCTCTCTCTCTCTCTCTCACACATTCTCTCACTCTCTCACTCTCTCTCTTTCTCCCTCTCTTTTTCTCTCCCTCTCGCCTCTTTCTCTTAAGTCCTCGGCAGGGAGACCAGTCAGATTGCTCTTTACCTTCGATGTGGCTAACGCAGCCAAGCAGCTCAGCTAACCTACCGTCAAAGTACACTTCCACCAGTTATGAAAAAAAAAGAAATCAGACAAATTAAACTAAAGTCAAATAAATGAATTCCGAACAATTTTCAAACCCCCTCTCTGACATCTGTGTATCCCAAGTTGTTGCTCCACTTGGGTTTTTCCTTTTTCTTTGTATGGGGAAACCTCGCGCAAAAACTCCCGTGGCTGCGGGGACGCCCCCGCCAGACTACGGTTTGCTTAGCCCTCGACGATGCGTGAGTTTCGCCTCCGTAATTTGCGGTCCTGTGGTCCGCGGCAGTCTCATGTACAGCAGGTAATGTGAAGTACGTATCATATGTGCAACTTTCTATGCATGCCAATACAAGCAGTGTTCAACATCGCTGTTGTTCACTTGCGTTAACAAATAGTTATTGGTTTTCGTGTTAAGCAGGTTCGTTACACAGAGTTTGTCCATGTCCAGCACACACGGCATTTTTTGTAACGGATCTGTTCATGTTTACATTTTAGACCTGCTCTTTTACCAAGTTGAACACGTCGTGCACGGCATCTAACACTGCAACTGGAATAAAAATGTTCTGGAGTGCAGAAGTTTACGAGTAGGGGTATTTTTATGTTATTAATAACTCGTTTCTCAGTGAAGTGGCGTGCACGTTAGAGCAGAGGGTCTTGATCGAAGCGACTTGACGGGGATGCCACGCGCTACCACTCGAGCAGCCAGACCACATGCGAGCGTCCTCTCCGCGTATAGCACTTCTCGTGGGTGAAGGGCGTGCCGTGCACGGCGCGGTGGCGTCGACCGTCGGCAAGCTGCAGAGACAGCTGCCGCCGCTGCAGGGATGGGGGTATGGGGGGCTGTGAGCAATGATGACTGAGGCAGAAAGAGTAAATACAAAGTTTTCCCGGCCATTTGCCGCGGCCGCTCCCGCGCAACCTCTTGGCTCTGCCATGCCTTCCTTACCCCAAACACCACCTACCACTCTGCTCTCTTCTTCTTCTCCTTCCTCTTCTCTCTTTCTCTGTCTCTCCTTCAGTCGGCGCCTTAGCGAGTGAGTGGGTAGGAAAGCCCCGCGCACCGCATCGCGCCAGCATGGCAAACAGTCTGTTCAACTTGTCCCTTCCTCCCCCTCCCCCCCTTCCTCCTCGCCTCTCCACTCTCAGCCGCACGGGCCTGCCCCACACTCTCACCACCTGCGCTTACTGTATCCACCCCCACTCCCCACTCTACGACCCCCCTCCACTCCACCTCTAATTTATTCCGGCGAGGCAAACAAATTTGATTTTGGATTGTTCGGTCGTCGTGCTGGGTGGTCGGCGGCCGGTTCGGTTTGGTCTGGCGCTCTGCTGGCGGTCGCCGCAGTCTGCGTGGGGGTGGCTCCGGGGCTGGCCTGGCCTTCCGCGGCCGCCGCCGCCGCAGCGGGAGGGACTTGTAACAAATAACCGGCTGGGGCGATATTTCATAAAGCACCAGTTGCAAGGAGGTGGCCGTCGCCGTACCGCCTGGTGCTTGCTGGCCCTGCTGCCTCGCA
>NW_026267152.1:1227801-1236855 GCF_000697945.3 Frankliniella occidentalis
CCCCCCTCTGCTCTCCCTCCGCCTCCCATCGAAGTGTGTCGCCCGTCTGTTGGTCACGCGGACAGCGTCCCCCCCAGCCGCGCGCGCGTGAGTTTGCATTCCAAGTGAAGCGAATAATGACGGATATGTAGGGCGCGGGGCGGCGGCGCTGCTGGTTGTGTGTGCTCCCAACGCCGAGCCACAGCAGCAGCAGCAGCAGCGCTGCATCAGCATCCCTCCCTCTAGTCCGGTCCTCTGGGAAATAATTTCAAACCTGTCGCAGGTCATTACCCTGCTTCTCGGTTGTGGCCCATATCGATTCGTCAGTTTGAAAGCAGCAGCGCGCTAGCGCTATCGTGGCTCGTCCTCGTCGTCGTGGCGCTCGTGGCTCGCGGCCTCGTGGCCTCGTGGCCCCCGCGGAGTGAGGGGTAGGCCCTCCCGCAGGACGCGGCGGCCGCGCGGGACGGCCTACCGCACGGGCGCTCGGGAGGGAGGGCGCGTCGTCTGTCTTCCTGTCCGGATCTCCACGCTCCCCGCCCGACTCGCTCGACTTCGGCTTCAGCAGCAACCACGTGGTCGCACATATCCCCTGTGAAAGATTAGGGGGTCTCGACTGCATATTTTTGATATCACTACTTGTATTTTCACGTGCATTCATGTAATGTTTTTTCTATGTATATTTTTTTCTTGTTATAAATTCACCCACTGGACGCTACATACAGTTGCACACCACGGCGGAACCGACACGATGTAGTACACGAGAGGGGGATAGACACCGCGGTGTACGGACGTAACATGGCGAGGACATCAAGGCCACCCGCACCCAGCCGCAGCGCGCTGCGGTGCGTATCGAGAGAGGGAGAGGCGGGCATATATAGTTGGAGTGAGTGAGAGAGGTACGGAGTGGGAGTCGGAGAGGAAATAGGAAGGAGAGTGAGAGGAAAAGATTCGCAGAGAGAGAGAGAGAGAGAGAGAGAGAGAGAGAGAGAGAGAGAGACGAAAGAAAAGGTCCTGGAGGGGCGCTCTGCTTGATGTGAGCGGAAGTGGAGATAAGGACAGAGATACGTGGCCCTGGCGGGATGCAGGCAGGCGGTCCGCGCGGCGTGGTATGGGTCCCGCCGTCCCGTTCCGTCCCCCCTCGGCCCGCCGGTCCCGCTGCCGCCGCCGCGCGTGGACAGACGTGGACCCGATAAGGCTTCGCAGGGCTTGACGGCGCGGCTCACATGGCTCTGCGCGCGCGGCCGGCTCACGCAGAGCTACGAGTGGCTCCGGGCGCGGCTCAGCGTGCGGCTCAGCCCCTCAGCCCCGTGTGGCTCCCTCCCACCCCCCGTCCCCCGGCCCTGCCTCTCACACACAACCCCAATCTATTTTTCAACAGGGTAGCATTTATATCTATCCATCCAGCCGTCCATCTGGCGGCAGCCACGCCCGCTGCCGCCGCCGCCGCTTTTGCGTGATTCCAGGCCGACCCCGCTCGGCGCGTCGTCAGAGAGAAATTCAATGAGATATGTGTGTGTGTGTGCGTGTGTGTGTGTGTTTGCCCCCAAACTCGCGCAGCGCGCGCGCGCCTCCTTGTTCATATTCGCCCTGGCCCCCCTCAGAGCGCCCCTGGCGGCCCCGTAGAGCACTACTCTCTTTGTTTGTATGTGGTGATCTCTTGTGCGTATCTCTTGGCAAGTCAAGTCGCGCGGGCGTGGTGTGGCGCGGCGTGGCGGGCGGGGGCGCGTGGTGAAACTGTACTCCGACTCACTCTCTGAGCCGTACACTCTCTCTCTCTCTCTCTCTCTCTCTCTCTCTCTCTCTCTCTCTCTTCGTGGTCTGGATGTGCGGTCTGACAGGACGTGGGGGCGGGGCGGCGGGGAGTGGGCCTCTCGGGGGTGCGCAGCGCGAGCGAGCTGGGCAAGTTGTGGGCGCCAAAGGGATAGGCCTCCAGAGTAGAAGGGGCAGGTGCCAGACTGTGTCGCCCATAGCGGCTCTCTTTCCCTACACCTCCCCCGTCTCTCTCTCTCTCTCTCTCTCTCTCTCTCTCTCTCCCTCTCTCTCCCTCTCTCTCTCTCCCTCGTCGAGACAGACCTACAACCGGCGGGGGCCCGGGCCGGCGGTAAGCACTGGCCTAAGCGGTTCCCCGCGATAACGGCAGATCCCCCCGCACTGATTGTCCCACGCCGCGCGCACTCTGGATCCACTTTCGCACGACTTAGCGGGGGCGTTCGTTGAGTGGACGATGCGAAAAACGGTGCGTCCTCTTGGGACGGACGCACGATAGTGCGAATCGAATCATGTGGGTCTTTTACAGAGTCGAGTGCGGAAGGGATTGCGATGAATACGTCTTTCGGGTCCGCGGTACGAGGTTCCATTGCTGATCGCTGGAAGCTGGGAGGTATGATGCGGTTTTGTGCTTGGCAGCAGGTTGGCAGGTCACCGGAATCGTGTCGACCGTGTTGCGACCGCCCCATCACTTGTTATTCAAATACTGTGATGTCGCATGCAATGTAATGTGAATTGTTGTCACTTCCTTAGAATATATCATATCACATTCTTTACAATGTATGTGCACCTAGGTCGTGAGAGTAGAGGGATGCAAGGGTATGGGACGTTATTATGAATATGGCATGAAATTCTAAGGAATGTGCACATAAGAACAAAGAACACTAGACATACCTTTGCATCGCTCTTACCCTCATGGCCTCAGTGCACATGGTATATACAATAGAATGTGACATAATATTCTAAGGAATGTGACACGGTCGACGTTATCTTGAATGTGAGGTCACAGTATCTGGATAACAGTGATGTGCGCCGACACGTACTACGACCCGGATTGGCTGCAATGAGGCGTGCTTAGCAAACTAACGACCGCCCACGTGCCGACGACCTCATTACATATTTCGTAAAGACGATGTTTTTTCCCCGCGACATTAAAGCCAAAATAATAACTCAGCGAGAGGAGAATGCTCCGGTAAGATAGCTGACTACTTGACCCTGCGAGCGCGCGCGCCGCTCCCCGCACCTTGCTAATGGAGGGCGCAGGTCCCCCCGCTCGGCAGCTGCGGGGGGTCTGCTGCTCCGGCAGCAGAGCGATACTGTAGTGGAGGAGCGTCGGACGGGCGGATTACGGTACAACTAAACTGAGGCTAATCTAACTTTGGTAAGCGCCCCCCCGCCGCCGCGATTCCTCCTCATCGGACACACCTTGTCCCGCGCGCTAACCTTGCCCCGTGCCCCTCGCCCCTCCCTCCCCTCCGCCTGCCCGCACGCGGCTCCCCGACGGCGAAGTGGCAGCGGGCCAGGGAGGAGGAGGAGACGGCTTTGCCGAGGTTCAGAATGCCAGTCAACCTCCCGCCCTCTCAATGAAGGGAAAGAAATCGCTCAGTGATAAATAACGGCCCACGCGCACCAGAGCAGCGAGCAGCGTAGCTCGCGCCGAAGAAAGTGATTTACCTTTTTTTTCTCGTCCTTTTAAATCCGCCCGCAAGAGGAGAAAGGAACAAAAGTTTTGTCCATTAAATAATAATTTGCGGTGCGCGGCGGGATATCGATTGGAAAAGAAACAGCAATAACGGTAAAGTGGCGTATAACGTAGCAGCGCGTTGTGTTCGAGGTGAAGGAACACGACAGGTCCCTTCTCGAAAGAGAGAAACGTGTATTTGATTTTTAAAATTTTCAGGTCGTTGCCAAGCACGATAAAAATGGAAGAATCAAGATCACGACGATTTTTGAGGTGAAGAAAGACCAGCCAGGTACAGCGCGCTTTTGTCGCGCCAGACCAACAACACACTGTCGGCGGTGTCAGCTCGATAAGGCAGCGCGCGGCGGTCGCTTGTTGTCGGGAGAGCGGTGCAGCGCTGTCACTTTCTGACACGGCTGGTGCGTGCCGCGTGGGAGCGACACACCTTTGGGTTAGCAGTTGCGGCAAAGCGCAAGCTGAATGTGCGCCTCCGGACCACCGCCGCACCGCTGTCAGTGATCTCAGATCTCCGCGCGCCAAGTCGTAAAATCGCCTTTTTTTTTGTTGGGTCTCACATTCTAGATTCAAACGTGTCGACACGTTAAGAGCTGGCAGGTATTATCATCTGAAGCGGCCGAACCACGCATCAATAAATTACGCGCTCGGATCTGCAAACTATTTCTCCATGGCAGAAAGGTACGTAAACTATGTGTCTTGACTCGGCTCGGACGTGGACGGTTACGTTGGTCAGTCCTGCTCTCTATAAACGCCGTGGTCACCTAGCTGGTGAGTTTTGGTGCCAAATTTTGGCCTTCTGGCTTTCCAGAATTTATCCGTCTAAACTGGCCTTATTTTAAAAATAGATTTATTTTGGCAACCAAAGACGCCAAAAATTGGCGACCAAGAAGGTGTGCCAAAATTTTGGCATGGTAGGCGACCACGGCGTTAGAGTGCGCTCGGTGCCGTTGGTGCTCTCTCTCTCCACGCCGCCGCGGTGGAGAGGGGGGGGGGGAGTCGAGCTTCTTGCGGGAGATCCCGGCGCGGAAGGGGGTCCCCGATGCGGCGGCCAGCGGGCCCCGTGCGCCATTTAGTCCCCATGCTTGTCCATGGTGATTCATAGGGAGCCACAAGCAAGCGCGCTCTACTTTGAATTATTGTGGTGACTGTGTGTGTGTGTGACTAAGAGCGAGAGAGAAAGAGGAGTGGCTCAGCTGCTTTAATTTAGGTCGCTGGTGCAGTGTGCCCGTACTGTTACTGCTTGCCGCCCGACCGACTGGTGCGCAGCGCACCACGTGCACCACCACTTCGTCTTTCGACGCTCTCTCTCTCTCTCTCTCTCTCTCTTTCTTTGTGTCCTTCCTCTTCGCTGTCGACCTTTGTCGCTCATCTCTTTTGCTCATGTCGACGAACGAAACTTACCCCACCCCCTCTCTGTCTCTATTGCACACACACACACACACACACACACACACACAAACCCGCGTGCGCGCACACACACATACACACTCAAGTGCTCTCGTTGTGCATGTACATCCCCGACAGGCTTGACAGGAGTCAAAAGTTCTGGCTGAAACTTGTGACGTGGCTTGGCGTCTGTTTTGGTGCAGCGCGGGCGGGCGGGCGGCAGCACTGCTGGCTCGGCTGCTTCGACGTCGTCGAACTCCTCAGACAGCAGCGGTGGCAGCGGCGGTGGGATCAAGATGAGGATCTACATGTCTAAATCAGGACGCGGGGAGTTGTTTTCCGGGTCCGTCTGTTGCTCCGCACAACAATCACGCGGCGGAGCCCCGCTGGAGCCCATAGTTTATTTGGCTGCTTGGAAAGGGCGGTGGGGCTTCCGGCGCTAACCGCCCCATACCTGGTCCGCTCAAACAGTGTGCATCTACAGAGGTTCCGTGGCCGGGAACAGCGACACTGTTTTGTAACGAGCTGCGCGTTTGGGTACCAAGTTGTGCACCCGCCCTCTCCTCCTCCTCCTCCTCCTCCTCCTCCCTCCTCCCCACCACTCCCCTCAGCCGGTATCATTATTCAGGGCATTTGTGTCTGCTGCGGCGGCCGCTCTCCAGACCTTGCTCGGCTTGGCTCGTCTCGCTCGGGGCCCTTTCCAGGTAATTGTGCAACTTACATGCCAACGCGGTACAACGCCACTAAACCGCCCCTCTTGTGCCCCCCAGGGGCGGGGGGCCTCAGAGGGGCCGGGAGGGGGGCGCGAGGACGGTAGGCCTCGCGCTGCACGCTCTTTGGAGGGCTCTTGGGCCACGCGTGCCGCGCACGCCCGTGACCTCCCCCTCCCCCCTCCCTCGCCCTCTCTCGCTCACTCCCCATCTCTGCGCAAGGCCGACATCGGTGGGGCTAACGAGTGTGTGTCGGTATGGCGCGGTGCAAGTGCGCTAGTTTGCAGTCAAGTTACCGCTGGTTTCCTTCTCCTCCACTACACACCTTCCTTCCTTCCTTCCTTGCCTCCTCTCATCCCGCCTGCTTGCCGCTAAACCACCGCGCCTTGTATCAAGACGCTCCGACGCCTCGCCGCGGGGGGTGCGCTGTGCGCAGCCTGCGCTCGCCTTCTCCTAGTCCGTCGTGTTGCCCGGAGGAGTTTGGTCCCGCACCACGCCACGCCACACGGGGCAACACCGCTTGCCGGCAACACGACGACAAGCCTGATCCGGATGTGTAGTATCGGTTTGGGTGGTGGAGAGAGATAGAGGAGGGGAAGGGGTGCAAGGGGAGGATCACCGAGAGACCAACTTACTATCGCTACTAGTAGGGCTTGCCGCCAGGACGAGCGGTAGTGCCGAGCAGATTCTCTTTGAGCTGTTCATGTGGGAGGGGAGGGCTTCAAGAGATAGAACATGCAGCGCCTGCTTCTTGCCCAACACTCGTCTGTTTTTGTTCGTTTATGTTTTGGTGCGTACCTCTCCCTCTCCACACGCTAGGCGACGTGATGGACACAGCCAAAATTGCAAACCCCTCAAAACCCCAAACCAGATGAATGTCGATCAAATGTATACCCTTAATCAGTTTACTGGTTCCAACTTAATCACAACTAATATTAATGGGTCGAGCTAAACATCACACCTCGGACTGTTTAATAAACCGGTCCGGGGAGGAGGATGATGAGGCACTTGCACGTTATCGCGTCCCCGGCGTGCCGCGCCCGCCGCCGCCGCCGCCCCGGCTGACAATCGCAGCCGCACAATGGGGTCTATGGCTGGCTGGCTGTATCGTCTGATGCCAACGGCGCGAACCGTTTGAGCCTCGCGCGGGTGGCGCCGCGCGCGGGGAGGGCGGGCAGGGCCATCGTTAAGCCCTGCGCGCCCGAGATTTACGCCCTCAATGAAGACGACCCTGCGGCTGCGGGGGCTCCGCATGGCGTCAGAGTAGAGTACTACCCCCCCTCACGCTTCCTTCTCTCTCTCTCTCTCTCTCTCTCTCTCTCTCTCTCTCGCCCGCCCCGGATCTGCTTGGCTCACTCAGCTTTGGGCAAAGACGTGCAGCAAAATTTTGTGCTCCAGGTTTTTGTATGCGAGGCGCGCCGCAGGACGTGTTCGTCATGATCTCTTGGCAGGACAATGTTTCAGTGTGCTGAACAAGAAGAGCGAGGGTTCTGCAGTTCGTATGATCAAACGTACGCGCCCCCACCATCCCACAATTAGTAAGAATATTTTGCCTCGTATGATCTTAGGCATGTTTTTCTTTTTCAACTACCTGGGTGGAATTCTTCTCGTCTCTCCAAAAATATTTCCGATTTGCAGTGGTGTGCATTCGATTCGCGAGCAGCCCGTGCCTGTGCGCACCAAATCTCCAAGTATACCATGTTTGAAGCCCCATGGATCGTTTTTACTTTCCAGGAAACCCCGGGACCACCACTAGCGGGAAAGTTTTGATGATGAGCGCATTACCAGGAAGGAAATGAGGGGCGTATCACGGGTTTGCACCCTCTCTGTCGCTCAATCACTGTGATGAAAGTTATGCATACTTACTGTATGAGCTATAGACAGACAGGTTGCCACGCGGTGCTAGCGCTATACAACACCCCTAAATACTAGGATATTCCAGCTTGGCACTTTCAGTTTATCTATTCGGTAAGGTTCTAATTCACACTTAACGGAACATTTCTGGATACCGGGGCGATTGAGATGTTTTCTGTAAAAGTGTCTGTAAAAAAATCTCTCATAGTCATCATATAATCTAACATTTTTTAAAAGTTATTTAACCCTTATTATCTATTCTAAAAGTGATGGCTGAGGCAAATTGCAGGCCCCTCCAGGAAGAGGGATGCGTGGGGAGTTGATGGCCGACCGAAGGTAGACAAACAGCCGACATGGGGTCAACCGCGGTGGGGCCTAAATCTCCACCCTCCAGGTGCGCTGCAGGAGAGAGAAAAGGAGGGGGTGGGGGGCTGAAGCGAGTGAAGCCCATGACGGGTAGTGGGGCCTCGCGGTCCAACGCCTAGCTCTCCAGAGAGCCCCACGGCCCTTTCTTCCGTTTCTGGAGTACATTTTGGCTTGGGGTGGGAGAGAGAGTTTTCAATTGTGCAGATCAAAAAGTTGCCGTCGGCAGATTAAGAGCCCTTCAGGTGGCTGGCTGCGTGGCGGGACGGAGCAGGCAAGCCTTTTCCCTTTTTTTCCCCTTCTTTTTATCCCTTACCCGTAACTTTGTAGTCGTCGTCGCCGCTCTAGCGTGGGGGCGGCAGCTGACCGGGGCGGCCGTGGCGGCAGGCAACTTCTGCGACAAAGTGCGTTAGCGGGTCGGGTGGGCCCGTGTCGCTGCCGTGCCGTGCCGCACTGGGATCCTATCGAGGGAGGCACACGGCGCATCTACATGGCCCCTCCCGACAACTTGTGCCCGCGGGAGAAGGACGAGCCCACGGCCTGGTAGGGCCTGAAGTATGACGGGCGCGGAAACACAGCACACGTAAAAGGCCCGTAGTGTAACGTTAAAGACATGCACGTACACTGCGACTGCGATATGAGGGCTTAGATGAGCATTCTGTGAATTTGTTTACCGAACGTGAGATCAAAATTTTCAATCTAAATCCATCCAGGCGCTAATTAGATGATCGTTTTAGTCGGTGATTACATTCACATTCCAGAAATAGAGATATCGAAGTCGCAAAAAGCAGCGACAATAAGTCAATAAAGTATGGATGATGTAAACTGGTTTTAATTTTGCCGCACTTAGTTGCCCTCAAAACGGAAGTACTCGCAGTTGTTATCATTGGATGAACGCTTTTGGTTCCGAGTTGTTTGCGAATTCATCTCGGCATCGCAAGGACGTTTTCGCTGCATCGCCTCGGGGCCCCCGCCTCCCCTTTGTCACCCCGTCCCGCCCGTCCCGTCCGGTCCGTCCGCCAGTGGCCGCCCCTTTAGCGACTTCATTACGGTTATTTTTGTTTGGACGCATCACGATAATTAACCCGCAGCAGAGCGCCGCGCCCTTTCCCTCCGGGCAGCTAGTACGGGACATAAGCGATTTCACTTTGCATTTTGTAGTAGAGCAAAACGGTTTGGAGGGTATGTAGTACATACCCATAGGTCACTTTTAAGAAGTGGTGCTGACCTCTACCCCGCGACTGGACCGCTCTACGGGGGTTGCATACTCCGCAGGGGCAAAACACAGAAAGCACG